>NC_088380.1:145792777-146121666 GCF_037993035.2 Macaca fascicularis | reverse complement strand
ACCCGACACAGCGTCCCTCCCCATACCCGGCCCAGCTTAAACTCCTGTGGCGACTACATCCACCCGCGCTGGGAAGGGGGGCCTGGGTGCAGAGGCCCAGGGCTGGCAGGCAGGCAGACGGGGGTCGGGCCACGCCATCGGGGGCTTCCTCGCGCGGTTTGGGCGGTCCGGCCCGAGCTCCGGGCGATCCAGGCCGGCTCTTCCAGGCGCCCGCGCTGGCGGCAGCCCAGGGAGTGTGTGGAAATGACACCGCCAGGGCGGCGGAGATCCCCCCTCCTGACATTGGCTGGAAAGTGGAGCAGCTCGTCAGGGACAATCAATGGCGATCGATCGCCGCGCGGCGCGGGCGGACGGCGCGGGGGAGGGGCGGCGGGGCCGGCAGGGGTAGGGGCACCCGCGGCCGAGGTCAAACAACACAGACCCGCAAAGGGGCACAGCGGCTGGGGGGGGGTGTCACACGGACACACAATTTGTACAAGGAGGTACCAAGTACCACCATAGGCCACCCACACCACAAAGGAGGCACGCTCACCACACAGTTACACGACAACAGTCTCTGACACAAGTCAGAACAGGACACAACAGGGTCAGACACACCTAATGATATGACATACAGTCACACTATTCACAACCAGTTCACCATACCACAACAGATGTCCCTACATTAGACACCCACAATATCACCGGGACGCAAAATGAGTCATACACTAGCTGGTCTCAACCACACAGCAGAAGGGAGTTACATACTTTGGGTGCACAACAGTCAAACAATAAAGCAAAAAAGTCATATATCATCCATCACCACCACCTCAAAGAACATTGTCAAATTGGGTCTCTACACTGTACAACACAATGGTGCCCATACTGGCAACAGGATGGGACCAGGAGCCCAAGTATAGTATGGCAAATGCTGCCATAAGTTGCACCCCAGTAAGAGAGGGATAAAGCTGTTTTGCCTTCCCCAACATGAATATAATTATACCCACCCAACATGGCACAATAAACAAACACCAGGCAAACCAGCATAAACTTGCAGGGTTCTGACAGGACTAAATGAACCACTACAGGTGACGTGCTTAGCACAGCACCAGGCACATGGTAAGCACTTGACACACAGGTGGTCTTGGTCATTGCTAATGGTTCTATACTACTAAGTCATATCTATATAATAATGACTGCAACTACTTAGCATCATTCTCTCCATGTTAGTCTAGTCCCTCCAGGAACCTGATTCACCCCAGCAGCAGAACTAGTTCTGCCATCACATACACCTGGGAAACACAACTCAAGTGTTACAAACACAATTCACAGCACTGCACTCACCCACAGAGAGGCCACATTCTCACTTCCCCCAATGTACAACCACACCTACCCCAGAATCCCCTCCACAGGGGCAGCAGGCTGTGCTCAAACAGCTGAAAGCTCTGGCTCAGAGACCTTGGTGGGGAAACCCCCCCTAATCTCTCACCAGGTGCAACCCAACTAGTGTGCACAGCTATCGGCCCCATTTCCTGCCACTCTCACAAAGCTGTAGAACACAAAGCACCTCCCTCCCAAAGGTCACTCACCTAGTTACAAAGGGTCCCAGAACCTCCCAAATAACCTCCTTAAAGACTATCCCTTGTCAGTCCCCCTCTCCATTCCCCCATTTCCCCCTAGAGAAGCTGAAGCATCAGTTTCACAGTCCCCAGAAAGGCTCTCCCCATTCCAAATCCAAAGCAGGAAGTATGGCTGGCCCCAGAACTCAGCAATCTCCCCACTCCCATTCCCAGCGGTGCATGTGTGTGGGAGCAGGGCCAAGATTCGTCAGTCCTTCAGCACACCCTTAAAGGCCACTCCTGTGGTTCCAGTGTAAGGCCAGCTGGGCTGTAGCCCTCACTTCCTCAGTTCAGGCCTGGGCCCACCCAGGGGCTTCCAGGAAATCTCTTGTAGCCAGGGAGCTCCCCCTAAAGGTCCTGTCTAGAATGACTCCCCGCATTCCCTAGTTCTGCCTGGCTGTGTGACCTTTGTTAATTCCCCAACCTCTCTGTGCCCAGATCCCAAGTTCTGCCTACAGATCCGAGACACCCTTCAACCCCCTCACAGAGGCTCTCTTTGACTAGGGAGAGAGGTGTGGGCCTGTGACCTAGAATGTGAGAGCAAAGATGCTGGCTGTAGGAGGTGCCACGATCACCCCGTCATTTATCCCTCTCCCTTCCCCTTCAAACAGGGCTGGGAAACAGCTGAGGGAGATCTGGCCTCCTTCCACAGCATATCCCCTCCTCCATGGCGGAGGCAAATCCTCCCCCAACTCCAGGGTTTTATTCACCAGGCAGGACAACTGGACTCCCTTTTGTCCCCCAAGGTAAGCAGAAGGACAGACAGATACTGGGCAAGGACACACAGGCTGGCTAGGCATGTCCATCCATCTGCCTGTTCACCCTGTTTGTGGGCACACTGTTGCAAGCCTTAACAAGTGGGCATGTGAGCCATAGGCTGCAAAAGGGCCCAGCCAGTCTGCCCCGGGTCCCTGGTTGTCCCAGGAGCTAGCCCATCTCAAAGAAGGGCGAACCTCTAGCTTGTACAGGAATCCAAGAAAGATGTCTCATTGTCCAGGCCTACCTCCCTGAACCATAAGCACCCACAGTCACAACCTTTTAATTTGATAAGGCTATTTTCCACCAAGCATTGCCTATGGGTCAGGCTGGGGACCAAGTGCCCATTTTCTAGATGAGAAAATCAAGGCAAAAGACAGATAAGTTTATTGCCCAACTGAAAACCCATGGTCTTGTGATTCAAACCCAGACCTGATCCTGCTTTTTCAAAGGCTACAGAGCCTTCGTGTTTATGCGTCACACCCTGATGCATAAACACTGAGGAGTGTACATGCTCACAATTCTCACTCTCAAGCTCCTGAACACATGTGCAGTCCCCTTCTGCACAGACACATACAAGCTGGCCTAAGCTCTTCCATGCCTCGGGCCAGTCAGCCACATTCTCCGTGGCTCCCTCCTTCTAACAGGGACCGGCAGGCAGGGAATCTAAATTCCCAGGTTTCGGCCCTGACCCTGACCCGCCTCCTTTCCCACTCAGAGAACACATTCCTCCTGCTACAGAACGATAACCAGCCCCAGAGGGAGGCCTGGGGGAGAATAAGCAATTCTGGGGGCCCACTGCCTATGCTCCAGTTCTTTCCCCGGGTTTGACATAATAATAAGTCAGCAGCTTTCCCTGCAGGTAGTTCCCACCCTCTAGAGAGGCTAGACCCAAGGCTTCCTTCCTTATTCCAGGAACTTTCTTAGTTGAGATTCCTTTGGATCCAGCAAAATCCCTCACATGATCAGGCACTACAGCAGGACTCGTGGAGCGCTCAATACACCCTTCTCTTTAGTCTATCAGTGGGCAAAAGCTTGGGTTCTAGGTACCAACAGCACCCAGGCAGCTTTCCCCATCTAGGGGTAGTGATAGTTAATTCTCACAGCCCTGCCTGGGGTGCAGCCACTTGGTGGGCTCAGCAAATCTGGAGATATTTGCATACCCAGATGGCCAAGCCTTGAATTTCAAAGATTTCCCCATGAAGAGGCAGCTGGCTTCTAGGTGGTGGTCCTGGAGGCTCACAGCTGTTGGGCTGGAAGACTGGGGAGACCAGGGCCCCAAAATATTAGATAGATTGAAACAGATGAGAACATTTCCCAGGCCCTATCACTAGCCCCCAACTCTGTTCCTTCTGTCCCCAGGCCTCCATCTTCAAGGTCTAAGGAGCCATGTGCTGGTTGCCCAGGGTAGATGGGCAGGCAAGTGATACTGGACTAGCTGAATGGGAGCACAGGGACTGCTGCCTCTGTGAAATGGTAACAGGTGGGCACAAGAGAGCTGCTAGAAATGTGGGATCTCCTTGTTCACATGAAACAATGGACAGGTCTTTGCCTCCGTGTAACCTGGAGCCAGGTGGGCAGAGGTCCTAACCTGGAGCCTGGTTCACCTGTTCACACACAGAGATATGGCTAACGTAGCAGCAGGGAGGGCAGACGGGAGCTGGCAGCTTGACACTTCAGGTAGGCTTTGGGCTGAAATACAAGTCACTAGCCTTTTCCTTCACTGCAAGGTTGAGAACCTGACTGAACTTGGCACTGGCCCATCTGGTTCTGGATACACCACGAACAAAGCTTAAGTCCAAAAGAATCTCCCCACTCCAACAAAAGCCCCACTCGGGTTCTGCCCATGCAGATGCACTGACCACACACCTCATGGTTGTCACAGCTATGGGTAACCACTGCCCTCTGCTGGCCACCCAAGGCACTAGCATCCACTCAGACACCAAAGCCATCATCTCACTCCCCATGTAAGCAAACACACTTCAGTCATCACCGTCATCTGTGGGCACTGAAATGCAACTCCACTCAGCTGTCCTCTGAGCTAGGGGGCTGACAGGAGACAGGAAGAACAGGGACCACCTCAGGGACACAATGTATCAAGGGAGAAATCACAAAGGAATTCTGCTCCCTCTAATATACATCTGAAACTTCAAAAGGAAGTGACCCTTCCCCGTCCTTTTTTTTTTGAGTCGGAGTTTCACTCCTGTTGCCCAGGCTGGAATGCAATGGCGTGATCTTGGCTCACTGCAACCTCCACATCCCTGGTTCAAGAGATTCTCCTGCCTCCGACTCCCAAGTAGCTGGGATTACAGGCATGCGCCACCACACCCAGTTAATTTTATATTTTTAGTGGAGTTGGGGTTTGTCCATGTTGCTCAGGCTGGTCTTGAACTCCTGACCTCAGGTGATCCACCTGCCTCAGCCTTCTACAGTGCTGGGATTACAGGCATGAGCCACCACGCCCAGCTGGAAGTGCCCTTTTTTATGCAGCTTGGAGGTTGAATCCAGGAAATAGTACCTGCCCTATAACTTGTTATGCACCACAGCCTCCCCAACTTGCCTTACTTCCTCCAAAGGAGGACTAAGCTGAGGTCACCTGGAACCATCCTTCCAAAAAGCTCAACTTCTCTGGCAAGTTTGGGAAAACCTTGGTTTCCTTTGTTTCTCCTGTCACTCTGCAGCAGGTGACTGAAAAGTATCGAGTGCCCTCTCAAACAAGGCCAGCTCCCCTCAACTCTTTGTTCAACAAAGGTAGGTAGCCACACCTTCCAAGATGGCAGTGATGCTGGCTAGAAGGAGAAACTGCCCACAACAACCAAATCAGTATTGCCCCTTAATCAGATGGGGAAAGCTCTAGACAACTGTCGCCACATAGGCAGCTTAGCATTTGCCAACTACCTCAAACATGGAACATTTCTCTTACCCAAGATAGTGCTGGCTCTGCATCCCAAATGTCAGATTGTATTTGTGGGGTGTTTCTAGAAACCTCCAAGTCAGAGGGCCCAGGAGCTTTGGAGCTTGTAAAGCAATCTCATTTTCTATGGAGAACTTTAAACCCAAGAAAGCTGGCAATTTGAAGACTAGGTTTTAAGTCAAAAAACTAAACCCTCCCCACTTACATTTTCTGGAGGCTCTAAAGTTTACGGAAGGGAAACATCTTTTTAAGATTTAAGATTTTTAAGTACTAAAAAGGAAGTTTAAAAAGAATCAAGAACAAGTGGCTCAGGGCAGGGAGAGGTGTGCCTGGGAAAATGGCAGTTGTCACTCCTTGCATCCTTAGAAGTTGGGAAAGGAACATGGTACATTCACCAAGGCTGCTGCTCTTTTTTTTTTTTTTTTTTTTTTTTTTTGAGACGGAGTCTTGCTCTGCCGCCCAGGCTGGAGTGCAGTGGCCGGATCTCAGCTCACTGCAAGCTCCGCCTCCCGGGTTCACGCCATTCTCCTGCCTCAGCCTCCCGAGTAGCTGGGATTACAGGCGCCCGCCACCTCGCCCGGCTAGTTTTTTGTATTTTTTTTTTAGTAGAGACGGGGTTTCACCGTGTCAGCCAGGATGGTCTCGATCTCCTGACCTCGTGATCCGCCCGTCTTGGCCTCCCAAAGTGCTGGGATTACAGGCTTGAGCCACCGCGCCCGGCCGGCTGCTGCTGCTCTTTCCTGTACAGCAGTTCACAGGAGGCCTGGGCTGGACACTCAATGGCCTCTTCTTGGCTTTTCCAAATGGGATCAACCATTTGCTTTCAGAGTACAATGTTGGGCAATCAGGCTCCTCGGCTCTGGAAAAAACCCCTCTACCAATAACAACTTACAGAGGACGTTAAGAACAAACATACAAACAAACCACCACTCAATCAAAGAAAACTATTAAGCTGCTGTCTTGGCACTAAGGTATTCATATAGTTTTACATCTGCTAAGAGGCAGATTACACTGTGTTTCTGATCAGATAAAGATCCATAAATAATTTAATTTAATGAAAAGTGACTGCTCATCACAAAAATGTCTGCCTCTGCCTTACCCAGACCAGGAGGAGACACAGAATGAGCAAAGCTGGTTGGTGACTGTATTATACATTCAGTCAGAGGACAAAGGCCTTAAAGGCTTACTTAGTCCTAATCATTGAGCTTTTCTCCTTACATTTACTAAGTCAAATATGGCAACAACGAAAGAATTGCTTCATGAATAGTAACCCTGACAATACGATCCCATCTCATTTCCCTATTTCTAAGCCCATCTGAGAAATTGGTCTGGAAATATTCAGAGGGGCCTGAATATCAACCACTTATACCAGTCTTGGCTAAAAAAGGTTCTAGTGCCAGGGAAACACTTAAAAAAGGCTTTTGTGGGGTGAAGAAAACTAAGAAAAAGCCAGTTTTCATCTAAGTGCATGCACAATGTAAAAGAAAATGGGCTGGGCGAGGTGGCCTGTAATCCCAGCACTTTGGGAGGTCCAGGTGGGTGGACTGCTTGAGTTCAGGAGTGTGAGGCTGCAGTGAGCCATGTCTGCGCCACTGCACTGTAGCCTGGGCAACAAAGTGAGACCCTGTCTCAAAAAAAAAAAAAAAAAAAAAAAAAGGAAAGAGAGAAAAAGAGAAAGAGAAGGAAGGAAAGAAACAAAAGGGAAAGTGGGGAGGAGGGAGGCAGGCAGGCAGGCAGCCAAAGGGAGGGAAAGGAAGAGAAAGGAAAGGAAGAAAAGGAAAAATAAAGAAGGGACCAGCTGGGTGCGGTGGCTCACGCTTGTAATCCCAGCACTTTGGGAGGCCGAGGTGGGTGGATCATGAGGTCAGGAGATCGAGACCATCCTGGCTAACACGGCAAAACCCCATCTCTACTAAAAATATTTAAAAATTAGCTGGGTGTGGTGGCGGGTGCCTGTAGTCCCAGCTACCGGGGAGACTGAGGCAGGAGAATGGCGTCAACTTGGGAGGCGGAGCTCGCAGTGACCCGAGATTACGCCACTGCACTCCAGCCTGGGCGACAAGAGCGAAACTCAGTCTCAAAAAAAAAAAAAAAAAAAAAAAAAGGGACCAGCTCCAGGAGTGCCCCAAAGGAAGTCTATTTCCTCTTGTTGGATGTATAGTGCAAACAGTTTGCTACCTTCAGTTATTTTCATATTAAAATTCTGCTTTCTTGGCCAGGCGCGGTGACTCATGCCTGTAATCCCAGCACTTCGGGAGGCCAAGGTGGGCAGATCACCTGAGGTCAGGAGTTCAAGACCAGCCTAGCCAACATAGTGAAACCCTGTCTCTACTAAAAACAAAAAATTAGCCAGGCGTGGTGGCATGCGCCTATAATCTCAGCTACTCAAGAAGCTGAGGCAGGAAAATCACTTGAACTTGGGAGGTGGAGGTTACAGTGAGCCAAGATCGCGCCACTACACTCCAACCTGGGTGACAGTGAGACTTTGTCTCCAAACAACAAAAAACAAACCTCCTTTCTCCTGCCTAACATCAACCATCACTTGAAATAGTGTTTCATAAAGGGAAAATGAGGAAATCAAAAGGAGATGGGATTCCTAATGCTAGTGACAGTTTTCTGTAGGGGTAATAAAAATGCTTACTCCTGATTTGGAAGGAAGGAAAGATGTGTTTATAATCCTGACTCAGGAATGGGAAAAGAGGTGTTTTTATTTTTTATTTGAGACTGAGTTTCGCTCTTGTTGTCCAGGCTGGAGTGCAATGGCGTGATCTTGGTTCACCACAACCTCCGCCTCCTGGATTCAAGCAATTCTCCTGCCTTGGCCTCCCGAGTAGCTGGGACTACAGACATGCGTCGCCATGCACCGCTAATTTTGTATTTTTAGTAGAGGCGGGGTTTCTCCATGTTGGTCAGGCTGGTCTTGAATTCCTGACCTCAGGTGATCCACCCACCTTGGCCTCCCAAAATGTTGGTATTAGAGGCGTGAGCCGCCAGGCCCAGCCGAGAGTTTTTCTCTTAAAAACTTACCCTGGGTAGTTAAGGGGTGCCACACAGCACACAGAAACAAAGTCAGAGTTTCACCTTAATTACAGACAAGGGACAGTTTATAGGCATTCCAGCCATTATTTAGAAATAATCCATTTCTCCTGACAAGCTACCCAGGTCTCAAAATAACCTGCTGAAGCAAAGAGGAATGATTCAGAAAGCAGAGTATCTTAGCAGTTGGAAGTGAAAAAAGAATGCCTCTATTGCTATGTTAGCGTAGAGAAAGGGTCTCTCTCTGACAACTACCTTTTCCTTCTCTCCAGGGACCTTCCTAACTTCTTCCTCCTCACCCCTACAGCCCTCCTTCCAAGTCTTTGTACTAGTCAAAAGTGCATAAATCTGCAGGACAATGCTACCTTTGACCACTGACTGGCCAATAGCAAAGCATGTAAGTATCTGAAGTGACTTTTTACCAAAAGACACTGCCCCAGCTTTAACCTGACAAAGTACTTTTGGCTATTAAGCAGCAAACAAAAGGAAATCATACACTTGATGTTCTCCTGTAACTTTTCCAAGATAATCAAGGTTTCTATAGACTGGCCTTTACATATGACAAAGCCATAGACACTTCTGTGATGAGCAATGTGGTCCCAGATGAAAACCACCCTGAGGGACTTTTTTTTTGGTGCGTGGGAAAAGTGGCTTCCCTCACTGGGCTTTCATTCTGGCCAGGTACATATACACAGACTGGACCAAAGAAGCTTCATACTCAAATTGGGCAAGACTAAAACGCATTCAAGGGCCTAATGTTGTTTGTGACCATCCAAACCCCTTCATTTGGCACCTGCACACCTGGAGGATGGCTTTTATTTGGCACTTAAAAATACTTAAGAACATTCTTGTGAAAATATCCATATTATGATCTAATAAATGGTAATAAGATGGATGCTAAGATGACAGGCAAATATACAATGAGCTTTCAGGATCTGTGCAACTGACCCATGGTCAACAGTATATAGCTAATAGCAAGCCAATAATTGATGGAAGGCTGGGTATGGTGGCTCATGTCTGTAGTCCCAGCACTTTGGGAGGCTGAGACAAGAGGATCGCTTGAGCCCAGGAGTTCAGGACCAGCTTGGGCAACATAGTGAGACTCCTGTCTCTAGAAAATTAGCCAGGTGTGGTGGCATGTGCCATAAGTCCCAGCTACTTAGGAGGCTGAGGCAAGGGGATTGTTTGAGCCTGGAAGGTTGAGGCTACAGTGAGCTGTGTTGTCATGACTCTGACTGCACTCCAGCTCAGGCAAGAGAATGAGACCCTGTCTCTCTCTTAAAAAAAAAAAAAAAAAAATGAATTCCCACTTGCCAATAATACTGAGAATACAGGGTGATTTTAGGTTTAAGCTAAATTCTAACTCCTTTCCCCACGACTGTTAACAGTTAAGCCTTTTCTGCAAAGTCAAGGATACTAATAAGCATCCTTGAAATGCTTATAAGAGAACTGTAAGAGGTTTTGGGTTTTATCACACAAGTTCCAAGGTGGAGGAGCAGTGACAGTGAGAGATAAGACAAGGTGAACAAGTTTAAAACCAAAAGCAGTGGACATTTATTCCTTAATTTTTGTGCAAGAGTGTAAAGATGCATTTGAAAGAACCTGATGGCTAGAGCATTAGCCATGGCTTTCAGGTTGGCCTAGTTTACAATCAGGAAAAGAAGGGGAAAAAAGTTAACTTGCCTAGTTCACATGAATGATGTTTCTGGCAAACACAGTCGTTTACAAGTTTCAAGCTATATTTTACTAGAGTCAAGGGAAGACTTCAAAAAGCCACATACAGTACAATTTAAAATTGGATGAACATCCTGCAAATGTTAGTGCAAAGTAATTATGTAGACTCTCCAAACAAGATTGTGCTCTTGTTTCCCAGGTTTGGTCAATGTTGCTCTTTTATGATTACAATCACAGAGGCTTAACTTACCAAATAGCAATGCCTCTGTGTTTTATGTCCTGTGTACCAAGGGAATGTCACAAGGTTTTGATGAAATGCAGCTTAGTTTCATTAATAAAGCAAATTTCTTATTGAATTTAACAATCAGGTTCCTGGAATGCTGCATGTGTTAAGTTTCATGGAAATGCTCTTAAGCTTATGCCTCTATCTTGTTCAACAAAATCACTCTTAAGATATCCTTTTTACTATGTAACTGGAATTGTTTCATGATCTTGAAATGCAACCAGTATAAATGAACATTTCAGAAGTGGGAGAAAATCCACCACTAATCTCAGCTAGACAAACTTCTTAAAAATCAAAAAGCCTATTCACACAAAATTATATGTAATGACTGTAGTAATCAGTTTATTACACAGATTAATCATTCTTGAACGTACAAGCTCCAGAGGAGCAACTGGGTCTTTAAATATACACAAGTATTTCCATCAAATGAATTTTCACCCTTACATCCAAATAGACCTAAGCGGTTAAAAACATAAGAAAAATAAGAGCTATTAGCTATGTATTAACTGAGAAACCACATACAAACCAAAGAATATGGAAGAAAGAAGGGATGAAAGGCCAAAGGTTGAAGGGGTAGGGAAATGTAAAAGAGTTGGGAACAAAGCCCATCACACTTGATGTACTAATAGCTCCAATCCATTTAAATGTTGACCAGTTAAACTTAGACCTTAAAATGCAGGATGTGGGTAGAGTTTAATCTGGTTGGTCATAACTTTCACCTAAGACGTAGCTCCTTCGGAATAAAATGAATACAGACACAGCTTCATGTTCTTCACCTTGCTTTTCATAACTGTTTTGAGTTTAAATGGATTCCACTTAAAAATAATCTCCTACAGGTGAGTGGAGCCTTTTCTTTCCCATCCAAGCTCACACCATACCCACCACCCCCCTCACACCTTGCTGTTATCCAAATTTAAGTCAGTAAGAAAAGCTTTTAGTCTCACACCTAAGTAATGCCTGTAGAACTGGCTTGTCACACACACACTTCTCTGCTAGGAGGCAATGTTGGTACAGAAGTACAGTATTTCTAGTTTGTTGTTCCAAGTATGTACAACACGCAGCACTGCTGTATCAGGTAAACATGTGCACAGGGGAAGATGAGGCGTGGGCTCATAGAAAGCAGTCAAATGGAAATCAAAAGGACTTTCTCTTTCAGAGTTCCCCTATCTTTATTTGTAGAGGTTATCCAATAATTTCTTTAATTACATCGCATACTTCTGAGTCCATTCCCGAGCTATTCTGTTGTACCTGTACACACAAAGAGAAGCTTGGCTTAACACAGGTGTGGAGTCAGTAAGCAACAGATTCCATTCATTATCCCATCAAGTAACTTGAAGAGAGTAACTCATAGGACATTCAAGGAAAGGCCCCTTTCTATCCCAAATTTCTGATAAGCATTAATTCAATGATAATGGGAAGGATGTGTAAAATGTGAAAGTCTCCTTTAATTGCGACTTATAGAGGGTTCTGATTAAATTTTAGTATTTGTTGGCATATACCTTATTCTATACTTGATTGGCCTATTTCTACAGAAGACATCAACTCAATTCATTTATTTAAAGTACTTGAAACTATATGATTCTACATTATATAGTTCTTGAACTCATATACTAATAATGATTAAACTGACATAAGGCTGGGTGCGGTGGCTCAGACCTGTAATCCCAGCACTTTGGGAGGCTGAGTCGGGTGGATCATTTGAGCCCAGGAGTTTGAGACCAGTCTGGGCAACATGATAAAACCTTGTCTCTACAAAAAATACAAAAATTAGCAGCGTGTGGTGGCGCATGCCTGTAGTCCAAGCTACTCAGGAGGCTGAGGTGGGAAGATCGCTTGAGCTCAGGAGGCAGAGGTTGAAGTGAGCTGATATTGCAACACTGTACTACAGCCTGGGTGACAGAGTGAGGCTCTGTCTCAAAAAAAAAGGGGGGGAAAAAAACCCAACTTTCCTTTCATATCAATAAAACTGGTTCTGGTAGAACTTATTTCAACAATTCGGTTGACAAAATGAATGGGTTTATTGCTTCAGAAGAATGTTTGAATAAAGTAAGCAGAGCAAATGGTTCTATAATTCTCCTATTAAAAAAGGGATGCTAGGCCGGGTACGGCGGCTCACGCCTGTTAATCCCAGCACTTTGGGAGGCTGAGGCAGGCGGATTACCTGAGGTCAAGAGTTTGAGACAGGCCTGGTCAACATGGTGAAATCCTGTCTCTACTAAAAATACAAAAAAAATTAGCTGGGCGTGGTGATGTTCACCTGTAATCCCAGCTACTCGGGAGGCTGAGGCAGCAGAATCATTTGAACCTGGGAGGTGGAGGCTGCAGTGAGCCAAGATCGTGACATTGCACTCCAGACTGGCTGACACAGCCAGACTTCAGCTCAAAAAAAAAAAAAAAAAAAAAAAAAGATGCTAGAAAAAAAAGAAAGATAAGGTCAGGTGTGGTAGCTCATGCCTGTAATCCTGGCACCTTGGGAGGCCAAGGCAGGAAGACTGCTTGAGGTCAGGAGTTCAAGACCAGCCTGGGCAACACATCAAGACCTAATCTCTATTAAATTTTAAAAAAGAAAAAAAGGGATGCTGAGCCTGGGCAACATAGGGATACTCCATTGATACAGAAAATTTAAAAATTAGCTGGTGACCGGGTGTCATGGCTCACACCTGTAATCCCAGCACTTTGGGAGGCTGGGGCGGCTGGATAACTTGAGGTCAGGAGTTCCAGACTAGCCTGGCCAACATGGCAAAATCCTGTCTCTACTGAAAACACAAAATTTAGCCAAGAATGGTAGTGTGTGCCTGTAATCCCAGCTACTCAGGAGGCTAAAGCATGAGAATCACTTGAGCCTGGGAGGCAAAGGTTGCAGTAAGCCAAGAATGCACCACTGCACTCCACCTGGGCAATGGAGAAAGACTCGGTCTCAAAAAAAAAAATTAGCTGGATGTGATGGCATGTGCCTGTGGTCCCAGCTACTTGGGAAGCTCAGATTGGAGGACTACTTGAGCCTGGGAGGTTGAGGTTACAGTGAGCTGTGATTGTGCCACTGCATTCCAGTCTGGGCAACAGAGCAAGACCCTGACTCAAAAACAAAGCGGGGTGGGGATGGGTATGCTGGCCTCGCATGGTGGCTCATGCCTATAACAGCAGCACTTTGGGAGGCTGAGGTGGGAGGACTGCTTGAGGCCAGGAATTAGAGACCAGCCTGTGCAACACAGTGAGATCCTGTCTCTACAAACAAATAAAACAAATTAGCCAGGTGTAGTGGCGTGTACTAGCAGTCCTAACTACTGGGTAGGCTGGGGTGGGAGGATCACTTGAGCCCATGAGTTTGACACTGCAGTGAGCCACGATTGTGCCACTGTACTCCAGTCTGGGCAGAAGAGCAAGACCCTGTCTCTGAAAAAAAAAAAAGTGGGGGGTTAGAGGGTGGAGGCAGTGCGGTTTAGGAAAGTTCTGTTCAACAGTGTTCAACATTACTCCATGCTGACTTGGGAAATGACTTCTGGTAAGCATTCAGGCCCACAATTCTAAATATTGGACAAAACAGTTCTCTAATCAAAAAAATTTGTGAATAAATTCACAAATAGGAAAAAGCAAGAACCAACTGTTAGAATACCCCATTCCCAGTGTTACCTCCAATAAAAACAAAAAAGTATCTATGCCTCTCTAATCCAGTAGAATTCAAGTAATTCTTAAATTCTTTCTATTTTAACTTTAATTTTTTTTTTTTTTTTTTGTAACAGGAATCTTGCTCTGTCGCCCAGGCAGGAGTGCAGTGGCACAATTTCAGCTCACTGCAATCTCCACGTCCTGAGTTTAAGCAATTCTCCTGCCTCAGCCTCCCGAGTAGCTGGGATTACAGGTGCCCGCCATCACGCCTGGCTAATTTTTGTAGTTTTAGTAGAGATGGGGTTTCAGCCTGCTGGCCAGGCTGGTCTCAAACCCCTGACCTTGTGATCCGCCCACCCCGGCCTCCCAAAGTGCCAGGGTTACAGGCATGAGCCACCGCGCCCAGCCCTAAAAAAAAACTATTCACCCTCTCCTATCTACTTCCTCTTATAACTTCACTGAATAGTACATAAAACAACAGATGTTATTAGTGCTGGGCATGGTGTATGCTTATAATCCTAGCTACTCCAGAGGCTGAGGTAGGAGGACTACTTGAGCCCACGAGTTTGAGACCAACCTAGGCAACACAGCAAGACTCCATCTCAAAAGAAAAGAAGAAAAGAATAAATGCTACTAGAATACTTTTAGCTACTATCTCTTTTGATATCCTGACCACTGTTCAGTAATTCATAGTACAACTCTAAAACACCCAAATTCTACAATCAAGTTTTGTTTTTAAAAGAAATTTGGGGCTTTCATGCCTAATGGCATTTATTTACTTTCTTCCTTTAGATTATGTCAAATGGTAAAAAATCAATTCTCTTTTCCCATTAATTCACAAATACCTATAGCAGGCAAATGGGCACTTGATGAAAAATGCTTTATATATCAAAAGCCAAGCATAAGACATTAAGCTGTTGAAAAATATACCATAGGAAAATTTTTGTATGGGCATGGTGGCTCACACCTGTAATTCCAGCACTTTGGGAGGCCTAGGCAGGAAGATCATTTGAGGTCAGGAGTTCGAAACCAGCCTGGCCAACATGGTGAAAGTCTCTATTAAAACTACAAAAAAAATGAGCCTGGTGTGGTGGCCTGCACCTGTAATCCCATCTACTCGGGAGGCTGAGGCATGAGAATCATTTGAACCCAGGAGGCAGAGGTTGCAGTGAGCCAAGACTGCACCACTGCACTCCAGCCTGGGTGACAGAGTGAGACCCTGTTTCAAAAAAAAAAGTTTTTGCAGACAAGAGGAGTCACATGAAACAATCAGGGATAAGACTGGCATCATCTACTTATAATACTCCTCAATGCATATATTCTTTTCTAGCCCCAGGAGAGTATATTAGGACTTCACTTTAAATATCTGGCCCATATTCAGCCCTTAAACAAGAAAGATTTGTGACAAACATCTCCATCCCACCACAGATAACTTTCCATCTTGAGGCCATACTTACTTTTCTCTATCTGTTTTGTAGATCCGAGCAATCTCAGGCACTAAAGGATCATCTGGATTGGGATCACACAACAGAGAACAGATGGATAAGAGTACTAGAATGAAAAAAATCGTATAAATTAGTAGAGGATAAAAGCAAAGGGTGGAGAGAAACATGAGATGCCAAAACAGGAGAAAATTCTAAGAATTTATATTGTAATGCCTAGCAGCTTTGTAAGTTTTACTTAACTTTATATTAACAGTAACCAACAAGGATATATTTTTTCTTTCTTTTATAGCAGAGTTGGGGTTTTACCATGTTGGCCAGGCTGGTCTCGAACTCCTGACCTCAGGTGATCCACCCACCTCGGCCTCCCAAAGTCCTGGGATTACAGGCGTGAGCCACAGTACCTGGCCTAATTTTTGTATTTTTAGTAGAGTCAGGGTTTCGCCATGTTGGTCAGGCTGGTCTTGAACTCCTGACCTCGTGATTCACCCACGTAGACCTCCCAAAGTGCTGGGATTACAAGCATGAGCCACCACGCCTGGCAAATAGTTTTTTGAGACGGAGTCTCACTCTGTCGCCCAGACTGGAGTGTAGTGGCGCGATCTCGGCCCGTTGCAAGCCGCACCTCCCGGGTTCATGCCATTCTCCTGCCTCGGCCTCCCGAGTAGCTGGGACTACTGGCACCCACCACCATGCCCGGCTCATTTTTTTGTATTTTTAGTAGAGACAGGGTTTCACCATGTTAGCCAGGATGCTCTCGATCTCCTGACCTCGTGATCCACTGCGCCCAGTCTACCAACAAGGATTTTAAGAAGCTTCAACAGACTTCAGGTTAGGTCATTAAAAAACAAAAATGAAGGCCGGGTGCAGTGGCTCATGCCTGTAATCCCAGCACTTTGGGAGGCGGAGGCGAGTGGATCACGAGGTCAAGAGATTTAAACCATTCTGGCCAACATGGTGAAACCCCATCTCTACTAAAAATACAAAAATTAGCTGGGCGTGGTGGCACGTGCCTGTAGTCCCAGCTACTCGGGAGACTGAGGCCGGAGAATCGCTTGAACCTGGGAGGCGGAGGTTGCTGTGAGCTGAGATCATAGCATTGCACTCCAGCCTGGGCGACAGAGCAAAAATCCATCTCCAAAAAAATAGTAATAATAATAAATAAAAAATAAAATAAAACAAATAGCAGAAAATTAATGTTAAATGGCATCCTGGTCTCCCAGATACGAATATAAGCCCCTTTGTGCAAAGTCTCACAATAATCCCATAATATAAGAGTTGATATGACTGTCTCTATGCCTGAACCCCTAAGAGAGCTGGCCCAGACAGGTGCAGTGACGTGTTCAATGTCCCTGGCTAGAAATTAGAATAGAATTAAAACTTGATCTAAATCCTAGACCAAGAACATTTTTCAGATCCCATAAAATTCAATTTTTTAGAAGCCCATATTCAAGGATAAATGGCTTTCAAAATTCCAAAGACAGGCCAAGTAAGAGGGCTCACTCCTGTAATCCTA
Source organism: Macaca fascicularis (assembly GCF_037993035.2). NCBI lineage: Eukaryota > Metazoa > Chordata > Mammalia > Primates > Cercopithecidae > Macaca > Macaca fascicularis. The sequence goes on along the minus strand of NC_088380.1, from coordinate 146,104,841 downwards.
GCACCTTTTAGGAGGCCACAGCAGAAGGATCGCTTCAGGCCAGGAGTCTGAGATCAGCCTAGGCAACACAGTGAGATTCTGTCTCTACAAAAAATTAAAAAATTAGCTAGATGTGGTGGCACACTCCTATGGTCCCAGCTACTCAGGAGGCTAAGGTGAGAGGATCACTTACACCCAGGAGGTTAAGGCTGTATTGACCTGTGTTCGCACCACTGCACTCCACCCTGGGTGACAGAGTGAGACCCTGTCTCAAAAAGGAAAAAAAAAAAAAAGACAGCCACACTACTGAATATTCTTAGCAAAAATGACAACCATAAAATCCAACAATCACTGTTTTCCAGTGGCAGGCACCACATTCAGACAATTGTTTTGTTTAATTTTCAGTTGAAAACAATTTAGTCTACATCAAGAACATAAATGCAAACACTTGCCCCCAAAAGGAGATGGTCACACACTCATTACAGAGAATACAACATACTTCTATGAATGTTTCAAATTCTCTTCAGTGACGATTTAGAATCTCATCTAAGTCACTTCCTCGGTGACAATCTGGGATGTAGCAGACAAATCTCAATAGTGTAATTTCCTTTATTCAATCTGTCATTAACTTGTTTTAAAATATCTATTTATTTATTATTTATTTAGAGACAGGGTCTCACTCTTTCGCCCAGGCTGGAGTGCAGTGGCGTGATCTTGGATCATTTCAGCCTAAACCTCCCGGGCTCAAGTCATCCTCCCACCTCACTCTATAGGGGAGACTACAGGTGAGTGCCACCACGTCCAACTAATTTTCTTTGTATTTTTTGTAGAGGTTGGGTTTTGCCATGTTGGCCAGGCTAGTCTTGATCTCCTAGGCTCAAGTGATCCACCTGTCTTGGCCTCCGGAAGTGCTGGGATTACAGGTGTGAACCACCACACCCGGCCATATCTATCATTAACTTATGCATTCCTTACTGAATGCAAAGGGGGCATAAAGTCACTGATTACATTAAGTTCAGTAGCCTCTGACATAATGAAATAAATTTAAATCCTTCTATACTAATGCTAATAGAGAGCAGCCATCTTTCTTTTCTCTAAAGTTCTGTACCAAGAGATAATAACTCTCAGCCTACTTTACTCCCAGCACATAAATTCAGCAAGGAAAGGATTCGCTCATATTCCTATCAAATCTATCCTATATAGATCAAGGGCTTCTGAGAAGTAAAGAAAAAGTTGACATGCCCTATTCGGTTTGGTAACAAAAATGCTATTTCCTTGCCTTAAGAGTATATGAAAAGTTTTTTTAAAAAAATCAGGAAAGATGTTTTGTGACTCTTCATTCCTGTTGCCCACAGTTCTGGCAGTTGGCATTCCAAAACCATTTTCCCACTGTCAGGTGTCATCACCTGAAGCCCTCTTCAAGCATAGAACATTCTAACATCAATTAAGAAAGACTTCAGGTATTTCCTGGAAATGACAACAGGAAGTTAGAAATTTTTGAATGTTCCTTTAACTGATTCTTCTAAATATTCTAATAAGTCAACTTTAAAGCACAGGTTTTAAAGAAAGGGCTTTTCCTTCTTTCCAGGAAAGGAAAGTAGGGCACTGGCTATCTGGACCTTGTGAAGATTCTTAGTACACTACTTAGCTTCTTGAATTCATGAAAAATTCATTTTGGTTTATAATATACTGATATGGTTTGGATCTGTGTCCCCACACAAATCTCATGTTCAACTGTAATCCCCAACGTTGGAAGTGGGGCCTGGTGGGAGGCGACTGGATCATGGGGGTGCATCCTTCATGAATGGTTTAGCACCACCCCTTTGATGCTGTTCTTGTGATAGAGTTCTCATGAGATCTGGCTAATAGTGTGTGGCACCTCCCCCCATCTCTCTCTCGGTCCTGCTACTGCCATGAGGCTCATGGCACAGGTGGCTCCCCCTCTGCCTTCTGCCACGAGTAAAAGCTCCCTCAAGGCTCCCCGGAAGCAGATGCTGCCATGCTTTCTGTATAGTCCACAGAACTGTGAGCCAATTAAACTTTCTTTTTTTTTTTTTGAGATGCAGTTTCACTCTTGTTGCCCAGGCTGGAGTGCAATGGCGCGATCCCAGCTTCCTGCAACCTCTGCCTCCTGGATTCAAGCGATTCTCCTGCCTCAGCCTCCCAAGTAGCTGGGATTACAGGCATGCACCACCATGCCCAGCTAATTTCTGTATTTTTGGTAGAGATGGGGTTTCTTCATGTTGGTCAGGCTGGTCTCAAACTCCCGACCTCAGGTGATCTGCCCACCTTGGCCTCCCAAAGTGCTGGGATTACAAGCGGAGCAACTGCGCCCAACAAACCTCTTTTCTTTATAAATTATGCAGTCTCAGGTATTTCTTTATAGCAGTGCAAGAATGGGCTGATATATATACCTTTTTCTGTAAAGACAATAACTCTTATTTCTATAACCTGTATAGTTTCTTCATTGAACTTTTACCTATACATATTCATCAGTATTACTTTTTTTTTTTTTTTTTTTTTGAGACAGAGTCTCGCTTTGTTGCCCAGGCTGGAGCACAGTGATGTGATGTTGGCTCACTGCAACCTCCGCCTCCCAGGTTCCCAGGTTCAAGCAATTCTTGTGCCTCAGCCTCCTGAGTAGTTGGGTCTATAGACACACACCACCCTGCCTGGCTAAGTTTTGTATTATTGGTAGAAATGGGGTTTCACTATGTTGGCCAGGCTGTTCTTAAACTCCTGACCTTAAGTGATCCACCTTCCTCGGCCTCTCAAAGTGGATTACAGTCATTACTGCACCTGGCCAGTATTTTCACTAGTGTTACAACGACAGTTACTTTCACTTCTAAAAACATATAATCAAATGGCTTTATGGCACACTTATCTGCTTCCTTTCGTTTTTTTTCAGTTTTTTTTTTTTTTAAATATATATATATATTTAGGTCCCCATCATGGATCTTCAAAGTAGAGGAAATACTGGGTCAAAATTTCTATCCTTGAAGACAGACTATATGTTAAAAGAATAATATCATACAGGATTAAGGTGTTTCATAGAACTACTTGCCCATACATTCAATTTACAAAAAGGGAATCATTAAAACCTTAAACCTGAGACAGTTAATACAATCAAATTCAACAAAATGGCACTGCAATTATTTTAAAGGATAGCTATCCAGATAGAACCTAACAAATCAAACTTGTAACAGTCCTTATCATTTACAATAGCTGAAAAAAAATCAATGCTAGGCAAGAGAAGGGGAAGAACAAAAAGAGATATGGCAATAATTTCAGCTATCTTGCGCCTCCAACACCCCACCCCACCCCACCAAAACACACCTCTCACATAATTCCACTTATCTTGGTCCCATTACTAGATTTACATCTCTATTGCTATTTGGTGAAGGAAGTGTAACCAATGGGACCTTCACCAGGCCAGGCACAGGTCCATAAACACTTTCTCAAGTAGCTCTTGAATTGTAAGGGGGCCCACCAAAAGAAAAGGGGACACACTTCTCTAAAAAACTACTTCACTACAACTTTTTTAAAAATGTGGTTCTCTGGCATCCTGTTTTTATTTCTGCCTAGGACTCTAAAAATTTTAAATTAATGCCTCAGAGTTTTGTTTGCTTTAAAAATTAAATTTGTGGCCAGGAGTGGTGGCTCACACCTGTAATCCCAGCCCTTTGGGAGGCCAAGACAGGCGGATCACCTGAGGTTGGGAGTTCAAGACTAGCCTGACCAACATGGAGAAACCCCGTCTCTACTAAAAATACAAAATTAGCCAGGTGTGGTGGCGCATGCCCTGTAATCCCAGCTGCTCAGAAGGCTGAAGCAGGATAATGGCTTGAACCTGAGAGGTGGAGGCTGCAGTGAGCCGAGACTGTGCCACTGCACTCCAGCCTGGGCAACAAGAGTGAAACTCCTTCTCAAAAAAAAAAAAAAAAAAAAAAATTTAAGATTGAGTCTTGACATCCAAGTTATAACATGACAAATACTCAACACTTTTGACAACCGTGCCTTTATCCCAGTTTTTGGAGTACTTACAAGGAACCAGTTAACTGTCCGTTTTTGCTTCTTTAATCTTCATAACAACAATGAAATATTTATTATTGTTCCTTTTCTACTGATGACAAAACTGAGGAATACAGGGGCCAATGTGTCTCAAGTCTCATTTATTAAGAGGTGGATCTGAGATCTGCACACAGGCAATTGGATCTAGAATCTATGTTCTTTACTGTGAAACTACGTTGCTTCCTGTCTAAACACATGCGTTAAACAAATGCTAAATTATAAGCAGATAATTTCTACTAAAAATACAAAAATTAGTTGGGCGTGGTGGTGGGCGCCTGTAATCCCAGCTACTCGGGAGGCTGAAGCAGGAGAATTGCTTGAACCCCGGAGACGGAGGTTGCAGTCAGTCAAGATCGTACCATTGCACTTCAGCCTGGGCAACAAGAGTGAAACTCTGTCTCAAAAAAAAACAAAAAACAAAAATTCATACACCACATTTCACCACACAAATACCAAAACTAACATTATTTGTCTATTTCTGGCCACTTAACATCCTTTTTTTTTTGAGATGGAGTCTTGCTCTGTTGCCCAGGCTGGAGTGCAGTGGCACGATCTCGGCTCACTGCAAGCTCCGCCTCCCGGGTTCATGCCATTCTCCTGCATCAGCCTCCCAAGTAGCTGGGACTACAGGCGCCCACCACCATGCCCAGCTAATTCTTTTGTATTTTTAGTAAAGACAGGGTTTCACCGTGTTAGCCAGGATGGTCTCGATCTCCTAACCTCGTGATCCACCCGCCTCGGCCTCCCAAAGTGCTGGGATTACAGGCGTGAGCCACCGCGCCCGGCCTCACTTAACATACTTTTATATGTAACTCTTGTTACAGTGTATATGCCTTTTTTCTTTTTTCTGCTTTTCTCAAACACAGTATTTTCCTATTTTTGCAATATTTGTAAAGTTCAATACTTTTTTTTTTTGGCGATAGAGTCTCCCTCTGTCACCCAGGCTAGAGTGCAGTGGTACCATCTTGGCTCACTGCAACCTCTGTCTCCTGGGTTCGAGTGATTCTCCTGCCTCAGCCTCCTGAGTAGTTGGGCACACGCCATCACACCCAGGAGTGTACAGGCACGTGTCATCACACCTGGCTAATTTTTGTATTTTTAGTAAAGATGGGGTTTTGCCATGTTGGCCAAGCTGGTCTCGAACTCCTAGTCTCAAGTGATCTGCCCACCTCAGCCTCACAAACTGCTGGGATTATAGGCATGAACCACTGTGCCTGGCTAGGGTCAATACTCTCTTAAATGCAAGTGCTAGAACCCATTTATTTTTTCCTCTTCTGTAAGTAACCTCTAATTTTCAGAACTAAATCACACTGTCACAAATGTACTTGCATACAAAGTTTTTTCAGCATTTGGGATTGTTTTCTTAGTATAAATAAATGAAACTAGAATTATTGGGTAAATGGGCATGGATGATTAAGTATCTTAACACATACTGGCAGACTGGGCTCTACAAACCTATGAAGTATAGAGTATTCATTTCAATATACCTCATTAGCATTTTGTCTCCTTTTAAAAATATCTTTGTTAATTAAAAAGGTAAAAAAAGGGAATGTAACATTCATTTATTTATTCTTTGGTTCCCCTGTGTCCACTCATCTATTAGGATCTGAATTTTTTTCTGATTTTTGTACTTCATATTTTAAACATATTAATCCATTACCATATTTGATTTTTCTCTTAAACAACTGATTTCATTTTCACAAAAGTACATCCAGTAAGCTCTTTTATCACCTCTCAGAGTAGAGCGGTGAGATCTGATAAAGATTCTTTTTTTTTTTTGAGACAGAGTCTTGCTGAGTCCCCCAGGCTGGCCAGGCTGGCCAGGCTGGAGTGCAGTGGCATGATCTCGGCTCACTGCAACCTCTGCCTCCCGGGTTCAAGCGATTCTCCTGCCTCAGCCTAAAATACAAAAATTAGCCGGGCATGGTGGCGGATGCCTGTAATCCCAGCTACTAGGGAGGCTGAGGCAGGAGAATCACTTGAACCCGGGAGGCGGAGGTTGCAATGAGCCAAGATTGCAGCACTGCAGTCCAGCCTGGGCGACGAAGTGAGACTCCATCTCAAAAAAAAAAATATATATATATATATAGAGAGAGAGAGAAAATTTTAATCCAACTGTGATTTCATCTGGGAATAATGAGAGAGAATTTTAATCCAACTGTGATTTCATCTGGGAATAATGTTCAAGGGTTGTACAATTTCAAATCAACACATAAGACAACTACATCACTCAGTTCATTGATATAGAAACCTAAAGACAAGAGCTGGTAAAATATTTACCAATATTTCGTTCTTCAAGAACCTAATGTCTATGTTCACAGTATAAGCATTTGCCTAAAGGGCTGATCTATTTCCTGTTCTGGAATAGTATCTATCTTTTCCATTCATGAATCTCAAGGTTGGAAGAGATGTTAATTGTGTTTATGCTCTAAAAAAACATTCATGCCAGTGTCCATCTTTTTTTTTTTTTGTGAGATAGCGTCTCACTCTGTTGCCCAGGCTGGAGTGCAGTGGCATGATCTCCGCTCACTGCAAGCTCCGCCTCCTGGGTTCACACCATTCTCCTGCCTCAGCCTCCCGAGTAGCTGGGACTACAGGCACCCACCACCATGCCCGGCTAATTCTTTTGTATTTTTAGTAAAGACAGGGTTTCACCGTGTTAGCCAGGATGGTCTCGATCTCCTGACCTTGTGATCCGCCCACCTCGGCCTCCCAAAGTGCTGGGATTACAGGCATGAGCCACCGCGCCCGGCCCAGTGTCCATCTTCTAACCTATGCTTGAGTAGCACAACTGACAAAGTAGTCACTATACCAACGAACACTTTTGCTTGAAAAATCCAACTTATTTTCAGTTCTCAAGGTCCATTTCAGAATAAGAAGAATTACTATCTCTTCTTAAAAGAAAAATAATCTTTTCAAAAATAAGTAACTCTAAAAAGACAAAAGACACGGTTGCGTTATCTTGATATCAAATACCCATTGTTACCTTTTGAAATAGTTAGTGCTGGAGACCACTGTGATCGTAGAATATCAAGACAAATGCTGCCATTACTGTTAATATTTGGATGATAAATTCTTGTCGTAAATGCAACCTACAGAAAGAAAGGAAATTTTCTATAAACTAGTTTATTAGTATTATAGAAAGCACATTAAAAACTGCCACATTCCAATTAATTACCTTAGGTGGTTTGAAGGGGTAATCTGTTGGGAAATGAATTGTCAAGAAAAATACTCCACCCTGATAGGGACTGTCATTCTGTTGATAAAAGAAAAGTGGGATTAAAATGAGTAAATTACATAAACTGTTTATTCTGAATTTAATCTGAATACTTACTGGCCCCATTATTGTAGCTTGCCAATGGAACACTGAAAAATAACAAGAAAAAAGTCACCATGTAACAATATCTACATTGTATCTGTGCCATAGTAACATATCATTCCCCTTCTAATCCAAATTCATTTATAAATAATATGAGTATGAGCAAGATGAGGAACATAAAATAACAGTCTAAAGAAACAAGAAAAATGACTAGAATGGCCTAGAACACTGATAAGGCGCTCAATGAAAAATATTTGGAGCCAGGTGTGGTGGCTCACACCTGTAATCCCAACACTTTGAGAGGCTTTGAGAAGTGGAGGCTGCAATAAGCCATGACTGCGCCACTGCGAGACTCTCTCAAAAACAAAACAAAAAAAAGTATTTGGGCTAAAACTTCTTGAAACTTCATGTCAGAGAAACAAACTTATTGACAAGGCTCATAGTTCTACTTTTAAATAGCTATTTCTTTACCTCATGGGGTAAATAATTTCTTCAAAACAATTATATATAATATACTTTTTTTTTTTTTTTGAGACAGAGTCTCACTCTATCGCCCAGGCTGGAATGCAGTGGCACCAATTTCGGCTCATGCAACCTCCGCCTCCCAGGTTCAAGCAATTCTTCTGCCTCAGCCTCCCAAGTAGCTGGGACTACAGACAAGTGCCACCACACCTGGCTAATTTTTGTAGTTTTAGTAGAAACAAGGTTTTGCCACATTTGGCCAGGTCTCAAACTCCTGACCTCAGATGATCCACCCACCTCGGCCTCCCAAAGCTGGGATTACGGGCATGACTTCTTTTATAATGCTGGTATACGGGGGACAAAACAGTAAAGTCAAGGTAGATAATACTCAAATTAAGAAAGACTGGTTTTAACAATGAGAACAAATTTCTAAAAACTCTTGCGTAGGTCTGTACATTACTGGTCCTCATTAAAGAAACAAAAGCATCATCTCTTCTAACGTAGAGGATAAGTTAAAGAGGAAAAAAGAGAAAAAAAGGAGTGAAATTTAAAAAGAAAATATTAGCTAAAAGCCCAAGGTTGATTACAAGCTCTAGGGATACTTCCAATAAGTTATAAACTTGTTCAATAAATAAATATCTTCCAAATGCAGAAAATGGTGCTTGTTCCATGTTCTCATGTTACTAAGTGCAGTATGAGAGATCAAAAGCCAGACTTTTTATTTATAAGCAAGCTACTACTTAGTATACTTAACATTCATACTATGATCTGAGCAACCTAAGGGAAGTTGTCACTGGGGTTATATTTGAACAACCCAAACCAGATAACTCTTGTCACAAGGTAGAAGAAACATGAAGACTAAGAAGCCATATAAAAATCCACCAGAATGTCAGTCCAAATCCTAAAGTTCCTTCCAACCTCCTTAATATGAAACTAATCCCTATGGTTGGTTTGTTGCTCACTGGGACTTGAACCTAAAAATAGCAGCAGCTCGTTGATTAGGAGTTAAAGGTAAAGGACAGGAATTGCTGAGGCTCCCTTCCTTAGATGAGCCCTCCCTAGTACTTAGAAACACTTATATTACTCTCTGCCGACCATTTAATGGACTGTGTAAGCCAAGGACAAAGCCATTCTGGGCCACTAAAACTGGACCTAGTATCTTCAAGGGAAGTCCTATAAAAAGCCCCTTATATGCTGTTTAAAGACACAAAAGCAGGCACCTGTAATCCCAGCTACTCAGGATGCTGAGTTGGGAGGATGATTTGAGCCCAGGAGTTCAAGTCCAGCCCAGGCAACATAGCAAGACCCCGTTTCCGAAAAAATAAAAATAAAAACAAGACTAAAACACACACACACACATGCTCACACGCATGCATGCACACACACACATGAATCTCACTCTATTTTTAATCACAAATATACTTACAATTTGAGTAAATAAAACATTGATAACTAGAATTAACCCCCAATAACAAGGCTAAAAACACTATTAGACAAAAGAATGACCAACTGGCCAAGGGACCTGTTCTTCTACTTAATTCTTTTATGTTATTTAAATTTGTGGTTATAATGGAAGAGTATTAATTGTACCTGCATTCCCACGCAAAGCTGTAAGAGTTGGGTAAGATAAGAAGAAAGCACTGCTTTTAAGTGTTCTCAGGCACTGCCTGCCACAGCGGCGCCCTCATCTCTAATGTCTGCGCTACCTCTAGCTTGCTGAGAAGGGGGATTAACAAGGAGGTATCTAGATCATGACTAGTAGAAGGTACATTATCAGCAAATTGGCAAAGTAGTAAAGCACCCAGGAAGCAACTGGCTACAGAAGTTACTCACAAGAGTGTACCTTTTACCGGAAGGGTAAAGAAACCTCACTGTTACAGGTCTGGTACTGTGGTACTCTGTGAAAATAGATCTCATCAGAAGTCCACTGAACTTCTGATTAGCAAACTTCCTTTCCAGCATCTGATACAAGAAGTTGCTGGGGACTTCAAAACAAATCTACACTTCCAGCTTTTGGTACTTTGCAGGAGGCAAGTGAGGCCTATCTGATGGGCCTTTATGAAGACACCAACTTATGTGCTACTCATGCCAAATATGTAACAAGTATGCCAAAAGACATCCAGCTAGCATGCCAATTACATGGAGACTGTGCTTAAGATTGGGAAACATTTCATTCTCAAAAAAAAAAAAAACAAAAAAAACAATTATTTTTCTTCTTTCTGTTATTGGTAGTTCTCTGTTAGATGTATTTTTCCCCCATGGGGTCAAAAGGTAACTATGTATATAACTGCGAGTGGAAAAATAGGGGACAGAAATCAGGTATTGGCAGTTTTTCCATTTTAACTTGTGTGTGAATTTCTAATATAAAATTGAGGATGTAAAGCATTAATTCAACTCGAACTATTTCGGTGAACAAGTTTCAGCAGTTCACCTTTATAACAATTATAAACAGACCTGTAAATTTTTTCTGGACAATGCTAGCATTTGGATTTTATTTTTGTCACTAGTTATATCATTAGTTTAATATAAAAGAGAGACATGGAAATTATTTACATGATGAAAGATTTCAGAACTTAAGTGAAATGGGCAGTTTCACACTGATGTCATTTCAATAGTGATTTATTTCAGTCTACACTTTCCAAGAATGTGGCCATCTCTTAAAAAAATAAAACTTGTCTCTGGGTGCGGTGGCTCACGCCTGTAATCCTAGCACTTTGGGAGGCCAAGGCAGGTGGATCGCCTGAGGTCAGGAGTTCGAGATCAGCCTGACCAACATGGCGAAACCCCATCTCTACTGAAAATACAAAAAATTACCTGGGCATGGTGGCAGGTGCCTGTAATCCCAGCTACTCGGGAGGCTGAGGAAGGAGAATAGCTTGAACCCAGGAGGCGGAGGTTGCAGTGAGCCGAGATCGTGCCACTGCACTCCAGCCTGGGCAACAGTGCGAGACTCCATCTTAAAAAAAAAAAAAAGAAAAAGAAAAGAAAAGAAAGCACTTTTAAAAAAAGAAAGCAAGCACTTAATAAAGTATTATTTTATTATTATTATTTTTTTAAATACAGATGGGCGGCTGGGTGCGATAGCTCATACCTATAATCCCAGCACTTTGGGAGGCCGAGGCAGGTGGATCTCCTGAGGTTAGGAATTCGAGACCAGCCTGACTAACATGGAGAAACCCCGTCTCTACTAAAAGTACAAAATTAGCCAAGCATGGTGGCGCATTGCCTATAATCCCAGCTACTTGGAAGGCTGAGGCAGAAGAATCGCTTGAACCTGGGAGACTGAGGTTGCGGTGAGCCAAGATTGCGCCATTGCACTCCAGCCTGGGCAACAAGAGCGAAACTTCATCTCATTTAAAAAAAAAAAAAAAAAAGAGAGAGATGAGGTCTCGCTATGTTGTCCAGGATGGTCTTGAACTCCTGGGCTCAAGCAATTCACCCACCTCAGCCTCCCAAAGTGCTAGGATTATAGGTGTGGGTCACCATACCCAGTCAAAATATAAAAATATTGAGACAATTTTAAAAATTAAATTTTCGCCGGGCGCGGTGGCTCAAGCCTGTAATCCCAGCACTTTGGGAGGCCGAGACGGGCGGATCACGAGGTCAGGAGATCGAGACCATCCTGGCGAACACGGTGAAACCCCGTCTCTACTAAAAAAAAAAATACAAAAAACTAGCCGGGCGAGGTGGCGGGCGCCTGTAGTCCCAGCTACACAGGAGGCTGAGGCAGGAGAATGGCGTAAACCCGGGAGGCGGAGCTTGCAGTGAGCTGAGATCCGGCCACTGCGCTCCAGCCCCGGCGACAGAGCGAGACTCCGTCTCAAAAAATAAAAAAAAAAAAATAAAAATAAAAATTAAATTTTCCATTAACCATTTAAGTACTAATTCTTTCCTCCTAGTCTTTTCAAGATCAATCTTCTTCTTTTCTTGCTAATACTACTACCAGACTTAAGAAGTTATTAGAAAAATTTAAATCAGAATTTTTTTTTTTTGAGATGGAGTCTTGACCTGTTGCCTGGACTGGAGTGCAGTGGCTCGATCTCGGCTCACTGCAACCTCCACCTCCCAGGTTCAAGCAATTCTCCTGCCTTAGCCCCCTGAGTAGCTGGGATTACAGGTGCGTGCCACCACATCTGACTAATTTTGCTGTATTTTTAGTAGAGACGGGGTTTCACCACGTTGGTCAGGCTGGTCTCGAACTCCTGACCTCAGGTGATCCACCCGCCTTGGCCTCCCAAAGTGCTGGGATTATAGTCATAAGCCACCAGGACCGGCCTTAAATCAGAAATTTTTAGCTAAATATTTCCTTTTTTGTGATTCCCTGTTCTTCCTACTAACACAAACAAAGCACAAATAGACTGTGGGATCAAAATCTACTAACAATTGGACAACGCAGAATCCCCAACAGGGTTGAAGCAGAAATGCCAACAAGCTGCTAATGTTTATAATTATGGAAAGAACACCCTTCTTCTTCTTCTTTTTTTTTTTTTTAAATGGAGAAAGGGTCTTGCCATGTTGCCCAGGCTGGTCTCAAACTCCTGGGCTCGAGCGATCTGCCTGCCTTGGCCTCTCAAACTGTTGGGAATATAGGCATGAGCCACCAGCAGTGCCCAGCCAGAATACCCAGAATACCCTTCTTTTTTTGAGACAGAGTCTCGCTCTGTCAAGGCTGGAGTGCAATGGCAAGATCTGGGCTCACTGTAACCTCTGCCTCCCAGGTTCAAGTAATTCTCCTGCCTTAGCTTCCCAAATAGCTGGGATTACAGGTGTGCACCACCTCGCCCGGCTAATTTTTTGTATTTTTAGTAGAGATTGGGTTTCGTCATGTTGCCCAGACTGGTCTCAAACTCCTAAGCTCAGGCAATCCACCCACCTTGGCCTCCCAAAGTGCTAGGATTACAGGCATGAGCTACCACGCCCGGCCAGAATACCCTTCTTGATAGAAAATGACAGAAAAAAACACATATTTTCAACTAATATTGCAATCTTTCATACCCACACTACAAAAAGTTAAAGATACTCTAGCATACTGTGTATTTTATATATATGTATATATATACATACATATATATGCATAGATATGTGTGTGTATATATATATTTTTAAGAGACAGAGTCTCACTCTATTGCCCAGACTGGAGTGCAGTGGCACAAACTTGGCTCACAGCAGCCTCAAACTCCTGGGCTCAAGCAATCCTCCCACCTCAGCCAACTGAGCAGCTGGGACTACAGGCGAGTGTCACCATGTCCTGCTAATTTTTTTAATTTTTATTTTCATAAAGATCAGGTCTTGCTATGTTGCCCAAGCTGGTCTCAAACTCCTGGCCTCAAGCGATCCTTCTGCATTGGCCTACCAAAGTGCTGGGATTACAGGTATGAGCCATTGTACCAGGCAGAAGATTCTTACATTATTGTGAACTTTTAACTCAACATCATAGGTGATCTCATCTGTAATCCATATCTATTTAGTTTAGTAGATCATATCTGTTTAACATTCCAATAGGACTAAACATATGTAATCCATTGGCGTTAAACTCTGAATAAAAACCTATTCACATTCTGATAACACTATGTTAATTTGTCTTCACTGTTATTAAGGTCAAATTCCATCATCAAAAAAATGAGCAAAAACACATGCACGGGACTAAGTCTTTAAAACAGGTGAAGGAGAAGGAAGAAAAAAATTACTCATGTAGCAACCAAGACAAATAATCTTTATGCCTCTCATAAAATGATCTAGAATCTACAGTACCAATAAAAAGGCAGAGAAAGAGAAACTAAAACCCATTCAGGGTTTATTTATTTAATGAAAGAATTTAATTAATGAAAGCATTTAAAGGCCTACCATTTAAATCTTGAGAATTTTGTCACATTGGTTGAATATAAAGATACCTGCTAAAACCACTGATTTAGGTTACTCTCTGGAAGCCTTTCTAGACTCCCTAGCTCTTACAGGTACAAGTATAAATCAGAGAAGGTAGTGAGAGAATACCAAACCTGCCTCACATTACAATGTTTTTAGAAATAGCTCAAGTAGGCTAGGCGCAGTGGCTCATGCCTGCTCCAGCACTTTGGGAGGCCACGGCAGGCGAATCACAAGGTCAGGAGTTCGAGATCAGCCTGGCCAACATGGTGAAACCCCATCTCTACTAAAAATACAAAAAATTAGCTAGGCGTGGTGGCAGGTGCCTGTAATCCCAGCTACTCGGGAGGCTGAGGCAGGAGAATTGCTTGAACCCAGGAGGCACAGGTTGCAGTGAGCCGAGACTATGCCACTATACTCCAAGTGGGTGACAATGTGAGACTCTGTCTCAAAAAAAAAAAAAAAAGGAGAAATAGCTCAAGAATTACTAGAAGTTCAAGTAAAAAGGACCCCAAAAATAGTTACTGAATGAAATACTGGCCCACAAATATAAAATATTGCTACATTTTACATAAACATCTATTTCAAAAATCTTTCATTTAATGATCCATCTTAGGATTGATCAAAATTGACCAAAATAAAAAGTTTTGATAGTAAAAAACAAAAATAAGTTCCCAGCACTATGTTGGTTTAATACTATCAAACCAAATTATGCAAACTGAAAGTTACACAATCTGTTTTATGAGAGTTTAAATGTGAAGTTCACAGATGAATGATTACTCTTTAATATTCTGAATGAAGCCTTGAGGTTAAAAGGGACAGGCTGGGCACACTGGCTCATGCCTGTAATCCTAGCACTTTGGGAGACTGAGGTGGGTGGATCACCTGAGGTCAGGTGTTCGAGACCAGCCTGGCCAACATGGTGAAACCCCGTCTCTACTAAAAATACAAAAAATTAGTCAGGCGTGGTGGTGTATGCCTGTAATCCCAGCTACTTGGGAGATGGAGACAGGAGAATTGCTTGAACCCAGGACATAGAGGTCGCAGTGAACCGAGATCACGTCACTGCACGATCTGTTGCACGCCTGGGCAACAGAGCAAGACTCTGTCTCAAACAAACAAACAAAAAAGCAGGGGACGGTGAGAATATCTGATAGTATGAGACTGAATCTCCAGACACCTACACTTGAATGCACAGATCTCAAGACAGTCACATTTACCAAGTGTTCAAAACAAAAGAAAGTTGGGTGCGGTGGCTCGCAGCTGTAATCACAGGGCTTTGGGAGGCAGAAGCAGGAGGATCACTTGAGCCCAGGATTTCAAGACCAGCATAGAAAACATGGTGAGACCCTATTGCTATATATATATATATATATATATATATATATATTTTTTTTTTTTTTTTTAATTAGCCAGGGGTGTAAGGGCATGTACCCATAGTCCCAGTTACTCAGGAGGCTGAGGTGGGAGGATCCCTTGAGCCCAGGAGTTTGAGGCTTCAGTGAGCTGCAATTGCGCCACTACACTCTAGCCTGGGCAAGAGTCATCCCCTGCCTTGAAAGAAGACCAGAGGAGACTCTGTCTCAAAAAAAAAAAAAAAAGGCTGGGTGTGGTGGCTCACGTCTGTATGCCTGTAATGCCAGCACAGGGGGAGGGGGAAAGGCGGGGAGGGAAGAGAAGATAGAAGGAAACAGATACATGGCCATTCAATCTTCAGCTTACTTTTTTTTTTTTTTTTTTTTTTTTGAGATGGAGTCTTGCTCTGTCGCCCAGGCTGGAGTGCAGTGGCATGATCTCAGCTCACTGCAAGCTCCACCTCCTGGGTTCACGCCATTCTCCTGCCTCAGCCGCCTGAGTAGCTGAGACTACAGGCGCCCACCACCATGCCCGGCTAATTTTTTGTATTTTTAGTAGAGATGGGGTTTCACCATGTTAGCCAGGATGGTATTCATCTCCTGACCTCATGATCCGCCCGCCTCGGCCCCCCAAAGTGCTGGGATTACAGGCGTGAGCCATCGCACTCGGCTGTGGGAGTTTTATTTAACTCTCCAAAGGGAACAATTTTTCAATCTGAGAAAGAAATGTATAGTGCTAACTATGGCAGAAGCGAAGCAAAGCAAAGACAAATTACTTCAGCATGCTAAAGAAAACTTCAAAAATGAAATCAAGTCCCCTGACTCCAATCACTTTTAATTAAAGATTTTCAGCCATTCTTGAATTTACCTAAAACAAAAGCACTTTTCCAACTGAATAGAAAGAGTACACTGATGGATGTGGCTGATATGATACAGTGGAAGGACAAACTAGAATCAGAAAACCTGAGAACGAGTCCACACGGAGAATCTCCATGAGCTTCTCATGGGACTCTTTTCTAAAACAGTTTAAAATTTCTACTCCAGTCACCTAAATGAGTTGTTGTAAGGCTTAAATGAGACAATAGTGTGTAAGAGCACTTACTAAATCATTTTGTATGGTTTAGGTATTTAGTCTGCCTTGTTTGGTACCAAATTACTACAGTTACTCACGCTAGGTAAGTCAGAATACAATAATGTAAATGAGTTTTTTCATGACATATACTTGGACTCATAATTTATAATATTTATCTATTTTATTTGTAAAGTAATCCTTGTAAAAGGGCCTTGCTTTCATTCTTCACGATTTAGTAGACCAGACACATTCTTTTTTTCTTTTGTTGTTGTTTTTGTTTTGAGATAGTCTGGCTCCCGTTGCCCAGACTGGAGTACAGTGGTGCAATCTTGGCTTACTACAGCCTCAACTTCCTGGACTCAAGCGATCCTCCCACCTCAAACTCCTCCTGAGTAGCTGGGGCTACAGGCATGCACCACCAGGCCAGGCTAATTTTTGTATTTTTTTGTAGAGACAGGGTTTCACCATGCTGCCCAGGCTGGTCTCGCACTCCTGGGCTCAAGTGATCTGTCTGCCTCAGCCTCCCAAAGCACTGAGATTACAGGTGTGAGCCACTGTGCGGACCCAGACACAACATTAGTAAGAAAAATCAGGGCTGGGCGCGGTGGCTCAAGCCTGTAATCCCAGCACTTTGGGAGGCCGAGACGGGCGGATCACGAGGTCAGGAGATCGAGACCATCCTGGCTAACATGGTGAAACCCCGTCTCTACTAAAAAATACAAAAAAAAATTAGCCGGGCGAGGCGGCGGGCGCCTGTAGTCCCACCTACTCAGGAGGCTGAGGCAGGAGAATGGCGTGAACCCAGGAGGCGGAGCTTGCAGTGAGCTGAGATCCGGCCACTGCACTCCAGCCTGGGCGACAGAGTGAGACTCCATCTCAAAAAAAAAAAAAAAAAAAAAAGAAAAATCAGGAAAAAACAATTAGAGGCCAGGTGCAGTACCTCATGCCTGTAATTCCAGAACTTTGGGGGGCCAAGGCAGGCGGATCACCTGAGGTCAGGAATTCAAGACCAGCCTGGTCAACATGGCAAAACCCCGTCTCTACTAAAAATACAAAAATTAGCCAGGTGGGCCGGGCGCGGTGGCTCAAGCCTGTAATCCCAGCACTTTGGGAGGCCGAGACGGGCGGATCACGAGGTCAGGAGATCGAGACCATCCTGGCTAACACCATGAAACCCCGTCTCTACTAAAAAAAAAATACAAAAAACTAGCCGGGCGAGGTGGCAGGCGCCTGTAGTCCCAGCTACTCGGGAGGCTGAGGCAGGAGAATGGCGTAAACCTGGGAGGCGGAGCTTGCAGTGAGCTGAGATCCAGCCACTGCACTCCGGGCGACAGTGCGAAACTCCGTCTCAAAAAAAAAAAAAAAAAAAAATTAGCCAGGTGTGGTGGCAGGTGCCTGTAATCCCAGCTACTTGGAAGGCTGAGGCACGAGAATTGCTTGAACACGGGAGGCAGAGGTTGCAGTGAGTCAAGGTCGCGCCACTGCACTCCAGCACGGGCAAGAGAGTGAGACTCCGTCTTAAAAAACAAAACAAACAAACAAAACTATTAAACATAAGCTAATTTAACCCTGTACTCATTTTGACCTTAATCTACATATTTACACAAGTGTTTGTAAGTATACATACTTTAAAATACTTGTTAAATGTTACAATTTTTTTTTTGGAGAGTGAGTCTCACTCTGTCACCCAGGCTAGAGTGCAGTGGCACAATCTCAGCTCACTGCAACCTCCGCCTCCTGGGTTCAAGCAGTTCTCTGCCTCAGCCTCCCGAGTAGCTGGGATTACAGGTGCCTGTCACCACGCCCGGTTAATTTTTTTAGTATTTTTAGTAGAGACAGGGTTTCACCATCTCGTCCAGGATGGTCTTGAATGCCTGACCTCGTGATCCGCCCGCCTCGGCCTTTCAAAGTGCTGGGATTACAGGCATGAGTCACCAGGCCCAGTCCTGTTTTTATTTTTTGAGACAGCATCTCACTCTGTCGCCCAAGCTGGAGTATAGTGG
This sequence comes from Macaca fascicularis, assembly GCF_037993035.2. Taxonomy (NCBI): domain Eukaryota; kingdom Metazoa; phylum Chordata; class Mammalia; order Primates; family Cercopithecidae; genus Macaca; species Macaca fascicularis. The sequence continues at coordinate 146,086,718 of NC_088380.1, read as the reverse complement.
CATGGTCCTGGCTCACTGCAAACTCTGCTTCCCAGGCTCAGGTTCAAGAGATCCTCCCACCTTAGCTTTCCAAGTAGCTTGGACTACCAGTATGCACCAACACACCTGGCTAATTTTTTCGTGTGTTTTTTGTAGAGACAGGGCTTCACCATGTTGACCAAGCTGGTCTTGAACTCCTGGGCTCAACTGATCCACCTGCCTCGGCCTCCCAAAGTGCTGGGATTAGAGACATGAGCCATCACACCCAACAAAATGTTACAGTTTTTTGTGAATTAGTTTTACATAGCACAGTCTCATTCAAATATCCCCTCTTTAAAAAAGTTCAAAGACACTATATGGGAAAAAATTATGTTGCAATGAAGTGGAACACAGAGGAAATTATCATCCAATGTATGCATTAAGACATCTCATAGATTATTTTAGACAAAATTAAGCAGATAAACTGGACTTCAAAAATAAAGATCTGCTTTTGGCCAGGCGTGGTAGTTCACGCCTGTAATCCCAGCACTTTGGGAGGCCGAAGCAGGCGGATCACCTGAGGCCAGGAGTTTGAGACCAGCCTGGCCAACATAGCGAAATCACGAATCTACTAAAAACATAAAACTTAGTCAGGCGTGGTAGCATGCACCTGTAATCCCAGATACTCAAGAGGCCAAGGCACGAGAATCACTTGAACCCAGGAGGCAGAGGCTGTAGTGAGCCGAGATCATGCCACTGCACTCCAGCCTGGGTGACAGAGCGAGACCCTGTCTCAAGAAAAAAATAAAGACCTGATTTCACAAGTATGAGCCAGTAGAAAGTCAGACACAGACACATATACTATCATCCTTAGTATTATCTTACTCAAGAATAATAGCTAGCTGTAGGTAAAAGCTCAAATCCTTCACTCCAGGAAAATACCCAGAAGGGATGAAGGTCAGGTAGGAGAGGACCAGAACAACTATACAGCCAATACCTGGCAGAAGATTCAAAATGTAATGAACAACACAGGTGATAATGGGATGAACACAGAGTTGCTCCATTCATGGGCCACTAAAGGTTAAACACTGCCTCTTTCCTATAGCGTAATTGTTTCTTTTTTTTTTTTTGAGACGGAGTCTCGCTCTGCCGCCCAGGCTGGAGTGCAGTGGCCGGATCTCAGCTCAATGCAAGCTCCGCCTCCCGGGTTTACGCCATTCTCTGCCTCAGCCTCCCGAGTAGCTGGGACTACAGGCGCCCGCCACCATGCCCGGCTAGTTTTTTGCATTTTTTAGTAGAGACGGGGTTTCACCATGTTAGCCAGGATGGTCTCGATCTCCCGACCTCGTGATCCGCCCGTCTCGGCCTCCCAAAGTGCTGGGATTACAGGCTTGAGCCACTGCGCCCGGCGTAATTGTTTCTTCACGCAAAATAACCACTGTTATGCTATTACTCCATTATTCCTTTTAAATACTTACTATCATCTCCAACAGGACCTGCTGAACACTGTGCTGGAGGGTCCCGTGCCAAATCATTCAATTCCTACAGAAAAAAGAAAGAAAAGAAATATATTCAATGTAAATGTACCTTTTATCCATTATTAAAGTTTATATTGTTACCAATATTCTCTGTCATGCTGGTGAAACTCTTTTAAGAGCATTCCTTCAGAGTAAGAGATGAGTAGATTGGTGAATCTTTAAGGTATTTTGGATTCTCCAATGCAATGTGTATTTTTAAAGTGGGTCATTTTTGCTTTGTTCAGAGCTTAGTAAATAAATACAATGAGGAAGGTAAAACATGTATTATGGGCTGGGAGCAGTGGCTCACACCTGTAATTCCAGCACTTTGGGAGGCTGAGGCGGGCAGATCACTTGAGGTCAAGAGTTCGAGACCAGCCTGGCCAACAAGCCTGTCTCTAGCGAAGATAGAAAAAATTAGCCGGGCATGGTGGTACATGCCTGCAATACCAGCTACTCAGGAGGCTGAGGCAGGAGAATCTCTTGAACCAGGGAGGCGGAGGTTGCAATAAGCCAAGATTGCACTACTGCACTCCAGGCTGGGCGATAGAGTGAGACTCCATTTCCTTTTTTTTTTTTTTTTTTGAGACGAAGTCTCGCTTTGTCGCCCAGGCTGGAGTGCAGTGGCCGGATCTCAGCTCACTGCAAGCTCCGCCTCCCAGGTTCACACCATTCTCCTGCCTCAGCCTCCCGAGTAGCTGGGACTACAGGCGTCCGCCACATCGGCCGGCTAGTTTTTTGTATTTTTTAGTAGAGACGGGGTTTCACCATGTTAGCCAGGATGGTCTCGATCTCCTGACCTCGTGATCCACCCGTCTCGGCCTCCCAAAGTGCTGGGATTACAGGCTTGAGCCACCGCGCCCGGCGAGACTCCATTTCAAACAAACAAACAAAAACAAAAAACATGTATTATGTATTAAAGAGCCATAAAAACCGTTTTTGTTTTTTTTTTTTTGAGAAGGAGTCTCGCTCTGTTGCCCAGGCTGGAGTGCAGTGGCGCGATCTCAGCTCACTGCAAGCTCCGCCTCCCGGGTTCACGCCATTCTCCTGTCTTAGCCTCCCGAGTAGCTGGGACTACAGGCACCTGCCACCATGCCTGGCTAATTTTTTGTATTTTTAGTAGAGATGGGGTTTCACTGTATTAGCCAGGATGATCTGGATCTCCTGACCTCATGATCCACCCACCTCAGCCTCCCAAAGTGCTGGGATTACAGACATGAGCCACCACGCCCAGCCAAAACTGTTTTAATGTAAACATTTCATTTTTCAAAAAAAAATTTAAGGCCAATTTTAGTATCTCAAAACTATTAGGTTACACTTGGGACAACCTTCTAAAGTCATAAATGTTCCAAAATTATATTGGACCATCTGACAAGTTGATACGTTTTCAGTGGAAGTCCACTACCAGGGTTCTAAAAGTAGAAAAAACTTTGAAAGAATATATTTTAGACTGGGCACAGTGGCTCATGCTTGTAATCCCAGCACTTTGTGGGGTCAAGGCGGGAGGATAACCTGACGTCAGGAGTTCGAGACCAGCCTAGCCTGGTGAACATCGTGAAACCCCATTTCTACTAAAAATACAAAAATTAGCCAAGCATAGTGAGTGCATGTCTATAGTCCCAGCTACTTGGGAGGCTACGGCAGGAGAATTGCTAGAACCTGGGAGGTGGAGGTTGCAGTGAGGCAAGATCATGCCACTACACTCCAGCCTGGGGCAACAGAATGAGATTTTGTCTCCAAAAAAAAAAAAAGTATTTTAAAAGGCTGACTGAAGTAATAAAACCACCATCCATAAAGCTTTGTAGCTCCCAGGAGCGATGGCTCACACCTATAATCCCAACACTTTGGGAAGCCAAGGCAGCGCCAATCACTTGAGGCCAGGAGCTTGAGACCAGCCTGGCCAACATAGCGAGACCCTGTCTGTACTAAAAAAATACAAAATTAGCTGGGAGTGGTGGCACACACCTGTAATCCCAGCTACTCGGGAGGCTGAGGCAAAAGAAATGCTTGAACCCAGGAAAGGCAGGTTGCAGTGAGCTGAGATCATGCCACTGCACTCCAGCCTGGGCGACAGAGCGAGACTCCATCTCAAAAAAGAAAAAAAAAAGCTTTTTAGTCAGAGACTCCTCTACCTGTAATAATGTTTTATAATCAGTTACCAGCTTCTCAGCTTTTTAAACATAAAAGTTCAGAAACTTGAGACTTGTTATTGGGTGGGGATGCCTGAAAAATTACAAGGCAGGAAATCATACTATATTCCATTTCCCCTCAGCTTGGTTTTTGAGACAAAAACAAAGTTCTCAAGAAGAACTAGTGTTCGATTATATTTTAAAACTACAACAGTGAAAAGAGAAAAGTCTAAGTTTTTTAAATCCAAAAACCATTTAGACTCTTACGTTGTTTCATCCTCTCTGTAAGTTTGGAGTACAAAGCATAAAGTACAGAGATAAAGTTTGAAAAAGGGCCAGGCGCAGTGGCTCCTGCCTGTAATCCCAGCACTTTGGGAGGCCGAGGCAGGCGAATCATGAGGTCAGAAGATCGAGACCATCCTGGCTAAGACGGTGAAATCCCATATCTACCAAAAATATAAAAAATTAGCCGGGCGTGTTGGCGGGCACCTGTAGTCCCAGTTACTCAGGAGGCTGAGGCAGGAGAATGGCGTGAACCTGGGAGGCGGAGCTTGAGTGAGCCAAGATTGCACCACTGCCCTCCAGCCTGGGCAAGAGAGCAAGACTCCATTTCAAAAAAAAAAAAAAAAAGAAAGTTTGAAAAAAGGAAGGCTCTGGATTGAGATAATGATTAACTTACTCAAATATCTCAATTTTTGGATCTTGTGTCTCTAAAATAGAGATTTTCTGCCCATCTCAAGAAAAAAAGTAATAGTTCCCATTCTCAAGTATTACTGACAGCACAGGTTGGTATAACTAAGAACATCTGGCTTTATTTAAGACACTGCTGTAGCAACAGGTTATTAAAATATAACTTGAATTTAACAATTGAACAATTCTGAGGTCCTGCCATGTTCACTAAGTGGAATTTTACTTTTGATTTCACTTTAATCTTTTGCTCCTTTCTTTTTTTTTTTTTTTTTGAGACGGAGTCTTGCTCTGTCACCCAGGCTGGAGTGCAGTGGCCGGATCTCAGCTCACTGCAAGCTCCGCCTCCCGGGTTCACGCCATTCTCCTGCCTCAGCCTCCCGAGTAGCTGGGACTACAGGCGCCTGCCACCTCGCCCGGCTAAGTTTTTGTATTTTTAGTAGAGACGGGGTTTCACTGTGTTACCCAGGATGGTCTCGATCTCCTGACCTCGTGATCCGCCCGTCTCGGCCTCCCAAAGTGCTGGGATTACAGGCTTGAGCCACCGCGCCCGGCCACTCCTTTCAAACTGAGTTACTTTTTTCCATGCTGAATGACATCAAGGTTTTTAACTCAAGCGCTACGATTTATCTAAGCAGAATACAAGATCCATCAGTCTGTTTCACAAGCCAGTATAATTTTAAAACCCTAAGCCAAACTTAGACTAATAGACCTTTAAAGCGCTCATTCAACACTTCCTTGGCTGACAGCACTGATACAGCTGAATCTCAAAAGCATACTGCTAAGTGAAAGAAGCCAGATATAAGGCTACATGATGTATGATTCCATTTATATGACATTCTAGAACAGGCAAAACTATAGTGACAGAAAGCAGATCCATGGTTCCAGTGGCTGGAGGGAGTTAGAGGGGGGAATAACTATAAACAGACATGAAGAAAATCTGAGGAATGATAGAAGTGCTCAAAATCATTATTTTAGTAGAGATTGTACAACTATATGCCTATTTGTCAAAACTCAAATTGTACACTAAATTTTACGGTATGTAATACTGTATCTCAAAGTTGTTTATTATTGCTTTTTAAAGGGGAGGTAAGGTCTCACTATGTTGCCCAGGCTGGTCTCTAATGCCTGGACTCAAGCAATCCTTCCTCCTCAGCCTCCCAAAGTGCTGGAATTACAGGTGTGAGCCACAGTACCTCGCCAGTTTTTTATTCTTAAAAGTACATTTGGGCTGGGCACGGTGGCTCACATCTGTAATCCCAGCACTTTGGGAGGCCAAGGCAGGTGGATCACGAGGTCAGGAGCTCGAGACCAGCCTGACCAACCCCATCTCTAAAAAAAAAAAAAAACACAAAAATCAGCCAGGTGTGGTGGCACACACCTGTAATCCCAGCTACTGGGGAGGCTGAAGCAGAAGAATCACTTGAACCCAGGAGGAGGAGGTTGCCGTGAGCTGAGATTGTGATACTGCACTCCAGCCTGGGCAACAGAGCGAGACTCCAACACAGACACACACACATTTGGATTCAGAAACAGATCTTTTTAAAAAAAGAAAAAAAGCACATACCTATCCATCTTTACATGTGCATAAAATATCTCCAAAGAATACACAAGAAACGCCAGGCACGGTGGCTCACACCTGTAATCCCAGCACTTTGGGAGGCTGAGGCAGGTGGATCACCTGAGGTCAGGAGTTCGAGACCAGCCTGGCCAACATGCTGAAACCCCGTGTCTACTAAAAATACAAAAATTAGCCGGGCATGGCGGCACACACCTGTAGTCCCAGCTACTCGGGAGGCTGAGCCAGGAGAATTACCTGAACCCGGGAGGCAGAGGATGCAGTGAGCTGAGATGTCATCGCTGCACTCCAGCCTGGGTGACAGAGTGAGACTCTGTCTCAAAACACACACACACACACACACACACACACACACACACACACACACACACAAAGAAACTAGTTAATAATTGCCTTTAGGAAGGAAAGCTTAGGGGTGAGAATGGGAACTATATTCCTTTTATACATTTTGAATTTTATAAAAGTGTGTATATTGCCTATTTGAAAAATAAATTACCCTTTAAAATTTTCTTTTTCTCTTTTTTTAACCAAGTGGGTCTGTGCAAGAATTATCCTGACTACAAATGTGGATTAAAATAGCTTTAAAAATTGTCATCATGGCTGGGCACAGTGGCTCACCTGAGGTCAGGAGTTCGAGACCAGCCTGGCCAACATGGCAAAACCCCATCTTTACTAAAAGTACAAAAATTAGCCGGGCATGGTGGGGGCCTCTGTAATCCCAGCTACTCAGGAGGCTGAGGCAGGAGAATTGCTTGAACCTGGGAGGCAGAGGTTGCAGTGAGCCTATATCACACCAGTCCACTCCAGTCTGCATGACAAGAGCAAGATACCGACTTAAGAAAAAAAAAAATAGGCCAGGCGCGGTGGCTCAAGCCTGTAATCCCAGCACTTTGGGAGGCCGAGACGGGCGGATCATGAGGTCAGGAGATCGAGACCATCCTGGCTAACACAGTGAAATCCCGTCTCTACTAAAAAATACAAAAAACTAGCCAGGCGAGGTGGCGGGCGCCTGTATTCCCAGCTACTCGGGAGGCTGAGGCAGGAGAATGGCGTGAACCCGGGAGGCGGAGCTTGCTGTGAGCCGAGATCTGGCCACTGCACTCCAGCCTGGGCGACAAAGCGAGACTTCGTCTCAAAAAAAAAAAAAAAAAAAATTGTCATCATTTGCAGTGTAATCTAAATAGTGAAAACCCAATTACAGCAAATAAACATACAATCTATAAAACTGATTATCTCTACATCATGATGAAAACTGAAGTTGAATCTAGTTGGAACATGTAGGCAGAAAAAAATAATATCCAAATATATCAGGCTGTGTTTTAACAGTTGGCTTTAAACCTATACATTAATTTTAACTTTCTATTTTATGAGAAAGAACAATAGGGAAAGTACAGCCAGCCCTCTGTGTCTACGGGTTCCACCAACTGTGGGTCAAATACACTGGGGAAAAAATGATGTCTGTACTGAACACGTGTAGACTTCTTTGGTCATTATTCCCTAAACACCACAGCATAACAACTATTTACAGAGCACTTACACTGTATTAGGTTTTGTAAGTAATCTAGAGATGACTTAAAGTATACAGGAAGATGTGCATAGGTTATATGCAAATATTGTGCCATTTTATATCAGGGACTTGAGCATCTGTAGATTTTGGTATCCATGGAAGGACCTGGGACCAACCTTTTATGGATACTGAGGGAGGAATGTATATATAATTACGTTTAGAAAAAAGTGATAGGTAAGGAACTTTGACAGTTAAAGTAGAACATTCTCAATTTATAAAAAGATTCTCAACCCGGTGCAGTGGCTTACGCCTGTAATCCTAGCACTCTGAGAGGCTGAGGCGGGTGGATCACCTGAGGTCAGGAGTTCAAGACCAGCCTGGCCAACATGGTGAAACCCAGTCTCTACTAAAAATGCAAAAATTAGCCAGGTGTGGTGGTGCGTGCCTGTAATTCCAGCTACCCAGGAGGCTGAGGCAGGAGAATCACTGGAACCCGGGAAGCAGGGGCCGCAGTAAGCCGAGATCGTGCCGTTGCACTTCAGCCTGGGCAATAGAGACTGTGTCTCAAAAAAAAGAAATTTTTGTAATCCCAGCACTTTGGGAGGCCGAGATGGGCAGATCACGAGGTCAGGAGATCGAGACCATGCTGGCTAACACGGTGAAACCCCGTCTCTACTAAAAATTACAAAAAAAAATTAGCCGGGCGAGGTGGCGGGCGCCTGTGGTCCCAGCTACTCGGGAGGCTGAGGCGGGAAAATGGCGTGAACCCAGGAGGCAGAGCTTGCAGTGAGCTGAGATCCGGCCACTGCACTCCAGCCTGGGCGACAGAGCGAGACTCCGTCTCAAAAAAAAAAAAAAAAGAAAAAAAAAGAAATTTTAAGGAAAAAAAAAAAAAAAACCGATAAAGTAGAACACTAAAACTTTGAAAGCCAAATACATGTATGCATCATACCACTATAGCAAAAAGAAACCCTCTAAATTCCTTGAGGGGAAGGCATCCTTCAAGGGATGTGCAGATTTCCCTTTCACTATATCCTTGAGTAGGCAACTTAAGCTATTAGTCAGTAAAAATTAATGCTTCTTTACAAACCACCCTCCTTCCCCAATCATAACAATTATGAAACAAAATAAAAATAGCATGGGAAAGATGTGTTTACCCCTTTGGTCCTCACCCTATGGTGTAAGGTGAAAGGAACAAGATGGAAAACTGAGAGGGGTTATAATTAACTTTGTAGAAAAATGGCTCTGAAGTCAAGTTTTAGTAGTCTGAATATTGCTATACAAATCAAGGCTCTTTGGTGGTTAAAATCACACTCTGAAAATATTTAAACAAAGATTATGATTCATAGCATTGTAATTTCAGGTCTGCGCATGGTGGCTCACGTTTGTAATCCCCACACTTTGGGAGGCTAAGGGGGGAGGATGGCTTGAGGCCAGGAGCTCCAGACCAGCTTGGTCAACACAGTGAGACTCTATCTCCACAAAACAAAAATTTTTTTAATTAGCCCAGCATGGTGGAGGGAGCCTGTAGTCCTAGCTACCTGGGAGGCTGAAGTAGGAGGATTGCTTGAGCCCAGGAGTTCAAGGCTGCAGTGGATTGTGTCACTATACTCCAGACTAGGCAACAAAGTGAGAGCCCATCTCTAAAAAAAAGTACGTATTTAAAAATACGTTTTTAATATGTTACATATGTGTTTATTACATACACAAATACATATGTATTTGTGTATGTTATATATTATATACACAATATACACGTTATACATTATATAACAATGTATACATTGTTATATATTTTACATATTAAAAACATATATTAAAATACATATGTATATATAAAATTTCAGGGTCATAAGAGATCATTTAGAACTATTCCCAATTTTATAAGAAAACAAAATACAAAGTATCTAACCCAAGGGTAAGGACTTGAGTGTTCTGCTATACCATGGTTCTTTAAATCTGGATCTAAAATATTAGAAATGTCCAAGTTAGAAATGTCTGAGAATCGGCCGGGTGCAGTGGCTCATGCCTGTAATCCCAGCACTTTGGGAGGCCAAGGCGGACAAATCACAACGTCAAGAAATCGAGACCAGCCTGGCCAACGTGGTGAAACCCTGTCTCTACTAAAAATACAAAAATTAGCTGGGCGTGGTGGCACTTGCCTGTAGTCCCAGCTACTCAGGAGGCTGAGGCAGGAGAATCACTTGAACCCAGGAGACGGAGGTTGCAGTGAGCCGAGATCGCGTCACTGCACTCCAGCCTGGGTGACAGAGCGAGACTCTGTCTCAAAAAAAAAAAGAAAAAAGAAATGTCTGAGAATCTACATGGTATTTGGGAAATTAAGCTGAACCTCTTTTAAGACTACTGAACTGCAGCCGGGCACGGCAGCTCATGTCTGTAATCCCAGCACTTTGGGAGGCCAAGGTGGGCAGATCACAAGGTCAGGATATCGAGACCCACTCTGGCTAACACGGTGAAACACCATCTCTACTAAAAACACAAAAAAATTAGCCGGGCGTGGTGGCACGCACCTGTAGTCCCGGCTACTTGGGAGGCTGAGGCAGGAGAGTCGCTTGAACCCAGGAGGCAGAGGTTGCAGTGAGCCAAGGTCGTGCCACTGCACTCCAATCTGGGCAACAGAACAAGGCTCTGTCTCAAAATAAATAAATAAATAAATAAAATTACTGAACTGCAAAGAAAGAACAGTTAAACCTGTGGTTCTCAAAACTGAGATACTGACACAGCAGGATCACCATCACAAGGAAGCTTATTAGAAATGCAAATTCACAGGCTCTACCCCACAACTATCAGGTCAGAAACTCTGAGGTGGAGTTGAACTGTTTTAACAAGGCTCAGGAAATTATAATGCACGCCAGAGCTTATTTTATGTCTGATGAGTTAAAAAGTATCAGAGACAAAAGGTGATACTAGAAAACTCACTACCAACAAGATTTGAGGGGAAAGCAAGGGAAGGCGAACGACAAAATGGCACAAACTGAAATCAAAGAGATGAGACTTAGAAGGCCAAGATGTGTTCCAGGTTTTCTTTTTTTCTCTTTTTGTTTTTTTTTTAAAGACAGAATCTTGCTTTGTCGCCCAGGCTGGACTGTAGTGGAGTAATCTTGGTTCACTGCAACCTCTATCTTTCCCAAGTTCAAGCAATTCTCCTGCCTCAGCTTCCCAAGTAGCTGAGATTACAGGCACCCACCACCACGCCTGGATAATTTTTGTATTTTTAGTAGAGACGGGGTTTCACTATGTTGTCCAGGCTGGTCTTGAGAACTCCTGACCTCAAGGGATCCGCCCGCCTTGGCCTCCCAAAGTGTGGAATTACAGGCATGAATCACCGCACCCGGCCCCAGGTTTTCAAGACTGATTGAAGGGGAGCAATCTGTCATCACCACAGTACATGCATTCTCCCTGCCTCACTCCTTTCTTAACTAGGGATGCAACAGAAACAATTTAATTTTTACTACTTGCTTATGTTCCCAGCACAACACTTAAGCTAATATTTGAAAGTAACTGCTTGCATATTTTTAAATTAATTTTTAAAACTCAGGAAATATTAGTAACTCATAACCTAGATGACTTTGAAAGACATAATTTCTGACAAATCAGATTATCTGGTGCTGATAGACTTAATCCCTTAGCACTCTTATTTTCTTTTTTTTTTTTGAGACAGAGTCTTGCTCAGTCGCCCAGGCTGGAGTGCGGTGGCGCGATCTTGGCTCACTGCAAGCTCCGCCTCCCGGGTTCACGCCACTCTCCTGCCTCAGCCTCCAGAGTAGCTGGGACTATAGGCGCCCGCCACTACGCCCAGCTAGTTTTTTTTTTTGTATTTTTAGTAGAGATGGGGTTTCACCGTGTCAGCCAGGATGGTCTCGATCTTCTGACCTCGTGATTCGCCCGTCTCGGCCTCCCAAAGTGCTGGGATTACAGGCGTGAGCCACCAGCACTCTTATTTTCTATTTCTCTCTTAATATTGTTGCCTTCTAGTATAAAGACAGACAAACCGGGGGAAACATATATCAATATCAATCTCTCCCTGAACTAACTATAAGCAGACATGGTAAGCTTATCTGAGATTAAAGTCTGTATTCCCCCTAAAAAGATTCAAAGCAACTAAAAGTATAGAAAATACCCACCATGGGTCGGGTGCAGTGGCTCACACCTGTAATCCCAGCACTTTCAGAGGCCGAGGCGGGTGAATCACCTGAGGTCGGAAGTTCGAGACCAGCCTGACCAGCATGGAGAAACCCTGTCTCTACTGAAAATACAAAATTAGCTGGGCTTGGTGGCGCATGCCTGTAATTCCAGCTACTTGGGAAGCTGAGGCAGCAGAACTGCTTGAACCCAGGAAGTGGAGGTTATGGTGACCCAAGATCTCACCATTGCACTCCAGCCTGGGCAACAACAGCAAAACTCTGTCTTTAAAAAAAAGAAAGAAAAAGAAAATACCATAGATCAGGCGCAGGGGCTCACACCTGTAATCCCAGCACTTTGGGAGGCTGAGGCAGGCAGATAACCTGAAGTTGGGAGTTCAAGACTAGCCTGACCAGCATGAAGAAACCCCATCTCTACTAAAAATGCATAATTAGCCAGGCATGGTGGCACATGCCTATAATCCCAGCTACTCAGGAGGCTGAGGCAGAAGAATCACTGGAACCCGGGAGGCAGACATTGCAATGAGCCAAGACTGTGCCACTGCACTCCAGCCTGGGCGACAGAGCAAGACTATGTCTCAAAAAAAAAAAAAAAAAAAAGAAAGAAAAAGAAAAAGATAATGCCCACCATAAACCTACAACCCAGCTTTGCCCGGTCTTAACATCGCCACACTAGCTTTGGATCTAGGTCCCCTGTGTACCCTCCCAGAACTGATTAATACCCTGAATATATAGTGTTTGTCATTCTCATGTAATCTTTCATACTTTTTTCTAAGAGTCCACAAACAAGACAGCACTGTTTACATGTTTTTAAATTTTTATTTAGTGTTACATGGCATGTATTCTTCTATACTTTGCTTTCCCTCAAAATATTGAGATATTTTTCCATGAAGATACACAGGTAGATCTAGTCTGTTCCTTTTTCTTTCCTTTTTTTTTTTTTTTATTTTTTTGAGACAGAGTCTTGCTCTATCGCCCGCCCAGGCTGAAGTGCAGTGGTGTGATCTCAGTTCACTGCAACCTCTGCCTCCCGGGTTCAAGCGATTCTCCTGCAACTGCCTCCCAGGTAGTGGGGATTACAGGTGTCCACCACCACGCCCAGCCATTTTTAGTATTGTTAGTAGAGTCAGGGTTTCACCACGTTGGCCAGGGTGGTTTATTCCTTTTTCTACTGCTTTTTATTCTGCTACTCTATGTCTAAACCACAACAGATCCTTTATTTCCTATTTTTCACTATCACAATGATTTGGTAAATATTCTTGTACACGAGTACTAGGTTAACACTTCAATTTAACTAGAAAGTACCAACCCCCCCTTTTAAATTATAATTTCCTTGTCAACCCTATAGTTAATGTTTCACACAACAAATGACTTGCTATTAATTTTTGCTATTTATTAAGTTGAGATGTTTCAACTATTAGTCATTTTCTTCTAAATAAATCACTACTTTCTAAGTGTATTTTAAAAACTCTATAGACAGTCTGCATTTCAGTAATTGTTTCCATCAAAACAAACACTGTATGCAACTGTTGTTTTGGGGTTTTTTTTGAGACAGGGTCTCACTCTGTCACACAGGCTGGAGGATCTTGGCTCACTGCAACCTCCACCTCCCAGGTTTAAGCAATTCTCCCACCTCAGCCACCCAAGTAGCTAGGACTACAGGCACACATCAACATGCCTAGCTAATTTTTGTACTGTTTGGTAGAGACGGGGTTTCACCATGTTGGTCAGGCTGGTCTGCAACTCCTGACCTCAAGTGATCTGCCCAGCTTGGCCTCCCAAAGTGCTGGGAATACAGGCATGAGCCACCGTGCCTGGGTTATTTTTTTTTCTTTAAGAGACAGAGTCTTGCTCTGTCACCCAGACAGGAGTGCAGTGGCCTGATCATAGCTCACTGTATCCTTGAATTTCTAGGCTCAAGCAACTCTTTCACTTCAGCCTCCCAAGTAGTTGGGATTACAGGTGCAAACCAAAGATGCTCTGCTAAGAAGATTATTTAAAGCAAGAGAGGCTGACCATAGTGGCTCATGCCTATAATGTCAGCACTTTGGGAGGCCAAGGGAGGAAGATAGCTTCAGCCCAGGAGGTTGAGACCAGCCTGGGCGACATAGGGAGACCTTATCTCTACAAAACATTTAAAAATCAGCTGGGCGTGATGGTGCGCACCTGCAGTCCCAGCTATTCGGGAGGCTAAGTAGCTGGAACTACAAGCAGGAGGGTCTACAACTGGGAGGACCACTTGAGCCCAGGAGGTCGAGGCTGCAATGAGTAGCCACTGCACTTCACCCTGGGTGACAGGGCAAGACCCTATCTCAAAAAAACAAAGAAAGCACGTCAGGTTCCAGGAAATCCTTTAAAAATACAATCTGTGTGACAATACTGACAGCTTCCAGTAGTGATCAAATATACAGCTAATACTTAATTTTTGGCTTACAATACTTTTTCTAGGTAAAAAAAGATTTTTCTCATGAAGCCCATCCCTTTTAATGATACGCTATATAAAGATATTAGCAAAATTTGTCATTTATGTAATCTAACTTGTTGTACTACTAAATTTAGATAAAAATTAAAAGCTTACACTATCCCTATCACAACCCACAAAGTAAACAAGGCCCAGCCTGTCCAACATGGTGAAACCCCATCTCCACTAAAAATACAAAACTTAGCTGGACATGGTGGCACATGCCTATAGTCCCACCTACTTGGGAGGCTGAGGCAGGAGAATCGCTTGGACCTGGGAGGCAGAGGTTGCAGTGAGCTGAGATCGCGCCACTGCACTCCACTCCAGCCTGGGCGACAGAGCAAAACTCCCTCTGTCTCAAAAAAAAAAAAAAAGAAAAAAAAAAAAAAAAAAAGGCTAAACAAGACAAGACAGGTGCAGTGGAGGCTGACGCAGTTAGACTGCTTGAGGCCAGGAGTTCAAGACCAGCAGAGCAAGACTCCATCTCTACAAAATAGAAACATTTAGCCAGGCATGGTAGTACACATCTGTAATCCCAGCCACTTGGGAGGCTGAAGCCGGAGTATCACTAGTGACCAGGAGTTGGAGACTGCAGTGAGCTATGATATGCCACTATACTTCAGCCTAGGCAACAGACTCTGTCTCTAAAAATATTTTTTATAAAAACTAAACAAAGCACTATATTGTATTTATGCTGATAAAGTAAATGGTCTAAAATTCTGTTTAACAAAAGAAGATGCTGATTACCCTAACGTAAAACAAATAATTCAAAAAACTATAGACATTTTAAAGAAAATTTTTTTTTTTTTTTTCCTTGAGACAGAGTCTCGCTCTGTCGCCCAGCCTGGAGTGCAGTGGCCGGATCTCAGCTCACTGCAAGCTCCGCCTCCCGGGTTCACGTCATTCTCCTGCCTCAGCCTCCCGAGTAGCTAGGACTACAGGCGCCCGTCACAGCGCCCGGCTAGTTTTTTGTATTTTTTAGTAGAGACGGGGTTTCACCGGGTTAGCCAGGATGGTCTCGATCTCCTGACCTCGTGATCCACCCGTCTCGGCCTCCCAAAGTGCTGGGATTACAGTCTTGAGCCACCGCGCCCGGCCAGAAAATTATTATTATTATTATTTTTGAAACAGAGTCTCGCTGTGTTGCCCAGGCTGGAGTGCAGTGGCGAGATCTCTGCTCACCACAAGCTCCACCTCCTGGGTTCAGGCCATTCTCCTGCCTCAGTCTCCCGAGTAGCTGGGACAACAGGTGCCCGCCACCACGCCTGGCTAATTTTTTTGTATTTTTAGTAGAGATGGGGTTTCACCATGTTAGCCAGGATGGTCTCGATCTCCTGACCTCGTGATCCACCCGCCTCGGCCTCCCAAAGTGTGGGGATTACAGGTGTGAGCTACTGCGCCCGGCCTAAGAAAATTCTTTTTTAGACTCATCATTGACCTTAAATGCAAAACCAGATCTACACTTGAAGAGGGGGTGCAGAGTGTTAGTTAGAATCAGGAAGTCAGAGAATAAGGTCTATCACTGTTCGTTAAGTAGAAAAAGTCAGCTATGGTAAAAGCAGTTTTAAAGTCAGTGAGTTCCGTCTAGTAAGTTATTTATATCCAATAAATTGCAGTTAAGACATTAACATTTACCTACCACGTTTAAAGTTTCACAAAGGATAAACCAATATGAAATTCTGAGATTAAAAAAAAAAAAATTCTAAGCTAGACCCCAGATGATCTTTATCTATCTTCACAACAGCAGTTATGGTTTTAAAACATCAACACTAAACATTTGCAATTAAAAAGATTAGACTTATCTTTCTTAGGATGAAAAAAATCTTAACTCTTTATTCTCTATAGGCCTCCTTTTCCTAGGAAGCTATTTTATTAACTGTACTATATAAATATAGTATCATATATGGCACTATATAGCCATATATATATATATATATATTTTTTTTTTTTTTTTTTTTGAGACAGGATTTCGCGGTCGCCAGGCTGGAATGCAGTGGCGCAATCTCGGCTCACTGCAATCTCTGCCTCCCAGGTTCAAGTGATTCCCCTCCCTCAGCCTCCCTATATTTCATTTTTAAATTATCTACAACTACCAGAAGTTAACCTCTGCACAAACTCATCTCTATCCCTTTAATGTTTAATTACGACTCCTTGAATGAGAGACAAGGTGTATCATATTCTTCACCGCATTCTGTAGAGACTGGAACATGAGAGGCACTCAAATGTCTGAGTGGGTTAATGCTTAGTAGGCTACCAAGCAGAATTAGTGCTTAAATACTTACAAAGGCAAATAAAAAATTTCCAACCGGAAGTCTAGTCCATTCAGCCCAATAACCAATAGTATCAGGAAACAGAAAGTCTACAGGCCAGGCACAGGGACTCATGGCTATAATCCCAGCACTTTGAGAGGCTGAGGCTGGAGGACTGCTTGAGCCCAGGGGCTCGAGACCAGTTTGGTCAAAATAGTGAGACCCTGTCTCTACAAAAAATTAACAACAACAAAATTAGCCGGGATGTGGAAGCACATTCCTGTAGTCCTAGCTACTCAGGAGGCTGAGGCAGTAAGATTACTTGAGCCCAGAAATTTGAGGCTGCAGTGAGCTATAATCTCACCACTGTACTTCAAGCATCTTGCGGGAAGGGGTAAAACTCTGTCTCAAAAAAAAAAAAAGAAAGAAAAGAAAAGAAAAGACCTGCATGTGGCCGGGCATGGTGGTTCATGCCTGTAATCCAGCACTTTGGGAGGCTGACGTGGGCGGATCACGTGAGGTCAGGAGTTCGAGACCAGCCTAACCAACATGGAGAAGCCCTGTCTCTACTAAAAATACAAAATTAGCTGGGCGTGGTGGTGCATACCTGTAATCTCAGCTACATGGCAAGCTGAGGCAAGATAATCGCTTGAACCCAAGAGATGGAGGTTGCAGTGAGCCAAGATCATGCCATTGCACTCCACCCTGGGGAACAACAGTGAAAATGCATCTTAAAAAAAAAAAAGTTAGTTTATAGTGACATACACAATATATTACGATGTAATTACTGAACTTGAATGAAAAAGGTGTTTTGGGCCAGGTGCAGTGGCTCACGCTTGTAATCCCAACACTTTGGGAGGCCAAGGCACGTGGATCACCTGAGGTCAGGAGTTCGAGACCATCCTAACCAACATGCTGAAACCCTGTCTCTGCTAAAAATACAAAAATTAGCCAGGTGTGGTGGCGCATGCCTGTAATCCCAGCTAGCAGGGAGACTGAGGCAGGAGAATCACTGGAACCCAGGAGGTGGAGGATGCATAGAGCCGAGATCGCGCCATTGCACTCCAGACTGGGCAACCAGAGCGAACCTCTGTCTCAAAAAAAAAAAAAAAAGAAAAAAGAAAGAAAAAAGTGTTTTGGGGTAAATGTGGAAAACATGAGAGAATAAGGAGTTTCTTTCTTTGAGTACTTTAGCAACCACTGAGATGGAAATGTGTTTATGAAGAGAATATAGTCATGCTAAACTTAACAAAAAGCATACATTCTGAGAAATCTGTAGCTGTAGAACATCGAAGTGTACTTACAAAAACCTAGATGGTATAGCCTAGGCCACATGGTATACAGCCTTACTGCTCCTAGGCTACAAATCTATACAGCATATTACTGTACTGAATACCATAGGCAACTATAACACAATGGTATCTGTGTATCCTAAACATATGTAAACAGAAAAGGTACAGTAAAAACATGGGGGAGAAAAGGTAAAAAATGGTACACCTCTATAGGGCACTCACCATGAACAGAGTCTGCAAGACTGGAAGTTGCTCTGGATGAGTCCATGATGAGTGAATGTGAGGGCCTAGGACATTACTGATTATTGTACACTACTGCAGACTTTATAAACACTGTGCACTCAGCCTATAATAAATTTACTTTTTAATTTACTTTTTAAAAAAAGGAATTGCACTACATTACAACAGCTACAACGTTACTAGGCAACAGGGATTTTTTGGCTCCACTGTCTTATGGGACCACTGTCATAATATCGTCTGTCATTGACCAAAATGTCATTATATGGCATATGACCGTATTCTCTGTTCATTATTGAATATCAAGAATCTTTCTCATTTTACCTTTAACTATCCTTTGCTCATTTCACAATTTTTTCTTTTCCTTTTTTTTTTTTTGAGATGGAATCTCACTCTGTCGCCCAGGCTGGAGTGCAGTGGCATGATCTCAGCTCACCGCAACCTCCACCTCCTGGGTTCAAGCGATTCTCCTGTCTCAGCCTCCCGAGTAGCTGAGACTACAGGCGCCTGCCACCACGCCCAGCTAATTTTTGTATTTTTAGTAGAGACAGGGTTTCACCTTGTTGGCCAGGTTGGTCTTGAACTCCTGTCCTCAGGTGATCCACCCACCTCAGCCTCCCAAAGTGCTAGGATTACAGGCGTGAGCCACCGGGCCTAGCCAACTTCTTTCTTCAAATTGACAAAATTGTATATATTTGTCACGCACAACATGTTGTTCTGAAATATGAATACACTGTGGAATAGCTAAATTGAGCTAATTAACATATTATCTCACATACTTATTTACCTCACATACTTGTATCTTTTGGCAGTGAAAACACTTAAAAAATCTACTCTCAGCAATTTTTAAGAATATATGGTTATTGGTCAGGGGCAATGGTTCACGCCTGTAATTCCAACACTTTGGGAGGCTGAGGCAGGTGGATCACCTGAGGTCAGGAGTTTGAGACCAGTCTGACCAACCTGGTGAAACCGCGTCTCTACTAAAAATACAAAAATTAGCTGGGTATGGTGGCGCATGCCTGTAATCCTAGCTACTAGGGAGGCTGAAGCAGGAGAATCGCTGGAACCCAAGAGGCACAGGATGGAGTGAGCCGAGATCACACCATTGCACTCCAGCCTGGGCAACACAGTGAGACACTGTCTCAATAACAACAACAACAAAAGGCCAGGCGCGGTGGTCATGCCTGTAATCCCAGCACTTTGGGAGGCCGAGGTGGGCGGATCATGAGGTCAGGAGATCAAGACCATCCTAGCTAACACGGTGAAACCCTGTCTCCACTAAAAATACAAAAAATTAGCTGGGCGTGGTGGCGGGCACCTGTAGTCCCAGCTACTCGGGAGGCTGAGGCTGGAGAATGGCGTGAACCCAGGAGGCAGAGCTTGCAGTGAGCCGAGATTGAGCCACTGCACTCCAGCCGGGGCGACAGAGCAAGACTCCGTCTCAAAAAAAAAAAAATTTGAATCTAAACCGCTCCAAAATCTGAAACTTTTTCTGAGTACTGACATAATGCCATAAGAAGAAAATTCCACACCTGGTTTCATGTGGTAGGCAGCAGTTAAAACACTGTCAAATTTTATTTCATGAACAAAATCATTTAAAATATTATGTAAAGGCCAGGCACGGTGGCTCACGCCTGTAATCTCAGCACTCTGGGAGGATCACTTGAGGTCAGGAGTCCAAGACCAGACTGGCCAACAGGGCGAAACTCCGTCTCTACTAAAAATACAAAATTAGCTGGACGTTACTTGAACCCAGGAAGTGGAAGCTGCAGTGAGCTAAGATCACACCACTGCACTCCAGCCTAGGCAACAGAGCAAAACTCCATCTCAAAAAAAAAAAAAAAAAAAAAAAAAATCGCGTAAGGCCTATAATTCCAACACTTTGGAGGCCAAGGCAGGAGGCTAACTTGAGTCCAGGAGTTCAACGCCAGCCTAGACAACATAGTGAGGCCTTGTCTCTACAAAATTAGCTAGGCGGCAGTGCCTATACACCTGTATACACAGTGCTTGCAGTCCTTGGGAGGATGGCTTGAGCACTAGAGTTTAAGACTGCAGTCAGCCATGATCACATCACTGCATTGCACTCCAGCCTGGGCAACAAAGTGAGACTCTATCTCGAAAAAATTAAAAAGGCTGGCACGGTGGCTCACGCCTGCAATCCCAGCACTTTGAGAGGCCAACCAGCCGGATCACAAGGTCAGGAGTTTGAAACCAGCCTGACCAACATGGTGAAACTCCATCTCTACTAAAAATACAAAAATTACCCAGGCGTGGTGGCGCACGCCTGTAGTCCCAGCTACTCGGGAGGCTGAAGCAGAATAGCTTGAACTCAGGAGGCGGAGGTTGCAGCGAGCTGAGACTGCACCACTGCCCTCCAGCCTGGGTGACAGTGCGAGACTCCATCTCAAAAAAAAAGGAAAAAAAAGGCCGGGCACGGTGGCTCAAGCCTGTAATCCCAGCACTTTGGGAGGCCGAGACGGGCGGATCACGAGGTCAGGAGATCGAGACCATCCTGGCTAACACGGTGAAACCCCGTCTCTACTAAAAAATACAAAAAACTAGCCGGGCGAGGTGGCGGGCGCCTGTAGTCCCAGCTACTCGGGAGGCTGAGGCAGGAGAATGGCTTGAACCCGGGAGGCGGAGCTTGCAGTGAGCAGAGATTCGGCCACTGCACTCCAGCCCGGTCAACAGAGCAAGACTCCGTCTCAAAAAAAAAAAAAAAAAGGAAAAAAAAAAAAAAAACTAAACTAATAAAATTATCTTCAGGCTTCAAAAAAATTGTACAAGGCCTATATGAAACATAATTGAATTCTGTGTTTAGACTTGGGTCCCACCCCCAAGATACCTAATTATATATATGCAAATATTCCAAAATCCAGAAAAATTCAAATCTGAAACACTTAGGGTCCTAAGCATTTTGGATAAGGAATGATCAACTCTACTTTTTTTTTTTTTTTGAGACGGAGTCTTGCTCTGTCGCCCAGGCTGGAGTGCAGTGGCCGGATCTCGGCTCACTGCAAGCCCCGCCTCCCGGGTTTACGGCATTCTCCTGCCTCAACCTCCCGAGTAGCTGGGACTACAGGCACCCGCCACCTCGCCCAGCTAGTTTTTTGTATTTTTTTTTAGTAGAGACGAGGTTTCACTGTGTTAGCCAGGATGGTCTCGATCTCCTGACCTCGTGATCCGCCCGTCTCGTCCTCCCAAAGTGTACTTTTTTTTTTTTTTGAGACGAAGTCTTCCTCTGTCACCCAGGCTAGAGTGCAGTGGTGTGATCTCAGCTCACTGCAACCTCCATCTCTTGGGTTCAAGCAATTCTCCTGCCTCCACCTCCTGAGTAGCTGGGATTACAGGTGCTCACCACCGCACCCAGCTAATTTTTTTTGTATTTTTAGTAGAGATGGGGTTTCACCATCTTGGCCAGGCTGGTTTCAAACTCCTGACCTCATGATCCACCCGCCTCAGCCTCCCAAAGTGCTGGGATTATAGGCGTGAGCGACCACGCCTGGCCTACTTTTTCTTAATTAACTTTTAAATTTCAACCACTCCAGGACTATAGGAACACTCTGCCTAGAATATTCTTCCCATCCTCTCCTCCCCCACATCCACCTTCAGGCTTCACTTAAATGTTGCCCTTAGAGACCTTCCCAGAAGCCTCTTTCCGCCACTTCCATTTATTTCTTATTAAGTACTACGGTAAAGCCCAGGTTGCTTTAACAACTTTATACAGTTCATATTTATCTGTGTGGTTATTATTATTTGAGACAGAGTCTCACTCTTGTCGCTCAGGCTGGAGTACAGTGGTGTGAATCACACAGCTCACTATAACCTTGAACTAGGCTCATGGAATACTGCTGCCTTAGCATCCCAAGTGAGCTGGGACTACTGGCACATGCCACCACGCCTGGCTGTTGTTTATTTTTAAAAATTTTTTGTAGAGGTTGGGTGCAGTGGCTCACACCTGTAATCCCAGCACTTTGGGAGGCTGAGGCAGGTGGATCATGAGGTCAGGAGATCGAGACCATCTGGCTAACATGGCGAAACCCTGTCTCTACTAAAAATACAAGAAATGAGCTAGGTGTGGTGGCACACGCCTGTGGTCCCAGCTACTTGGGAGGCTGAAGCAGAAGAATCGCTTGAACCCGGGAGGCGGAGGTTGCAGTAAGCCGAGATCGTGCCACTACACTCCAGCCTGGGTCATGCAGTGAGACTCTATTTCAAAAAAGAAAAAAAATCTGTAGAGGCCGGGCGCGGTGGCTCACGCCTGTAATCCCAGCACTTTGGGAGGCCGAGACGGGCGGATCACAAGGTCAGGAGATCGAGACCATCCTGGCTAACACGGTGAAACCCCGTCTCTACTAAAAATACAAAAATCAGCCGGGCGTGGTGGTAGGCGCCTGTAGTCCCAGCTACTCGGGAGGCTGAGGCAGGAGAATGGCGTGAACCCGGGAGGCGAAGCTTGCAGTGAGTGGAGATCGCACCACTGCACTCCAGCCTGGGCGACAGAGCAAGACTCCGTCTCAAAAAAAAAAAAAAAGAAAAAAGAAAAAAATCTGTAGAAACAGGGTCTCACTCTGTTACACTGTCCCAGCTGGTCTTGTGCTCCTGGACTCAAGCCATCCTCTCTCCTCAGCCATTCAAAATGATAGGACTGGCCAGGCAAGGTGACTCACGACTGTAACATCAGCACTTTGGAAGGCTGAGGTGGGCGTTATCACTTGAGCCCAGGAGTTCAAGACCAGCCTGGGCAACATGGTGTAACCCCACCTTTACTAAAAATACAAAAAATTAGCTGGGCATGATGGTACATGCCTGGAGAATCACCTGAGCCCAGGAAGTTGAGGCTATAGTAAGCCATGATTGCGCCACTGCACTCAATGCTGGGTGACAAGAGTGAGACTCTGTCTCAAAGAAAAGCACTAGGCATGAGCCTTATCTATGTGAACAATTTTTTTTTTTTTTGAGACAGAGTCTTGCCCTGTCGCCCAGGCAGGAGTGCAAAGGCATGGCGTGATCTCAATGGCATGATCTCAGCTCACTGCAACTCCACTTCCTGGGTTCAAGTGATTCTCCTGCCTCAGCCTCCTGAGTAGCTGGGATTACAGGCACACGCCACCACACCGGGCTAATTTTTTCTATCTTTAGTAGAGACAGGGTTTCACCATGTTGGCCAGGCTGTTCTCGAACTCCTCACCTTGTGATCTGCCCACCGCGGCCTTCCAAAGTGCTGGGATTACAGATGTGAGCCACCGCGCCTGGCATCTATGTGATTATTTAATGTCTCTTGACCCAGTAACAAATAGGGACCTGACTTCCAGCTTTTTGCACAGAGCCTGGTCCATCAAAACTGTCCAGTAAATATCTGTTGAAGAACCAGATAGTTACAATTACAGTGATTGTCACTGATTGTAAGACTTTAAAATAAAAAAAACATAGCAGAGGCTGGGCACGGTGGTTCATGCCTGTAATCCCAGCACTTTGGGAGGCCAAGGTGGGCGGATCATCTTGAGGTCAGGAGTTCCAGACCAGCCTAGCCTTGCTAACAAGGCAAAACCCCATCTCTATTAAAAATACAAAAATTAGGCCAGGCACGGTGGCTCACCCCTGCAATCCCAGCACTTTGGGAGGCCAAGACAGGTGGATCACCTGAGGTCAGGAGTTTGAGACCAGCCTGACCAACATGGAGAAACCCCATCTCTACTAAAAATACAAAATTAGCCAGGCGTGGTGGTGCTTGCCTGTAATCCCAGCTACTTGAGATGCTGAGGCAAGAGAATCCCTTGAACCCGGGAGGCAGAGGTTGCAGTGAGCCAAGATCACACCATTGCACTCCAGCCTAGGCAACAAAAGCTTAACTCCATCTCAAAAAAATTTTAAAAATTAAAATACAAAAATTAGCTGGGCGTGGTGGCACACACCTGTAATCCAAACTACTCAGGAGGCTAAGGCAGGAGAATCACTTGAACCTGGGAGGCAGAGGTTGCAGTGAGCTGAGATTGTGCCACTACACTCCAGCCTGGGCAACAGAGTGAGACTTTGTCTCAAAAATAAATAAATAACTAAAACTAAAACATAGCTGAAATCAGGCTGCATACCATAATCAATGGCATGTCAGCTTAACTGGCACTAAGTATACTTTCCTTTTTAGTAGAATAATGGTACATCTTTCAATTGACGGCATTTTAGAGTCACTGAAATAAGGTACATGGGAAGGCAATAACCTCCTTCTCTGATACTGCAGCCATGGGATCATATACCTAACAATACAGAAGTTTAGCAGAGTGCGGTGGCTCTTGTCTGTAATTCCAGCACTTTAGGAAGCTGGGACAGGAGGATCACTTGAATACAGGAGTTTGAGAGCAGCCTGGGCCACATAACAAGACTCTGTGTCTACAAAAAATAAAGAACATAGCCAGGTATGGTGGCACACACCTGCTGTCCCAGTTACTGGGAAGGCTGATGTGGGAGGATCACTTAAGCCCAGAGGGTCAAGGCTGCAGTGAGCTGTGATTGTGCCACTGCAGTCTAGCCTGGGCAACAGAGCAAGACCCTGTCTCCAAAAAACAAACAAACAAACACACACACACACACACACACACACACACACACACACACACAAAATATAAGTTTAGAATTTTGGCAACCAGAGCCAAGGTAGAAGATAACTAAGCAAATGAGAGAGACAGGACAGGAAAATCGTAGGGATGCCAGTAAAACTACTTCTACTTCTATAGCAAGTAGGGGAACAAAAGCATTAGAAAGTATACATAGTACCAAAAGCAGATCAGCTGTTCCTTGCTACCAACTCCAGGAGATGAGGAGCAGGGGTGACGACTCCACAGAGAATCTCTGTCAGGATCTGAAATTCCATCTACTTTTAGTTACTGAAGCAGTGGTCCCTGCTCTCTACCCCTCTATGTCCAAAACAAGGGTGGCACATAGCCAGGTAGACGGAAAGAGTCTATGTGAATAGACAGATGGTGGAGCACCTATGCCAAAAGACTTCACCACTCACTAAGCTTCAATGGAAACACTGAAATGCTAGGAAAAGGGCTTCTTTCCTGGCATTTGTGCCAGGCTCTCCTCCACCAGCTGAATCCCTCCTTAGTAACTACACAGCAAACCAGAAACCTGAAGAACTTATTTGTTGGGTTACTGACACCCTCTTCTGTAACACTAAATCACGCATGTACCATAGTACGAAGCTTGAGAAAATGTGGTAGCGGGGGAGATGAATGCTAATATAATTAACTTGGTGTGTTTCTGTGCTACTTAATATGGCAGGATAGTGGAGACCTTAAAGAGATGCCAACTAGCTGGCCAGGCACAGGTGTGGTGGCTCATGCCTGCAATCCGAGCACTTTGGGAGGTCAAGGCAGGTAGATCACCTGACGTCAGGAGTTCAAGACCAGTCTGACCAATATAATGAAACCCCGTCTCTACTAAAAGTACAGTAATTAGCCAGACGTGGTGGCATGCACCTGTAATCCCAGCTACTCGGGAGGATGTGACAGGAGAATCACTTGAACTCGGGAGGCGGGGGTTGCAAAGAGCCAAGATCACGCCATTGCACTCCAGCATGGACAACAAGAGTGAAACTCCATCTCAAAAAAAAAAAAAAAGAGATGCTAACTGGCATCCTGTTTTCTACTATACTCTGTAAAACTATGATCACCCAAAAGAACCTGCATGGGCCGGGCGTGTAATCCCAGCACTTTGGGAAGCCAAGACGGGCAGATCACGAGGTCAGGAGATCGAGACCATGCTGGCTAACACGGTGAAACCCCGTCTCTACTAAAAAATACAAAAAAAAAAAAAAAAAAAAAAAAACAACTAGCCAGGCGAGGTGGTGGGCGTCTGTAGTCCCAGCTACTTGGGAGGCTGAGGCAGGAGAATAGTGTCAACCCGGGAGGCGGAGCTTGCAGTGAGCTGAGATCTGGCCACTGCACTCCAGCCTGGGCCACAGAGCCAGACTCCGTCTCAAAAAAAAAAAAAAAAAAAAGAACCTGCATGAACTATTTTTAGTAAGGAGCATATAGGTAAGTTTCAGTACTCTGATGTTTTGAAATACAGTATGTAAAAACTGTTTACCTAAAACTGTAAATCCTGGAAACTTAAAAGTAATACTTTTCATGGACTTTACTCTTTCAAAGCACAGTTGGTTAAGTTTCTGTTTTACAAATTCTCCAACGCTAACCTAGAGTGTTCAAAATGATGAGTCTGACCACAGTTACCACAGTCTTCCTACAGACAGGCAATCTCTATAAGATGGGTAGATCAATAGTCACATAAACTTAAATTTTACTATGCTACAAAACTGGCTCTATCTGTAAAATTCATAAGAATAACTTAAGAGAAAAAAAAAATTCAAGTTAAAAAAAAAAGCCAGATCCAAGTTTCAAGCCTAGGAGTATATTTCAGAATAATTATTCAAAACACCAACTGACAGAGATTTTTGTGGCTCCCTGGAACATTCCAGCCTCCAAAACTAGACATGAGACACTATTAACAAAAATGTCAACAGGTACATCTAAAGAAATGTCTTTTTAAAATTACATTTTATGTAAGCTTAGAGATGGGAGCCCCTTTGTCCACAATGAAAGCACCCAACATGGCATCTAATCAAGTATCATCTACTACAGTAATAAAAAGAATTTACTGGCCGGGCGCGGTGGCTCACACCTGTAATCCCAGCACTTTGGAAGGCTGAGGCAGGCAGACCATGAGGTCAGGAGATTGAGACCATCCTGGCTAACATGGTGAAACCCCATCTCTACTAAAGATACAAAAAATTAACTGGGCATGGTGGCACGTGTCTGTAGTCCGTCTCAAAAAAAAAATCATCTTTGGGTTCTGTGGATGGGCAAGTTTAACGACAAGTGGCCATATAAGACACAAAAGAGAAGACACACACAGAGAAGGTAATACAAAGATGGAGGCAGATGCTGGAGTGATGTAGCCACAAAACAAAGGAGCCAAGGAATGCTGACAGCCACCAAAGTTGGAAGAGGCAAGGAAGGATTCTCCCCTAGAACATCCAGGGGGAGTATGGACCTGAAGACACACTGACTTTAGACTGCTGGCCTCCAGAACTATGAGAGAATATAGCTGTTACTTTAAGCCACCCAGTTTGTGGTAATTTATTATGGCAACCCTAAGAAATTAATACAGATGGTATAAATATGTAAACAGTTAATCTAAAGAAAATCACTCGCTCCATTAGTGTGCTATTATTTTAAGAAATCTAACACTCCTACCACTGAGGCTTTTGTAAAAATCAACTTTGATTTCAAGGCTTGTTTTGAGTCAGGATCTCGCTCTGTCACCTAGGCTGGAGTGCAGTGCAGATTATAGCTCACTGCCACCTTGAACTCTGGGCCTCAAGAGATCCTCCTCTTCCACCTCAGTCTTCCCAGTAGCTATGACTACAGGCGTGTGCCACCAAACCTGGCTAAGTTTTGCAGTTTAAGCTGAATTGCTCAGGCTGGTCTCCAGCCAAGTGATTCTCCCACCTTGGCCTCCCAAAGCACTGGGATTATAGGCATGAGCCACTGTACCCAGCTAATTTCCAAGTTTTTCCCTGACATAAGCCCTTAAGAATTTGGCAAAGCAATTCTATCACTTACATTGGCATGATGCATTACAGGTGGTGGGGTTAGTGCTCAAAGATAACAGCAGACACTTCTACAGTAAGATAATGTTTAACAGAATTGATCTCACAAATCTAGACCTACAAAAATATCACATGTATTAAAAATGTATTTAAGGTGACAGTATTTTGAAGTTTGCTAAAGAATACTGGGATTCAGTCCCTTTTTTAGTTTAGAAATATTATAAGACTTCATTCTTTTCACATTCAGGTTTTTTTTTTTTCTTTTTTTGCTTGGGGTGACAATGAAGTAAAATGTGAAACACATATCTAACACTGACACCTAAGATTTCGAGATTATACCAATTCCGTAGGTCAACATTATTGGCAAGTTAAGACACCATGATAATATTTAAAAACCTTAAAAAAAAAGTCCACCAAATCCAAGAAGCCCATTCCCTCTGTAATGTCCCTCTAGTGCCCTCTATTGACAAAGTCCAACATTTTGTTCACTGCAAAGGTGAAAGAGTCCAGCCCTTCACCAGCTCAAATACATACTTCAGAAGTTATTTAGTCAAAGCAGAGCAAGTACTGGAGGGTGAACTTGGAGCTGACTAATAAACTGCTAAGTGGCAGGGCTGTTTCACTATTTGTTCCTTTTTATTGCTGAGTAATGCTCCAGTATATGGATTTTCTACATTTTGTTTATATATTCAGCTAATGATGGATATTTGAGTTATTTCTAAATATTGGGTACTGTGAATAAAAATGCCAAGCACATTTGTAAAAAAATAACAACAAAACTACCTTTTATGTAGTCCATAAGTGCTAAACCCTCTTCTGTCTAATCTTCCCCACAGGCTTGCAGGGTATAATTCCCAGGGAAGCTGAGCCTCAAGAAAATTCACGAAGTCACTTGCCTAACGCCACAATTGCTCCAAAATTCCACTTTTTCTTTCTTCTTCTTTTTTTTTGCTACACCACCTGATATTGGCATTCACTGAATATTGTTGGCAAACATGGAATACCATGCTTTAGCTACTAGGAATACAAAGAATAAGACAAGAACTTTGCCCAGGGGAGTTCAGTCTAAATGAGGGAATAATCAATCATGTCTACACACTAAGAAACAATTCTGCAGTTGAACTCTGACTGCCTGTATGCCTCATGCATGCTTCCTAGAGAAGCCATTTTTGCTGGGTCTCCAAGTATGAATAAAGAATTTAGGAGGTGGGAGAGGGGTGAGAAGAGATTCTCTGTATAAGCAAAGGTGCTGAACAAAGATCAAAGAAAACATGATTCTGGGAAGGACCAACTAGAGGTGTTACAACTACAGCAGCATTCCCCGGGAGATACTAATTACTAATATATATTATAGTAATAAAGACAGTAACATTTTTGTTCTAAATTTTACTTTTTTTTTTGAGATGGAGTTTCACTCTTGTTGCCTAGGCTGGAGTGCAGTGCGCAATCTCAGCTCACTGCAACCTCCGCCTCCCAGGTTCAAGCAATTCTCCTCCCTCAGCCTCCTGAGTGGCTGGGATTACAGGCACCCGCCACCACACCCGGCTAATTTTTTTTTTCCTTGTATTTTTAGTAGAGACAAGGTTTCACCATGTTAGCCAGGCTGGTCTTGAACTCCTGACCTCAGGTGATCCACCTGCCTCGGCCTCCCAAAGTGCTAGGATTACAGGCTTGAGCCACTGTGCCTGGCATGTTTTTTTTTTTCTTTTTTGAGACAGAGTCTCACTCTGTTGCCCAGGCTGGAGTGCAGTGGCTCAATCTGGGCTCACTGAAACCTCTGGCTCCCACGTTCAAGCGACTCTCCTGTCTCAGCCTCCTAAGTAGCTGGGTTTACAGGCACCCACCACTACGCTCGGCTAATTTTTGTATTTTTAGTAGAGTTGGGGTTTCAGCATGTTGGCCAAGCTGGTCTCTAACTCCTGACCTCAGGTGATCCACCCGCCTTGGCCTCCCAAAGTGCTAGGATTAACAGGCAAGAGCCACGGCGCCTGGTCAATTTTATCACTTTTAACACGTTTTTAGGAAATACTACATATTTTTGTAGTTTTAAAGCAGTAATTTGCCTCAAGAAACTTGCACACAAGAAAGCAAATGATGTCTACATTTGATTTTCCATCTGTGTCCTGAGGTATAAACATCATTTCATCTCCAGCATTGTCTATTTGACCATCACAGATCTATCCTATGTTTCTTATCATAATTCAATATATATTTGAGAAGTTACTGCCAGGCACCGTGGCTCACGCCTGTAATCCCAGCACTTTGGGAGGCCGAGGCAGGTGGATCACCTGAGGTCAGAAGTTCAAGACCAGCCTGGTCAACATGGTGAAACCCCATCTCTACTGAATATACAAAAATTAGCTGGGCGTGGTGGCGGGCACCTGTAATTCCAGATACTTGGGAGGCTGAGGCAGGAGAATTGCTTGAACCTGGGAGGCACAGATTGCAGTGAGATGAGACCACGCAGTGGCACTCCAGCCTGGGCAACAAGAATGAACTTTGTCGGCCGGGCGCGGTGGCTCAAGCCTGTAATCCCAGCACTTTGGGAGGCCGAGACGGGCGGATCACGAGGTCAGGAGATCGAGACCATCCTGGCTAACACGGTGAAACCCCGTCTCTACTAAGAAATACAAAAAATAGCCGGGCGAGGTGGCAGCGCCTGTAGTCCCAGCTACTCGGGAGGCTGAGGCCGGAGAATGGCTTGAACCCGGGAGGCGGAGCTTGCAGTGAGCTGAGAGAATGGCTTGAACCCGGGAGGCGGAGCTTGCAGTGAGCTGAGATCCGGCCACTGCACTCCAGCCTGGGCTACAGAGCGAGACTCCGTCTCAAAAAAAAAAAAACAAAAAAAAGAATGAACTTTGTCTCAAAAAAAAAAAAAGTTATTTAACTGAAGCTTATTATGTATTAAATATTTCAAGTGTACTAACCCATCCTCAATTGACTTATATCTAGGAGAAAGACATTATTTATTATTCATTATTATTTGTTTTTTGAGATGGAGTCTCGCTCTGACACCCAGGCTGGAGTACAGTGGCAAGATCTCGGCTCACTGCAAGCTCCACATCCCGAGTTCACGCCATTCTCCTGCCTCAGCCTCCCAAGTAGCTGGAACTACAGGCACCTGCCACCATGCCCAGCTAATTTTTTTGTATTTTTAGTAGAAACGGGGTTTCACCATGTTAGCCAGGATGGTCTCAATCTCCTGACCTCGTGATCTACCCGCCTAAGCCTCCCCAAGTGCTGGGATTACAGGCCTGAGCCACCGCGCCCAGCTGAGAAAGACATTTTAAACTGAAAGCAGAGTCCTTTGATTCTTAAACCCAAGGAGTCATATTATGTTAAAATAAACACGAGCAAAGAACAGGCATTTATTTTTCAGAAAAATTAGGGTGACCTATCCATGATGGGATAATTAATGTTAGCAGCAGTCTAACTGCAAAATATGCAGTCTGTATTCTTTCCTTTGCTACCATGTATCTGTTTGAAACAAATTTTCATATACTGTAATAAAAACAACATACAGTAAGACATTTAAAGTGGTACCTGATGATGACTTTTATTATGTAAGAAAAATACTATGCTTAAAACTGATAGCAAAATAAGAATGACAGATGTTTCATCTTGATAGTTCTTTTTTTTTTGGGATGGAGTTTCTCTCTGTCGTCCAGGCTGGAGTGCAGTGGCGTGATGATCTCGGCTCACTGCAAGTTCCGCCTCCCAGGTTCACGCCATTCTCCTGCCTCAGACTCCCAAGTAGCTGGGACTACAGGCGCCCACCACCATGTCCGGCTAATTTTTTTGTATTTTTAGTAGAGACGGGGTTTTTATCATGTTAGCCAGGATGGTCTCGATCTCCTGACCTTGTGATCCGCCCATCTCGGCCTCCCAAAGAGCTGGGATTACAGGCGTGAGCCACTTCGCCCAGCCTCATCTTGATAGTTCTTAATAATTTTGTTTGTGACATAGTTTGATTATATATTCTAATTAATTTATCTGAGATTGGGTGGGGCATGACGGCTCACACCTGTAATCCCAACACTTTGAGAGGCTTAGGTGGGTGGATCACTTGAGGCCAGGAGTTCAAGACCAGCCTGGCTAACATGGTGAAACCTGCTAAAAATACACAAATCAGCCAGGCATGGTGGTGTATGCCTGTAATCCCAGCTTCTTTTCTTGGGAGGCTGAGGCAGGAGAATTGCTTGGACCCGAGAGGCAGAGGTTGCAGTGAGCTGAGATCACGCCACTGCACTCCAGCCTGGGCCCCACAGAGCAAGACTCTGTCTCAAAAAAAAATAAAAATAAAAAAATAATTAATGTATCTGAGATACTTTGTGCTCTCAATTTTTTTTTTTTTTTTTTAAAGAGACAGATCTCGCTCTGTGGTCCAGGCTGGAATGCATGGAATGCAGTGGCATGATCACAGCTCACTGCAGCCTTAAACTCCTGGGCTCAAGCAATCCTCCCACCTTGGCCTTTTGAATAGCAGGGATTACAGGCACATGCCACTGTACCTGGCTAATTTAATTTTTTGTAGACACAGGGTCTTGCTATATTGCACAGGCTGGTCTTGAACTCCTGAGCTCAAGTGATCCTCCTGCCTTGGCTTCCCAAAGTCCTGGGATTGCAGGCATGAGTCACCATATCTGGCCAGTGCTCTCAATTTTAATACAAGTATGCATGATTTCATACATTTTGGCTTGTATTTCATCAATAATATTACTTTGATAAGCATTCTAATAAAGCTGGGAAACACCAGATATGAGGAAGAAGAAAGCAGTTTATCAGAAGCCAAAAGAACTGAATAAAAACGATGTCAACTATTACAAAAGTTAAACAAAAATTGAGGTATCCACTGAATGTGGCAATTAAGTAATCATTAGTGAACTTACTAAATAGTTCCAGAACAGTAAAAAGACTACTCTTTCAATAATTTTGGGACTGAAATGTCAGAGATGGGAAGGATAAAGATGAGGAAGGAAGTAGCTCTTCTTGGGGAGAGGAAGTTTAAAAAGTTATTTTACTGCTTTTTTTTTTTTTTTAAATGGGGGAAAATCTTCAATAAGTTTGGATGCTAAGAGGAATTAGTGGAGAAGAGATTGGAAGTATGAAAACAAGGACAATTACTGGAGAGCAAAAACAAGAAAAGGAAAAAGGTAGGAAGGAGGGAGGGAGGGAAGGAAGGAAAGAGGGAAAGAGAGAAAGAAAAGGATGGAAAGCAAAAGTTAACTTTGGCAAAGGGAAAAGTAACGCTTCTCTAGAGATTAGAGGGGAGAAGGGCAATGACTAAAACAAGTAAACCTGGTGAGACAATAACTCTACAGTCAAGATCGCCTGTATCTGAATCCTAGTTCTTCCTACTATAACCATAGTCTTAGGCAAATTTATTTCTCCCACAGTTTCCTTATCTATTCTGGGGAGAACAGAATTATTAAAAGATTGTTGAGGCCGGGCGCAGTGGCTCAAGCCTGTAATCCCAGCACTTTGGGAGGCCGAGACGGGCGGATCACGAGGTCGGGAGATCGAGACCATCCTGGTTAACACAGTGAAACCCCGTCTCTACTAAAAAATACAAAAAACTAGCCGGGCGAGGTGGCGGGCGCCTGTAGTCCCAGCTACTCGGGAGGCTGAGGCAGGAGAATGGCGTGAACCCGGGAGGCGGAGCTTGCAGTGAGCTGAGATCCAGCCACTGCACTCCAGCCTGGGTGACAGCGCGAGACTCCGTCTCAAAAAAAAAAAAAAAAAAAAAAAAAAAGATTGTTGAAAAGATCAAGTAATTCCTGATACACAGTGAGTACTCTAAAGAGGATAGCTGAAATGTTTTTTTTTTTTTTTTTGAGATGAAGTCTTGCTCTGTCGCCCAGGCTAGAGTACAGTGGAGCGACCTCCGCCCACTGCAACCCCCACCTCTCAGGTTCAAGCACTTCTCCGGCCTCAGCCACCGCGCCTGGCTAATTTTTATATTTTTAGTAGAGACGGGGTTTCACCATGTTGGCCAGGCTGGTCTCGAACTGCTGACCACACAATCCACCCTCCTCGGTCTCCCAAAGTGCTGGGATTACAGGCATGAGCTACGGCACCCGGCCAATCTGTTGAACTCACACACAAGATTTCTTTTTTCTCTGCAGAACAGGTACTCTGTTCATCTGCTGAGATTAAAATAATGTTTATGGTAGAAAGACAGTGGTTTTCAATCTTTTCAGATATTAAGGCTGCTCTGCCTAGGGAGTAGACATTCTTTATTCCTTTACTTTCCTAATGAACTCGCTTTCACTTAAAAAAAAAATCCATTTGACTTTGATGAAAGATATATGCAGAAAGCCGGGGGCGGTGGCTCATGCCTGTAATCCCAACACTTTGGGAGGCTGAGGCAGGTGGATCACTTGAGGTCAGGAGTTCGAAACCAGCCGAGGCGGGCAGATCACGAGGTCAGGAGATGGAGACCATCCTGGCTAACATGGTGAGACCCTGTCTCTACTAAAAATACAAAAAACCTCAGCCAGGCATCGTGGCATGCGCCTGTAGTCCCAGCTACTCGGGAGGCTGAAGTTGGAGAATCACTTGAACCCAGGAGGTGGAGGTTGCAGTGAGCCGAGATCACACAACTGCATTCCAGCCTGGGCGACAGAGGGAGACTCTATCTCAAAAAAAACAAAAAACAAAAATTAGTCAGGTGTGGTGGCATGCACCTGTGGTCCCAGCTACTTGGGAGGCTGAGGCAGGAGAATCTCTTGAACCCGGGAAGTGGAGGTTGCAGTGAGCCGAGATTGCACAACTGCACTCCAACCTGGGCAACAGAGGTAAAGACTCCGTTTCAGAGAAAAAAAAAAAAAAAAAAAAAGGCGGGGGTGGTGGTGGCGAGAATAGAATACCAAATTTGCAATACTTGTTTTTGTTGTTGTTGTTGTTGTTGTTTTGACACAGAATCTGGCTCTGTTGCCCAGGCGGGAGTGCAGGGGTGTGATCACAGCTCACTGTAGCCTTGATCTTCCATCCAGGCTCAAGTGATCCTCCTGTCTCAGCTTCTTGAGTAGCCAGGACTACAGGCACACATCACCATGCCCAGCTAATTTTGTTTCGCTTTGTTTTGTTTTTGTAGAGACAGGGTCTCCCATTATGGACCAATCTGGCCTTGAACTCCCGGGTTCAAGCAATCCTCCCACGCTGGCCTCCCAAAGTGATGGGATTACAGGCACGAGCCACTGTGTCAAGCCTAAATAAATTTGCAGTTTTAAGAGGTCTTATGAGCAACCTCGCCAACCATAAAAAGGGAAGTTGAGGAAGATCTTCAGGTTCCAAGACATAGTTTAAATATCCAATTGTTTGAACAAAAGAAAAAAAGGCTGCATCCTCTGGATTTATATACCTAATAGCTATGTAACGATAACACATGGCTTGCCAGAAAATACACTGGACACAGTCAAGAAATCCAGGTTCTCAATTCAGACCTAGTCTTACCTGGTAGGTCACACAGCCTTTCCAGACAGCAGCTTGAGATGTGCTACAGTGCTAACATTTTATGATTCTATTACCCAAAATCTCACTTGACTCTGCAGATAGAAATACTACTTTATTTCCCTATGTTATAGTTTAACATGATTTTGAAGGTTTGTCTGGAGATCTAACCATCAAAACTTTATTTCTACAGACAAAACAAGTGTGTTCCTGCATTTCTGGGATAAGGCTGCAAAAGTTTTTGCTAGCATGAGGAATGAGTCAGATACTCCTATCCTGGGAACTGCCTAGGATATTTTAGCAGAAATATACAGAATTGGACCTTGTCAAAACCTCTTCCTTGTCAGTCATCAGTACAGTAATATACACTGGGAGACTTCAGAGAAAACCTAGATTTATTAACAGTTATCCTCAATGATGGCTGTTCGAATTATATGTAAATAACAACCTAGTAGAGCCAAAGAAAGTGCTTCAATTCAATGATCTTTTGTAAAGGAAATAATACTTTTTTAGTGGGGGAAAAAAAAAACTACCTAGAAATTATGTGAAGAAGCTCACCTTTTGGATTAAGAAGGTATGTCTGCTATCCAAGATAAAACTAATTTAAATAGCCATATTCAGACAATCATTTATTAAAGTTCCCAATACTACTACCTGTTAATTCATTTCTTCATTTTGATAGGAATTCCATCAGTCCTTACCTCTAATATTCATCTAATATATGGTACCACACCTCTAGTACAGTATTTTTTCTTTTTTTTTTTTTTTTGAGGCGGAGTCTGGCACTCTTGCCCATACTGGAGTGCAGTGGCCCGATCTCGGCTCACTGCAAGCTCCGCCTCCTGGGTTCACGCCATTCTCCTGCCTCAGCCTCCCGAGTAGCTGGGACTACAGGCGCCCGCCACCTCGCCCGGCTAGTTTTTTTATATTTTTTAGTAGAGACGGGGTTTCACCGTGTTAGCCAGGATGATCTCGATCTCCTGACCTCGTGATCCACCCGTCTCGGCCTCCCAAAGTGCTGGGATTACAGGCTTGAGCCACCGCGCCCGGCCTTTTTCTTTTTTTTGAAACAGAGTTTCGCTCTTGTTGCCCAGTCTGGAGTGCAATGGCGTGATCTCGGCTCACCGCAACCTCTGCCTCCCACGTTCAAGCAATTCTCCTGCCTCAGCCTCCCGAGTAGCTGGGATTACAGGCATGTACCCCCACGCCCAGCTAATTTTGTATTTTTAGCAGAGATGGGGTTTCTCCACGTTGAGGCTGGTCTTGAACTCCTGACCTCAGGTGATCTGCCTGCCTCCGCCTCCCAAAGTGCTGGGATTACAGGCATGAGCCATGGTGCCCGGCCTTTTTCCTCTTTTTTTTTGAGACGAAGTCTTGCTCTGTTGCCCAGGCTGGAGTGCAGTGGCGCGATCTCGGCTCACCACAACCTCCACCTCCTGGGTTCAAGCAATTGTCTGCCTCAGCCTTTCCAGTAACTGGGATCGCAGGCATTCACCACCATGCCCAGCTAATTTTTATATTTTTGGTAGAGACGGGGTTTCACTATCTTGACCAGGCTGGTCTTGAACTCCTAACCGTATGATCCACCCGCCTCAGCCTCCCAAAGTGCTGGGATTACAGGCATGAGCCACCGCGCCCGGCCTACGGTATTTTTAAGCAATTTTCTTTCTTATTTTTTTCGAGATGGAGTCTCGCTCTGTTGCCCAGGCTGCAGTGCAGTGGCAAGATCTTGGCTCACTGCAACCTCTGCCTCCCAGGTTCAAGTGATTCTCCTGCCTCAGTCTCCCGAGTAGCTGGGACTACAGGTGAGTGCCACCACACCTGGCTAACTTTTGTATTTTTAGCAGAGACGGGGTTTCGCCATGTTGGGCAGGCTGGTCTCGAATTCCTGACCTCAGGTGGTCAGCCCTCCTTGGCCTCCCAAAGTACTGGGATTACAGGTGTGAGCCACCCCACCCAGCCTAAGCAATTTTTAAAAATACAGCACTGTTCAGCGTTACAACTACTTTCTTTAAGATCATGCTTTGGTGGCCGGGCGAGGTGGCTCAAGCCTGTAATCCCAGCACTTTGGGAGGCCGAGGTGGGTGGATCACGAGGTCAGGAGATGGAGACCATCCTGGCTAACACTGTGAAACCACGTCTCTACTAAAAATACAAAAAGAAATTAGCCAGGCGTGGTGGCGGGTGCCTGTAGTCCCAGCTACTCCAGAGGCTGAGGCAGGAGAATGGCGTGAATCCGGGAAGCCGAGCTTGCAGTGAACAGAGATCGCGCCACTGCACTCCAGCCTGGGCGACAGAGCCAGACTCCATCTCAAAAAAAAAAAAAAAAAAAAAAAAAAATCATGCTTTGGTAACTTCCCAATCTCAGACATTTTTAAAGTGTATTGTCAGTCTACAGAAAAACTCAAAAGATGAAACAGATAATAATGGAAGATTAATACGTAAACTTCTACGGGATCAATGTATTTACATAACTGGTTTTCCCAAGACCTCACACAAAACTATACAAAAATTAGCAAATTGGCTGGGCGCAGTGGCTCACCCCTGTAATCCCAGCACTCTGTGAGGCCGAAGCGGGCGGATCACAAGGTCAGGAGATGGAGATTATCCTGGCTAACACAGTGAAACCCCGTCTCTACTAAAAATAGAAGAATTAGCTGGGCGTGAGGGCAGGCGCCTGTAGTCCCAGCTACTCGGGAGGCTGAGTCAGGAGAACTGCGAGAACCCAGGAGGCGGAGCTTGCAGTGAGCCAAGATCGCGCCACTGCACTCCAGCCTGGGCGACAGAGCCAGACTGCCTCTCATTAAAAAAAAAAAAAAAAAAAAGGCAAGTTAATTAGAATTGTATTTAAAAACTACGTAAGGCCGGGCGCAGTGTCTCATGCTTGTATTCCCAGCACTTTGGGAGGCCGAGGTGGGTGGATCACGAGGTCAAGAGTTCGAGACCAGCCTGGCCAATATGGGGAAACCCCCTTCTCCACTAAAAATACAAAAATTAGTTGGGTATGGTGGCGCAAGCCTGTAGTCCCAGCTGCTCAGGAGGCTGAGGCAGAATTGCTTGAACCTGGAAAGCAGAGGTTGCAGTGAGCCGAGATCATACCACTGCACTCCAGCCTGGGTGACAAAGCAAAGACTGTCTAAAAAACAAACTTAATCTTACATAAAGCAATACTTTCAAACTTTTAAAAATACAGGAAGTATTGTTTAAATGACTTAATCTTTTTACACTCCTGATTACTTAATGAACCCCAATCCCTTGTTACTTTAATCCACATACTAAACTGATGTCGACCAAAACGTGTATTTTTTTTTTTTTAATTTGAATTGGTTGCCAAAAAAATCTGGATTTGTGGCTTCTCTGTTTTTTTTGTTTGTTTGTTTTTGTTTTTTAGTGGACGATATGGCAACACTGGGTCCAAAGATTTTGGCAATGGCAACATTTGCAGGGAGCTGGTTAGCAGTTGCCCTCATCTGATAGCACATGCATTTTCTAGCTCCCTCAAATTATCTCTGCTCACTTTGGTACCTGCCTGGCTTTTATAGACATCAGCGTTTGAAATCTTTTTTTTTTTTTTTTTTGGACACAGGGTCTCACTCTGTTGCATAGGCTGCAGCGTAGCGGCTTGATCACGGTTCACTGCAGCCTCTACCTCCCAGGTTCCAGAGATCCTCCCACCTCAGCCTCCCACCTAGCTGGGACTACAGTCACCCACTACCATACCCAGCTAATTTTTTGTATTTTTTGTAAAGATCATGTTTTGTCATGTTGCTCAGACTGGTCTCGAACTCCTGAGCTCAAGCAATCTGCCCACTTGGGCCTCCCAAAGTGCTGGGATTACAGGCATGGCCCACCGTGCCTGACCTGATATCTTTATTTCATTGAGAACTTTGTCTTGAGATGCCTTAAAAGAAGCTAGCCATAGGCTGGGTGCAGCGGCTTACACCTGTAATCCCAACACTTTGGGAGGCCGAGATGGGCGGATCTCCTGAGGTCAGGAGTTTGACCAGCCTGGCCAACATGGTGAAACCCTGTCTCTACCAAAAATACAA
This sequence comes from Macaca fascicularis, assembly GCF_037993035.2. Lineage (NCBI taxonomy): Eukaryota > Metazoa > Chordata > Mammalia > Primates > Cercopithecidae > Macaca > Macaca fascicularis. The sequence continues at coordinate 146,047,825 of NC_088380.1, read as the reverse complement.
AATTAACTGAGCATGGTGGCGGCTGCCTGTAATCTCAGCTACTTGGGAGGCTGAGGCAAGAGAATTGCTTGACCCTGGGAGCCAGAGTTCATAGTGAGCCGAGATCATGCCACTGCACTCCAGCCTGAGTGAGACTCTGTCTCAAAAAAAAAGAAAAAAAAATCTCTATCACAGAAATAGATCAAGTGACAATCCTGGCATTACTTTGTTTGAAAGCTATGTATACTAAACGTTACCTGCTACTAGTAGGACACCATTAAAATGTACAATGCACTATTACTGTTAAGAAAAGCTTTTAGTATCCAACTCTGGTCAGTCTTCCAACTCCTCAAAGAATCAAGATATTTAGCCTTTTACCCTTCCCAAGAATAGAGAAACTAACCAAATACTTCAACATTACAGCACTCTAAGAGCACCAAAAAGCCTCCTACATCTGTATAGCAAAAGTAAAGAAGAAAAACAGGATGCAAGTCAAAAAGGTCTCTGATCAGCCAAGGAAACCACACAGTTCACGGAGCACATGAAGCCCTCTTCAGTCAAGAGCCTACTGGATCTTAATTTAGACACAATTTTAATAAGCTCTGTGATCTGGTTTCTTAGCCCACAACAGATGAGATGCAGCCAACTGGAAAAGGGCTGGGGGTGGTGCTGCTAGAGGCAGGCACTCAAAGCATCAAAATCAAAGCTGAAGACCTAAAAAGTCAGCAGAAAACCTCAAAACATAGCAGGGTGGGGCCACGTGGTGTAGATACCAACAATCCCAAAGGATCCCAATCCCTGCCCAGAACTACACACAATGTTCATAATGACCCTCTTTGCTATGCTCTTTTATAGCATAGGTCAGGGGACCTTAAGATGTATATCAAAATAAAGTCCATCAGAAGCTTTTTCCAAAAAAGACATGGCATTTCAAAGACTGCCAAATTCACAGACATGAATAGTGTCCCTCTGTCAAAGAAACAAGATACTGAATTCCTGAAGATGTCACATGTCAAATGTAGTTTTTCTTAGAATTTTTTTTTTTTTTTTTTTTTTGAGACGGAGTCTTGCTCTGTCGCCCAGGCTGGAGTGCAGTGGCCGGATCTCAGCTCACTGCAAGCTCCGCCTCCCGGGTTCACTCCATTCTCCTGCCTCAGCCTCCCGAGTAGCTGGGACTACAGGCGCCCGCCACCTCGCCCGGCTAGTTTTTTGTAGTTTTAGTAGAGACGGGGTTTCACTGTGTTCACCAGGATGGTCTCAATCTCCTGACCTCGTGATCCACCCGTCTCGGCCTCCCAAAGTGCTGGGATTACAGGCTTGAGCCACCACGCCCGGCCAGAAAAATTTCATTAGAACCCAGATGCAGCAACTCATGACATATAAGTCAAGAAGGTATTTAAGTAGAATTATTTTTTTTCAGGGAATAATTGGGAAGGTTCAAGATCAAGATCAATTATTGAAGCCAAGCAATGGGGATTCCACTGCAGACACATTACTAGGACTGAAGATAAGATAGAACTGATCTTGTCCATGCCTAGTAAGTCTGCTATTCAACTTAACATTGTGGTACAAAGAGTTTGGAAAAAAAAATTCATCTCCATTTTGTTTTCACAATCTTTTTGACTGGTATATCAAAATAAATTTCATTTTTCTTATCATCAGCAGTCTCAGAGAAGTCAAGCCATACTTTGTGAAGAGCTCTAGGGGTATAAACCAGGGGAAAATGGCTAATATTGAATTTTAAAAGTTCAGGCTGGGCCAGATGAGGTGGCTCACACCTGTAATCCCGGCACTTTGTTTTTTGTTTTTTTTTTTTTTGAGACGGAGTCTCGCTCTGTCGCCCAGCCCAGGCTGGAGTGCAGTGGCGCGATCTCGGCTCACTGCAAGCTCCGCCTCCCGGGTTCACGCCATTCTCCTGCCTTAGCCTCCCGAGTAGCTGGGACTACAGGCGCCCACAACAGCGCCCGGCTAATTTTTTGTATTTTTAGTAGAGACGGGGTTTCACCGTGGTCTCGATCTCCTGACCTTGTGATCCGCCCGCCTCGGCCTCCCAAAGTGCTGGGATTACAGGCGTGAGCCACCACGCCCGGCCCAATCCCGGCACTTTGAAAGGCCAAAGTGGGCAGATCACTTGAGGTCAGGAGTAATCACTTGAGGTCAGGAGTTCAAGACCAGTCTGGCCAACATGGTGAAACCCCGTCTCTACTAAAAATACAAAAATTAGCTGGGCATGGCGGCAGGGTGCCTGTAATCCCAGCTACTCCGGAGGCTGAGGCAGGAGAATCTCTTGAACCCGGGAAGCGGAAGTTGCAGTGAGTCAGGATAGCACCACTGCACTCCAGCCTGGGCAACAGAGGGAGACTCTGTCTCAAAAAAAAAAAAAAGGTTTAGGCCAGGCAAGACAGCTCACGCCTGTAATCTCAACACTTTGGGAGGCTGAGGCAGGTGGATCACCGGAGGTCAGGAGCTGGAGACCAGCCTGGCCAACACGGTGAAACCCCGTTTCTACTAAAAATACAAAAATTAGATGGGTATGGTGGTGCGTGCCTGTAATCCCAGCTACTCAAGAGGCTGAGGCAGAAGTATCACTTGAACCCAGGAGGTGGAGGTTGCGGTGAGCCAAGATCATGCCATTGCACTCCAGCCTGGGCAACAAGAGTGAAACTCTGTCCCCAAAAAACGTTCAAATTATTTCTAAACTTGATGTTATTAAAAAATCTTACAAAGGCATATTTTAGGGAAAATCTATTCTAGAAAATATGTAGCAACTCATAAGAAACCATATTACCAGGGCAAGTATTAATTAAAATGTATGTTTTATGTCGAAGAGATATTTCCCTCTCTGAATAAGTCCATTACACACATAAATCAATGTAGAGATTAAAGTCTACATTTCTTTATCTGTAAATTATCACACATTATACCCACTTGCTCTTCCTCAGGTTTTAAAATAAGAGCACAATCTTCTACAAGTATTTGATAACTTCCCAATTAGATTCTATAAGGACCTAGCAATTCCTAAATGCCTTAAAAATACATATGTATACATTTTATTTGGATGACTATTCCTGTGTGCTCCTGACCCTTAAATGGTTAAGACATCTTTGCTTAAGGTTCAAGCTTCTTTATGGTATTTAACAAATACCATTTCATTTTAGTACAAGATTTATTGTCTAAAATCTGCCCTTCTTCATTTGTTAGAAATCGAAGTCAAAAGAAGTTAAGGAGCTAACCTAATTATAGTAACCAATGGGACTGATTCCACGCTAAGTCTGAGCAAAAATGAAATTATGACCAACCGCTGAGCTGAGGTATTTAAATCATCAATCTGTATTCTTAGTTTAAGACAAGGTGAAAACTGGTTCTCTTCCTCTTGCACACCCATCCCATCATCCTGAATGGATAACCCCAGTACCTACTTCTCACTAAGTAGCTACAGGTATAGGCCGTGTGCAGTGGCTGATTGATGCCTGTAATCCCAACACTTAAAGGAGGCAGAGGTGGAAGGCTAGCTTGAGCCCAGGAGTTCGACACCAGCCTGGACAACATGGCAAGATCCCATTCTCCACAAAAAGGAAAAAGATGTACTGAAGAAAAAAGTAGCTACCGGTTTAATGTAGCCAATCTGAGTAGCCAGGTGAAACACCGAACAGAAATTAATAGTGGTGCCTCCCTACTTCTAAGGAAAAAAACATGAAAGTGGCACTAACAGGTTACAACGTCAGAAAGGGAAAAAAACTAAATTTTAAGCCAATCTTATACTCTAGATGTATTATTAGGAAAACCTCCTTATCGATAACTAAATAATCCTTCACTTTAAAGAGCAAAGAAATCCTTTTTAATACAAAATCTAGTAAAATCCCTTCCCAGTTAACAGTCTCCGTAAACGTATCACTTAATAGCGTCAAGCCCATTTTGCGAAGAGACTGTGAAAGGAACTTTTGTGTAATTTCTCTGGTGGTTTTTTCAATGTTCAGGTTTCTACCTCTACCTTTGCCAATGTACAGCTTTTCTATTAAATCCAATCCTGCAAAACGGAAGTGTTAGTTTCTAACTACATATAGCAACCTCAAAGAATAAAATGATTCTCCCTCTACTTCCCTCCTCCCTCATAAGTCACCTTTTTTTTTTCTTCTGAACTTCCAACTCTTAACAGTTTCTGAACAAGCAGGGTGGACCGATGTGTGCTGCCACCCAAGAGGTAAGTGAACTCAAGAGATACTTGTGGATCGGGCAAAACGACTTCCTCCGTCAGCCCGAGCTCAGGCGGTTTTGTGGAGGGAGCTAGGGCAGGTGTGGGAGGAGGGAACAGAAATGGGGCGAGCAGCCCTTTCGACCTCTGTCGAAGGGTCCGCCCAACGCCCCAGCGCCCCCCACGGCCCCAACCCCGCCATCCTGGCCGGACAATGGCCCTCAAGTGCAGCGGCAGTCCCAGACTGGAGAGAAGCCCTAAGAGCCCACACCATGCGGGCCTGAAAGGGCAGACAGGGAGGAACGCTAAGACCGCCAGAGCACCTCCGGCCTAAGCGCGGGCTGCGCGCCGGGGCCTCCGCGGGCGCCATCACTGGGAGTGGGGTATGGAGGCCGCCCAGCGGGGCCAGCACCGGCAGCGGGATCCAAGGAGGCCGCGAGGCCGACGGAGACTACGGCGGGAAGTGCAGGCCGCAGCCTGCTCAGCTGGTCAGCCCCGCAGCCAACCTCCGGCCGCTTACCTTGTGGATTCTCTTCAGAGCCATGGTGGGAGGCGGGTGGCGGCGGCCCCCGGGGCGGGGACGGGGGCGGGGAAGGGACGGGGAAGGGGCTAGGGAGCCTGAGGCCGCCTCGGCGATCGCGGTCTGCCGGAGAAGATGGAGAGTTGAGGAGAGCGGGTCTGGCGACACGGGCTGAGGGCCGGGGCCCACTCAGCTCCTGGGCCTGCCGCAGCGGTCACCGCATCACCCGGCGGCGGCCCCTTTATTCGCCGCCGCCCTAGCCGCCGCCGCCGCCGCCGCCGCCGCCGTAGCTGCCTCTTCCTCCCAGGATCAGCGCCTCCTAGTCAGCCGCCGCGGATCCCTCCGCCAGAAAGCAAAAGCCCAAGCTCGGCCGGCGTCTCTCGGCCGGACAGTCGGAGGGACTGCCTGCCTTCCTGCCTGCTGCAGGTGGACCGAGGGACGCGCGGGCGGGCGGGCGGCGCCGCCGGGGTGGGGCCGTCGGAGCACGGGGTGGGCCCGACCGAGGGGCAGGTCGGGAGGCGCGGGGATTGGCGGGCTAGGGGAGGGAGGGCCGAGCCGCGCCGGCGGCGGAGGGATACGGGCCGCCCCTGTGAGTAAGCTACGCACCGCCGCCGCCGCCGCCGCCGCCGCCGCCACGGCGGCGGAGCGGGTGATGCTGCGAGGCCCTGGGCGGAGATCCCGCGAGAGCCAGAGCGCGAGTTCTGCAGGCTCCCGCGCCGCTACCGTTGACTTCCTTGCTGATGGGAACCCACGCGCGTGTCACAAAAGATCAATAAACATTAAAAGGCAAATGTTGTCAAAATCGCACGACCGTCCCCGTACCAGTTCCGGGAGGAGGCACTTAGGCCCACTGCAACGTTCCTGAAGGAGGAAGGGACTTGACCAAAGTCACACAGCTCTTCTGAAGTCCTGGTACTTAGCAGATCTCTTTCCAGAGGCCGCGCAGCTGCAGCTCGGGCACCCGCCACGAGGGAGATGTCTCAAAGCCGTTCGACTTGCCATGAGATTGGCCTTCCGGACCAAGGCCCCAGATGGAGAGGATTTGAATGTTGTGTTCTCTTCAGCCACTGGCATGTCTGCCTTGGAGGTGCCCAGACCTTGCTCAGCTTAGTGAATTGCAAATTGTTACAGGCAAGCGCTGTACCAGCTGCGTCAGAAAAAAAATCACAATATGTGCCCCAAATAGTTAAAACCAACCGGCTGGGCGTGGTGGCTCACGCTTGTAATCTCAGCATGCTAGGAGGCTAAGGCTGGCTCATCATTTAAGGTCAGGAGTTCAAGACCAGCCTGGCCAACATGGTGAAACCCCATCTCTACTAAAAATACAAAAATTAGGCCGGGCATAGTGGCTCACGCCTGTAATCCCAGCACTTTGGGAGGCCAAGGCAGGCGGATCACGAGGTCAGGAATTCGAGACCAGCCTGGCCAACATAGTGAAACCCCTTATTTACTAAAAATACAAAAATTAGCGGGGCATGGTGATAGGTTCCTGTAGTCCCAGCTACTGGGGAGGCTGAGGCAGGAGAATTGCTTGAACCCGGGAGGCGGAGGTTGCGGTGAGCCGAGTTCACGCCAGTTCACTCCAGCTTAGGCAACAGCAAGAATCCGTCTCAAAAAAAAATTAGCTGAGCGTGGTGGTGGGTGCCTGTAAACCCAGCTACTAGGGAGGCTGAGGCAGGAGAATCGGTTGAACCCAGGAGGCAGAGGTTACAGTGAGCCGAGAGCGTGCTATTGCACTCCAGTCTGGGCGACAAGAGCAAAACTCCATCTCCAAAAAAAAAAAAAACAAAAACAAAAACAAAAACCAACCTCCTGCTCCAGATACCCATCAGGAGGGTCCACTGATAATCAAACCTAGAATATGTGGAATTGTTTTTTAGGAGATGGAGACAAAAAGCTAAATCAGTGAGCACCTACCCTGTGCCCAGTCCTACACCATGACTAGTGTAAGATACGGAGCAAGCCAGGGCTGGAGGGTGCTTATTACCTTGCTGGAGGCCTTACACAGGAAATAGTAAGGAATATTTTGCTGGGAGGTAATGCCCACATTCTGAAATCTACCCCTGGCGTTTTCTGATTCTAAATGTCTCCTTTCCGCTACGTCCAGAAAGGACCTTGCAGATCATTGATTCTAACTCCTGAATTTATAGAGAAGAAAAAACTGGAGCCCAACTAAGGGAAGGATCTTGCCAAAAGCCACACAGCAGGTGAGTGGCAAAGCTCAGACTGCCTCACCTACTGAGAAGGTTGGACCATTAGGACAGAACCACTGTGCACCCAGTGAGAGAAAATTGTATCCAGTGGTTCAGGGTGGGTATGGTTGAGGTTGAGGGTAAAGTGGAACATCTCACAGCTCCAGATATTTTCTTCCTAAGAAATGTGATGGGAGGGGTACAGACATCTCCACTGGACAGATTTTTTTTTTTATTCTCAGTAATAACTTTTATATTAGAAAAGCTGCTGGACACACCTGTAATCTCAGTACTTTGGGAGGCTGAGGTGGGAAGATCACTTGAACTCAGGAGTTCCAGACCAGCCTGGGCAACCTAGTGGGACCTCATCTCTACAGAAGATTGTAAAAATTAGCCAGGCATGGCAGCATGCACCTGTGGTCCCAGCTACTTGGGAGGCTGAGGTGGGGAGGATAGCTTTAGCCTGGGTGGTCAAAACTGCAGTGAGCTGTAATGGCACCACTGCACCTCAGCTGTGGTGACAGAGCAAGATCCTCTCTTTAAAAAAAAAAAAGCAATATACATTTGTTGCAAGACATACCTAGACATACCTATAAGTAAAGGACGGAAATAAAAGTCACCCACGCTCTCATCATCCAATAATTTACCACTTTTGACATTTGGTTAATGTCCTTCTAGTCTTTTTTTCCCTTACATATAAATATCAATACATATTTTTCTTTGAAAAATGTGGGGTCATTGCATAATACTGTTTGGTAATCTACCTTGAAAATAAACAATATATTGTTAATTTTCCTGTTTCAAATATTTCTACCTTATTTTAATAGCTGCATATTCTAGCATATAAATGTACTATATTTATTTAACTGGTCACATTTTGGGGAACATTTGTTTCCCATTTTTACTATTAAAATAATGCTGTGGTAAATATCCTAGATATCCTATAGTTCGTCTTTTTTCTTTTTTCTTTTCTTGAGATGGGGTCCCTGTCTCTCCCTCAGGCTGGAGTGCAGTGGTACACATCAGCCTCCACCTCCTGGCTCAAGTGATCTTCCCACCTCAGCCTGCTGAGTAGCTGGAACTACAAGCTGGAGCCACCATGCCTGGCTAATTTTTATGTATTTTTTTGTAGAAACAGGATCCTTTTCTTTAAAAATTCCATATGACTCTTCTTGATAAACAGACTCTTCATCTTTAAACACTTCTAACAGTGCTTTAGGATAAACTCCTAGAAATGAAACTGCAGCCTCAACAGATATGCACATTTTTGCATCTGTGTTCATGAGGGATATTGGTTTATTTATTTATTTGTTTGTTTATTAAGATAGACTTTCACTCTGTTGCCCAGCCTGGAGTACAGTGGTGCGATCTCCACCTCACTGCAATGTCCACCTCCGAGTTCAAGCGATTCTCCTGCCTCAGCCTCCCAAGTAGCTGGGATACAGGTGTGCACCACAACGCTTGGCTAATTTTTGTATTTTTTAGTAGAGACAGGGTTTCACCATGTAGGCCAGGCTGGTCTTGAACTCCAGACCGCAGGTGATCTGCCCGCCTCAGCCTCCCAAATTGCTGGGATTGCAGGTGTGAGCCACTGCACCCAGCTGGGATATTGATTTATAATTTTCTTTTTTTGTAATATCTTCACCAAATTTTCATATCAAGGTTCAGCACTTTGGGAAGCTGAAGCTGGTGAATCACCTGAGGTTAGGAGTCCAAGACCAGCCTGGCCAACATGGTGAAACCTGTGTCTACTAAAAAAAAATACAAAATTAGCCAGGCGTGGTGGTGCATGCCTTTAATTCCAGCTACTTGGGAGGCTGAGGCAGGAAAATCACTTGAACCTGGGAGACAGAGGTTGCAGTGAGCCAAGATTGCACCACGGCACTCCAGCCTGGCCAACAAAAGCGAAACTCAGTCTCAAAACAGAAATAAAAGTTGGCTGGGCACAGTGGCTCACACCTGTAATCCAGCACTTTGGGAGGCTGAGGTGGGTGGATCACTTGACCTCAGGAGTTCAAGACCAGCCTGGGCAGTGAAACCCAGCCTCTACAAAAAATACAAAATTAGCCAGGTGTGGTAGCATGTGCCTGTAGTCCCAGCTACTTCAGGGGCTGAGGCAGGAGAATCGCTTGAACCCGGGAGGCAGGAGTTGCAGTTAGCCGAGATTGTGCCACTGCATTCCAGCCTGGGTGACAGAGTGAGACCCTGTCTCAAAAAAAAAAAAATAGAAAAGAAAATGCAAGTTAAAGTCACAATGACAGGCTAGTATGAATGATGTGGTGTTTACAACTAATTGATCACAACCAGTTACAGATTTCTTTGTCCCTTCTCCATTCCCACTGATTCACCTGACTAGCCTTAAAAAAAAAAAAAAAAAATCACGATGAGATACCATTTCATACCCACTAGAATGGTTAAAATTAAAAACATTGATGGAAGTAAGTGGTGACAAGGATGTACAGCAATTGGAACTCATACATTGCAAGTGGGGGTGTAAAATGGTATAATCAGTTAGGAAAACTGGTGATTTCTTATTAAGTTAAACATGCATCTACCATATGACGCAGCAGTTCTACTCTTTGGTAAGCAAGAAAAATGAAAATATATGTCCCCAAAAAGACTTGTACACAAATATTTATAGCAGCCTTTTTTGAATATAGTACAAAACTGGAGACAGCCCAAATATCCATCCACAGGAGGATGGAGTAACACATTATGACACATTCAAACAATGGAACACTACTCAACACCAACAACAACAGGTCAAACTATTGATGCACTCAACAACGTGGGTGAATCTCAAAATGATAAGGAAAAGAAAAACACAATATGGGCTGTATGATTCCATTTATATGAAGTTCAAAAACACAAAACTAATTTTTGGCCGGGCGCGGTGGCTCACGCCTGTAATCCCAACACTTTAGGAGGCCGAGGCGGGCTGATCACAAGGACAGGAGATCGAGACCATCCTGGCTAACACGGTGAAACTCCGTCTCTACTAAAAATACAAAAAATTAGCCGGGCGTGGTGGCGGGCGCCTGTAGTCCCAGCCACTCAGGAGGCTGAGGTGGGAGGATCACCTGAGCCCAGGAGTTTGAAGCCAGCCTAAGCAACATAATGAGACCCCATTCTCAGTATTACTCAGCCTGCATGAGCCTTTAAAAAAAAAAAAAAAAAAAAGGCAATCAAGGAAATTTTCTAGGGTAATGGAAATGTTCTGTCTATTGTTTTGGTTGGAAGTTACACAAGTTTATACAATTGTCAAAATTCACGGAACCTTGGCGGGGCGCGGTGACTCATGCCTATAATCCCAGCACTCTGGGAGGCTGAGGTGGGCAGATCACCTGAGGTCAGAAGTTCAAGACGAGCCTGGCCAACATGGTGAAACCCCGTCTCTACTGAAAATACAAAAATTAGCCAGGCGTGGTGGCGGGCGCCTGTAATCCCAGCTACTCAGGAGGCTGAGGCACGAGAATCGCTTGAACCCAGGAGGCAGAGGTTGCAGTGAGCCGAGATCACACCACTGCACCCCAGCCTGGATGACAGAGTAAGACTCCATATCAAAAAATTTAAATAAGTAAAAAACTCATGGAACCAAACATTAAAGATTTATTATATGTAAATTGGATATATGTATAGAAACAATATCATAAATTTTTAAAGAGTGTGAAGAATTTTCAGATCTTACATAATTGATTTCGCCTTGGGGTCCTTTTTCTTCCCACTCACCCCACGTGGATCATACAGGCCCTGGTTTACCTTCTGTTATCTTACTGAAATTGCAAACACACTATGTTCCTGGAGTTTGATCTCCCCTCTTGGTTGTTAACCTAGTGCTGCAAACATTTTAGTATTTAGAGGCTTTCCCTTGGCAAAGGTGTTCCCACAGCTGACAGCTGTCATACAGCTGGAGATTAAATGATAAGGAAGACAGTCTCATTAATATAAATAGGCAGATGCCTGCTGTGGTGAAAAGTACTACTGAATAGAGAGTACAGCCCAAGCAGTTTGGGAACTCCCTGTTTCTGGATCTCAGCAACCCTATAGGAGAGCTCATTGTGTTTTATGAGAATGGCTGATGAAGGAGTATTGAATAACCTGTTATTGATTTCCTAGCTGCATCAGTATGATCCCTTTTTCTGGTATTTCCTAAGGTACAGTTTTAAAATGTAAGATTGTCCCAAGACATTCTAGACTCTGTAAGATGATACCACTATTAGAAGTTAGCTATTAGAGGCCAGGAGCGGTGGCTCCTGCCTGTAATCCCAGTACTTTGGAAGGCCAAGGTGGGCGGATCACCTGAGGTCAGGAGTTCCAGACCAGCCTGACCAACATGGAGAAACCTGGTCTCTACTAAAAATACAAAATTAGAGGCCAGGTGTGGTGGCTCATGCCTGTAGTCCCAGCACTTTGGGAGGCCGAGGCAGGTGGATCACCTGAGGTCAGGAGTTCAAGACCAGCCTGACCAACATGGTGAAACCCTGTCTCTACTAAAAATACAAAATTAGCTGGGCATGGTGGCGCATGCCTGTAATCCCAGCTTCTCGGGAGGCTGAGGAAGGAGAATCACTTGAACCTGGGAGACGGAGGTTGCAGTGAGCCAAGATCGTGCCTTGCACTTCAGCCTGGGCAACAAGAGCGAAACTCCGTCTCAAAAAAAAAAAAAAAAAAAAAAAAAAAAATTAGCCCGGTGTGTTGGCATATGCCTGTAATCACAGCTACTTGGGAGGCTGAGGCAGGAGAATCGCTTGAACCCGGGAGGCAGAGGTTTGCGGTGAGCCAATATCTCACCATTGCACTCTAGCCTGGGCAACAAGAGCAAAACTCCATCTCAAAAAAAAGAAAGAAATACAAAAAAAGAAGTTAGCTATTAGAGGCTGGGCGCAGTGGTTCATGCCTGTAATCCCAGCACTTTGGGAGGCTGAGGCAGGCGGATCACCTGAGGAGTTCGAGACCAGCCTGGCCAACATGGCAAAACCCCATCTCTACTAAAAATACAAAAAAAAGGCCGGGCGCGGTGGCTCAAGCCTGTAATCCCAGCACTTTGGGAGGCCGAGACGGGCGGATCACAAGGTCAGGAGATCGAGACCATCCTGGCTAACACGGTGAAACCCCATCTCTACTAAAAAATACAAAAAACTAGCCGGGCGAAGTGGCGGGCGCCTGTGGTCCCAGCTACTCGGGAGGCTGAGGCAGGAGAATGGCGTAAACCCGGGAGGCGGAGCTTGCAGTGAGCTGAGATCCGGCCACTGCACTCCAGCCTGGGCGACAGAGCCAAAGTCTCAAAAAATAAATAAATAAATAAATAAAAATACAAAAAAAAAAAAAAAAAACAAATTAGCCGGGTGTGGTGGCGAATGCCTGTAATCCCAGCTGCGCGGGAGGCTGAGGCAGGAGAATTGCTTGAACCCAGGAGGGGGAGGCTGCAGTGAGCCGAGATCATGCCACTGCACTCCAGCCTGGGCAACAGAGTGAGACTCCGTCTTAAAAAAAAAAAAAAAGAAGAAGTTAGCTATTAGAGGTTATCTATTAGAGGCTAATCTATTTATTTGGAAAGGTAAGCTTTGTGAGTTTGTAGTAACTCATTTTTTCATGGCCAAAAGTGGGAACAGTGGTTTGTCCAAGGAATTATACTTGACTTTACATTCCTTTTGTACTGTTGTTCTCTCTCATTAATGTAATTAGATTTGGGATGTGTTCTGCTTACCAGCATTTATTCTATTGTTGGGATTTGGCGCCATATCCATGCCCCACTTCACTGAAGTTGCTAAGTAAAAAAATGACACTAGCTTTGCCACTTACTTCCTGTAACACTTTCTTATGTTTGTTAGCAGTCTGGTTTTATAGCCTAAAAGTCACCTCTTTTTGGAAGTTTTCCCTAACCAGTCACCCCAGATTAGGCAGATGCCTCTAGGTTAGAGTCCTGTCACCAGAGATTGGTCACACTCGATTGTAATTGTTGGACAACTATCTCATTCAATAGACTGTCAGTTTCTGGAGGGCAGAGATCTTGTCTCTATTGTTCCTCTTTTAATCCCCAGTGCCTGGCATCTCAGAGACACTTGTTGAATGAATTCATGAATGACTGGCTGAATAATGAGCAATTCAGGAAAAAACACTTTATAGTCACAGGTTTTGGGTAAGACAGTAGCTCCCTTAAAACACACACACACATACACACACACACACACTCCATGGTATGCCACAGGACTACAGTCTACACTCAGTGCAAAGGGGTTCAAAATTCAGTAGGAAGGAGAAATATTGTCCCTCTTCTGTCCTTGGATAAGATATTGTGCAAGTGTGGAGTTCCCCTGGCGAAATATTCTTTTTTTTCTTTTTCTTTTTCTTTTTTTTGAGATGGAGTTTCGCTCTTGTTGCCCAGGCTGGAGTGCAATGGCACGATCTTGGCTCACTGCAACCTCTGCTTCCCGGGTTCAAGCAATTCTCCTGCCTTAGCCTCCCGAGTAGCTGGGATTACAGGCACCCACCACCACACCCAGCTAATTTTTTGTATTTCACTGTGTTAGCCAGGCTGGTCTCAAACTCCTGACCTCAGGCAATCCACCAGCCTCAGCCTCCCAAAGTGCTGGGATTACAGGTGTGAGCCACTACGCCCGCCGCCCCCGCCCCCCACCCAGTGAAATATTCTAAAAGGAGAATGAGATGGTGTGCACACTTGTGTTTTTTCCCATACTGACTTCAGTGGTGCTGAGACCAGTGTAGTACAATGATATAGTGGTTTAGAACCAGGGCTTTTAAAGCCGGGCATGGTGGCTGATGCCTGTAACCCAGCACTTTCGGAGGCAGAGGTGGGCGGATCATGATGTCGGGAGTTCGAGACCAGCCTGACCAACATGGCAAAACCCCGCCTCTACTAAAAATACAAAAAATTAGCCAGGCATGGTGGCGCGCGCCTGTAATCCCAGCTACTCGGGAGGCTGAGGCAGAAGAATCACTTGAACCTGGGAGACGGAGGTTGCAGTGAGCCAAATCGCACCACTGCACTCCAGCCTGGGTAACAGAGCGAGACGCCGTCTAAAAAAAAAAAGAACCAGGACTTTGAAGTCAGTGGGTCAAGCCCTACTCTGCTATTTATTAGGCCATACTGTGAAGTTTGGACAAGTTACTTGACTTCTTGAAACCTGATTTTTCTCATTAGTAAAATGGAGATAATGTTAGTATATTCATAGATTGTGAGGTTAAATAACAAGTGGTGTGTATAAAGTTCGGGGTGTGAAGGAAATGCTCAATAAATATTGATTATGGCCATGATGATGATGATGATGATTTTTCTGAGAAAAGAGGGATTATAAAAGACTGGTCCTAGCCAACCTTTTGCCCATGAGGGAAATCTACAAGCTCAGTCCTTGTGAAGCTGGGGTTTCGGGTTCCCAGAGGCTTCAATCATTCCTTTTCCTGTGATCTTGTGGCTGGGATGACAGTACATCAGCAGAGGATGGATCGTTTCCTGCAGGCTCAGCCCACACTCCATGTGGCAATCTTGGGGGCTGTCTGAAAAACAAACAGTCTGGCGGTTCAATCCACAGACAGTCCCCCAACCTTCCTCTATATCTTGGAGAGGAGGTGGGAAAACGAGGAACACTTGAATGAGAGGCCATGCATATATGAGTTATCTACAAAATCTGTCATTTTTGGGGGACGTTATTTGAAGGGGAGGGGAGGGGAGGGGAGGGAAAAAACAGAAAACAAAGAAAGAAAAGTACTTGGAGTTTCAGAGGAGTGTGGGACTCTTAGAGATTACAAGGCCAGGAGGGTTGTCCTGGAGAAATAGAAGGAGAGTTTAAGGACAGTGAGGCAGAATGGGTGGCAGGGTAGTGTAGACAGCTGAATAACCTCCCTATTTTTGAGGACCTGGCAGTTCTCACAGCCTGTAACCTAAAAGGGACCAGCTTTTTCACACTAGGGAGACAAGGACACCGAATTCAAAATCTAATGGCTTCAGCAGCGAGTAAGACGTATAGTATAACCTGATATGTAGTGTTTCCAATAGTGTGTAGAGACTATATAATATAGATGATCTATGTGGCATATGCATAGAATAACATCTGTATTTGGTGGTAATCTGAGGGGAGATTATGAAGGACTTTTGCTTTCTAAGCCATACATTTCTGAAATGTCAAATGTTTTACAGTGAACATATGTTACTCCTATATGAAGAAAAAAATAAAATTTAGTTGGGCACGGTGGTTCACGTCAGTGAGCCAAGATCAAGCCAAGAAAGAGAGAGAGAGAGAGAGAGAGAGAGACAGAGAAGAAGGAAGGAAGGAAGGGAGGGAGGGAGGGATTGATTTAAGGCCGGGCACGGTGGCTCACGCCTGTAATCCCAGCACTTTGGGAGGCTAAGGCAGGTGGATCACTTGAGGTCAGGAGTTCCAGACCAGTCTGGCAGACATAGTGAAACCCCATCTCTACTTTAAAAAATACAAAAGTTAGCTGGGCGTGGAGGTGCATGCCTGTAATCTCAGCTACACAAGGGGCTGAGGGAGAATAATCACGTGAACCTGGGAGGTGGAGGTTACAGTGAGCTGAGATCTCACCACTGTACTCCAGCCTGGGTGACAGAGCAAGACTGTATTTCAAACAAAAGAAAATTTGGGCCGGGCTCGGTAGCTCACACCAGTAATCCCACCACTTTGGGAGGCCAAGGTGGGTGGTTCATGAGGTCAGGAGTTGGAGACCAGCCTGGCCAATATGGTGAAACCCTGTCTCTACTAAAAATGCAAAAATTAGCCAGGCGGCCAGGCACAGTGGCTCATGCCTGTAATCCCAGCATTTGGGAGGCCGAGGCAGGTGATCACAAGGTTAGGAATTCAAGACCAGCCTGGCCAAGATGGTGAAATGCCGTCTCTACTAAAAATACAAAAATTAGTTGGGCGTGGTGGCACGTGCCTGTAATCCCAGCTACACGGGGGCTGAGGCAAAGGAATCACTTCAACCTGGTAGGTGGAGGTTACAGTGAGCCGAGATCGCACCACTGTACTCCAGCCTGGGCGACAGAGGAAGACTCTGTTTAAAAAACAAAAAAAGCCGGGCGCGGTGGCTCAAGCCTGTAATCCCAGCACTTTGGGAGGCCGAGACGGGCGGATCACGAGGTCAGGAGATCGAGAGACGATCCCCGCTAACACGGTGAAACCCCGTCTCTACTAAAAAATACAAAAAAAATAGCCGGGCGAGGTGGCAGGCGCCTGTAGTCCCAGCTACTCGGGAGGCTGAGGCAGAAGAATGGCGTAAACCCGGGAGGCGGAGCTTGCAGTGAGCTGAGATCCGGCCACTGCACTCCAGCCTGGGTGACAGAGCAAGACTCCGTCTCAAAAAAATAAATAAATAAATAAAAATAAAAAACAAAAAAAAAGAAAATTTAGGCCGGACTCAGTGGCTCATGCCTGTAATCCCAGCACTTTGATGGGCCGAGGAGGGCGGATCACGAGGTCAGGAGATCGAGACCATCCAGGCTAACATGGTGAAACCCTGTCTCTACTAAAAATACAAAAAAAATTAGCTAAGCGTGGTGGCGGGCACCTGTAGTCCCAGTTACTCAGGAGGCTGAGGCAGGAGAATGGCATGAACCCGGGAGGCAGAGCTTGCAGTGAGCCGAGATCCCGCCACTGCACTCCAGCCTGGGTGACAGAGCGAGACTCTGTCTCAAAATAAATAAATAAATAAAATAAAAATAAAATGCAAAAATTAGACAGCCGTGGTGGCGGGCAGCTGTAATCCCAGCTACTTGGGAGGTTGAGGCAGGAGAATTGCTTGATGCCATCTTCAAGCGATTGAAGGAGGTTGCAGTGAGCCAAGATCGCGCCATGGCACTCCGCCCTGGGTGACAAGAGCAAAACTGTCTCAAAAGAAAAAAAAAAGAGAGAGAATTTAAGGCCAGGCACTGTGGCTCATGCCTGTAATCCCAGCACTTTGGGAGGCTGAGGCAGGTGGATCACTTGAGGTCAGGAGTTCAAGACCAGCCTGGACAACATGGTGAAACCCCATCTCTACTTAGAAAAATACAAAAATTAGCTGGGCATGGTGGTACATGCCTGTAATCCCAGCTACACAGGGGGCTGAGGCAGAATAGTCGCTTGAATCTGGGAGATGGAGGTTACAGTGAGCCAAGATCGCACCACTGTACTCCAGCCTGGGTGACAGAGCAAGACTCTGTTTCCAAAGAAAAATTTAGGCTGGACTCGGTGGCTCATGCCACTAATCCCAGACTTTTGGGAGGCGGAGGTAAGTGGATCACGAGGTCAGGAGTTCAAGACCAGCCTGGCCAACATGGTGAAACTCTGTCTCTACTAAAAATACAAAAATTAGCTGGGCGTGGTGGCGGGTGCCTGTAATCCCAGCTACTTGGGAGGCTGAGGCAGAGAACTGCTTGAACCTGGGAGGCGGAGGTTGTAGTGAGCCTAGATCACGCCATTGCACTCCAGCCTGGGTGACAGAGCGAGACTCTGTCACCAAAAAAAAAAAAAAAAAGAAAAGAAAAGAAAATTTAAAGTCTGTTAACACGCAATATTAAAAAAATAGAAGACTAGAAGACAAAGCTGAGAGCAATGGCATATGCTTATAGTCTCAGCTACTCTAGAGGCTGAGGCAGGAGGATACCTTGAGTCCAGGAATTCAAGTCCGGTCTGTGCAACATAGAGAACCCTATCATATCTAAAAATAAAAAAATAAAATTGAACGGCTGGGCGCGGTGGCTCAAGCCTGTAATCCCAGCACTTTGGGAGGCCGAGACGGGCGGATCACGAGGTCAGGAGATCGAGACCATCCTGGCTAATATGGTGAAACCCCGTCTCTACTAAAAATACAAAAAACTAGCCAGGCGAGGTGGTGGGCGCCTGTAGTCCCAGCTACTCGGGAGGCTGAGGCAGGAGAATGGCGTAAACCCGGGAGGCGGAGCTTGCAGTGAGCTGAGATCCGGGCACTGCACTCCAGCCTGGGCAACAAAGCGAGACTCCGTCTCAAAAAAAAAAAAAAAAAAAAATTGAAGACAATCTGTCCATCAGTTGGAAAAGGTTAATTAGATTACCGTAATTAATACTATGGAATACTATGCCAGCATAAAAAGTGTTAGTTAGATCTATATATCCCTATGGAAGAACTACCACAGCAATTGTTGAGTTAAGAAAGCAGGCCAGGTGCGGTGGCTCACGCCTGAAATCCCAGCACTTTGGGAGGCTGAGGTGGGTGGATCACGAGGTCAAGAGATCGAGACCATCCTGGCCAACATGGTGAAACCTCATCTCTACTAAAAATACAAAAAAAAATTAGCTGGGTGTGGTGGTGCACACCTGTAGTCCCAGCTACTCAGGAGGCTGAGGCAGGAGAATCGCTTGAACCTGGGAGGCAGAGGTTGCTGCGAGCAGAGATCGTAACACTGCACTACAGCCTGGCAACAGAGCGAGACTACGTCTTAAAAAAAAAAAAAAAAGCAAACTGCAGTAAAATGTATCTGATAGAATTATACCCTTCCTTATGTAGGTTAAAGAAAGTCTCAATGATATATTCATATGTAAAAAATTAATGGAGTTGCACACTTAACATGTGCACTATTTATTATAAGTTATACCTCAATAAAAGGTTTTTTAAATCTTCATAAAATTTTGGTATTTTGTGTGTGTGTGTGTGTGTATGTGTTAGAATGCAGTAGCTCGGCCGGGCGCAGTGGCTCACGCCTGTAATCCCAGCACTTGGGAGGCTGAGGCGGGTAGATCACCTGAGGTCAGGAGTTCAAGGCCAGCCTGGCCAACATGGTGAAACCCCGTCTCAACCAAAAATACAAAAAATGAGCTGGGCATTGTGGCGGATGCCTGTAATCCTAGCTACTTTGGGAGGCTGAGGCAGAAGAATTGCTTGAACCCGGGAGGCAGAAGTTGCAGTGATCTGAGATCACGCCATTGCACTCCAACCTGTGTGACAAGAGCAAAACTCTGTTTCAAACAAAAAAAAGAAAGAAAGAAAAATAAATAGAAAAAAAATCCTTTGTCTTCTGTGGGGTTCCCTAAATCACTCCATTGATTTCAAGGGCATTCCTGTTGCCTTCAATGGCTCTCTGTGGGAAAAGAAAATGAGGTGAACGCCTACCAAAGGCTTCGTGCAAATTGTGCCTACTCCAGATAATGTGATTGCTGATTTCCCTCTAATTTACATTGAGGAAATTGAACTTTTGGTTGAGGTCGGTCTTTTTTGAAGAAGGAAGCAGATGACCTTTAATGCTATGGGCCTATTGTCACTTCAGCACTGCTGTCAGGAAAGAATTGGGATCTGGTGGCGAAGCTAGACATGAACCGTATCACTTTTTTTTTTTTTTTTTTTGAGACAGGGTCTGGCTCTGTCACCCAGGCTGGAGTGCAGTGGCGCGATCTCGGCTCACTGCAACCTCCACCTCCCAGGTTCAAGCGACTCTCCTGTCTCAGCCTCCCGAGTAGCTGGAATTACAGGCATGCACCACCACGCCCGGCTAATTTTCGTAGAGACGGGGTTTCACCATGTTAGCCAGGCTGGTCTCGAACTCCTGACCTCAGGTGATCTGCCCGCCTAGGCCTCCCAAAGGGCTGGGATTACAGGCGTGAGCCACCGCGCCTGGCCCCCTGTATCACGTTTTAAATGCCTATTTTTACCGTGCCCTAGAAGCATTCCTTTGGAAAATCTCCTTTGCCAGTAAAAGCCAATGGGAAGCAGGCGCCGGGGGCCTGAGAGGCGGATGCTGGTTTTGAGAGGCCCGAATCGCTAGTGAGAAAGCTGCTTCTGCGGCCAGGCCCCTCCCTGGCCGCCCGCGGCTCTGTCCCTTCCCGGTGTCGTCGCCGGGGCAGCTGGCGCCCTCCGGCGGGGTAGAGCCGGGACCAACCGGAACAGCGCCCTTCCTCTGCAGCCCGCCCACTGACGTGCAATCTATGCGGACATGAGGGAAGCTAGGCCCACGGAAGGCAGAATGGCCAAAGAGATGGACATAAAGTGGAGCGGGGAAAGGAGGACACCCTCACAGTTTGGCAGCGCACTGTGCCAAGCGTTCATCTTCCAGAATAATGTAACTAATGTAGGGTATATGTTCTCCATTAGTTCATAAAGGAGGAGTGTCACACAAAATTAACCTTCTTTTTCCCCCCGCCATGAAAATTTATTTAATATTTTTGTTTAATTTAAAAAGTAACATATGCCGGGTGCGTTGGCTCACACCTATAATCCCAGCACTTTGGGAGGCTGAGGCAGACGGATCACGAGGTCAGGAGTTCGAGACCAGCCTGACCAACACGGTGAAACCCCCGTCTCTACTAAAAAATACAAAAATTAGCCAGGCATGGTGGTGCGCGCCTGTAGTCCCGGCTTCTCAGCAGGCTGAGGCAGGAGAATCGCTTGAACCCGAGAGGCAGAGGTTGCAGTGAGCTGAGATTGTACCACAGCACTCCATCTTGGGTGACAGAGCCAGACTCCGTCTCAAAAAACAAACAAACAAAAAGTTACATATGTTTGTGTAAACTATTAAAACAATACAGAAACAAACCTGTAGAGCTGGCTTATTTTACTTAGCATGATGTCTTCTAGGTTCATCTATGTTGTAGCATGTGTGGAATTGCTTTCCTTTTTAAGTCTGAATTATATGGATATTTATTGTGTTTATCCATTCATCTGCTGATGGACACTTAGGTTACTTCTACCTTTTGGCTATTGTGAGTAATGCTGCTATGAACTTGGGTGTTCTATAAAGAAATTTTATTTGTCAAAACTATATCATGCCATGCCAGGTATGGTGGCTCACCCCTGTAATCCCAGCACTTTGGGAGGCCAAGGCAGCCTGATCATTTGAGGTCAGGAGTTTGAGACCAGCCTAGCCAGCATGGCAAAACCCCATCTCCACCAAAAATTCAAAAATTAGTTGGATGTGCTTGCTTGAACCCAGGAGGCAGGGTTGCAGTGGGCCAAGGTGGTGCCACTGCACTCCAGCCCAGGTGAAAGAGTGAGACTCTGTCTCAAAAAACACGCACACACACACAAACAAACAAAAACAACTATATCATGCCATGGGTTAACAAAATAGTAGGTTAGGGAAAGTTTCTCTTTTTTTTTTTTTTTTTTTTGAGACGGAGTCTCGCTCTGTCGCCCAAGCTGGAGTGCAGTGGCCGGATCTCAGCTCACTGCAAGCTCCGCCGCCCGAGTTTACACCATTCTCCTGCCTCAGCCTCCCGAGTAGCTGGGACTACAGGCGCCTGCCACCTCGCCCGGCTAGTTTTTTGTATTTTTTAGTAGAGACGGGGTTTCACCGTGTTAGCCAGGATGGTCTTGATCTCCTGACCTCGTGATCCGCCCGTCTCGGCCTCCCAAAGTGCTGGGATTACAGGCTTGAGCCACCGCGCCCGGCCGGAAAGTTTCTCTTAATAGAATTCTTCCAGGCCGAGCGTGGTGGCTCATGCCTATAAGCCCATTTCTCTACTACTGTACTTTCCCAGGAATAACTACAGTTAACAAATGGTACTTATCAGTTCATACTTTTTGTTGTTGTTGTTGTTGAGACGGAGTCTTGCTCTGTCGCCCAGGGTGGAGTGCAGTGGCACGATCTCAGCTCACTGCAACCTCCGCCTCCCAGGTTTAAGCAATTCTCCTGCCTCAGCCTCCTGAGTAGCTGGGATTACAGGCACACGCCACCATGCCTGGCTACTTTTTGTACATTTAGTAGAGATGGGTTTTTGCCATGTTGGCCAGGCTGGTCTCGAATTCCTGACCTCAGGCGATCTGCCCACCTCAGCCTCCCAGAGTACTGGGATTACAGGCGTGTGTCACCATACCCGGCTAATTTTTGTATTTTTAGTAGAGACAGGGTTTCACCATGTTGGCCAGGCTGGTCTCCAACTCCTGAACTTCAGTGATCCACCGGCCTTGACCTCCCAAAATGCTGGGATTACAGGTGTGAGCCACTGAGCCCAGCGACTTTTTCTTTTTCTTTTTTTTCAGTAGGGATGGGTCTAGGTATGTTGCTCAGGCTGAACTCCAACTCCTGGAGTCAAATGATCCTCCCGCCTCAACTACTGAGTAGCTCAGACTACAGGTGCCAGCATTGAGCCCTACGTGCACCTTTTTTTTTTTTTTTGAAATGGAGTCTAGCTCTGTCACCCAGGCTGGAGTGCAGTGGCCCAATCTTGGCTCACTGCAACTGCTGCCTCTCGGATTCAAGCAATTCTCCTGCCTCAGCCTCCCGAGTAGCTGGGATTACAGGTGCCCACCACCACACCTGGCTAATTTTTGTATTCTTAGTAGAGACGAGATTTGGCCATGTTGGCCAGGCTGGTCTCGAACTCCTGACCTCGTGTTCTGCCCGCCTAGGCCTCCCAAAGTGCTGGAATTACAGGCGTGAGCCACCGCGCCTGGCCCAGGTTTATTACTCTTTTTTTTTTTTTTTTTTTTTTTTTTTTTTTTGAGACGGAGTCTCGCTCTGTCGCCCAGGCTGGAGTGCAGTGGCGCGATCTCGGCTCACTGCAAGCTCCGCCTCCCGGGTTTACGCCATTCTCCTGCCTCAGCCTCCTGAGTAGCTGGGACTACAGGCGCCCGCCACCGTGCCCGGCTAATTTTTTGTATTTTTAGTAGAGACGGGGTTTCACCGTGGTCTCGATCTCCTGACCTTGTGATCCGCCCGCCTCGGCCTCCCAAAGTGCTGGGATTACAGGCGTGAGCCACCGCGCCCGGCTTTTTTTTTTTTTTTGAGACAGAGTCTCGCTCCGTCACCCAGCCTGGAGTGCAGTGGCCGGATCTCAGCTCACTGCAAGCTCCGCCTCCTGGGTTTACGCCATTCTCCTGCCTCAGCCTCCCAAGTAGCTGGGACTACAGGTGCCTGCTACCTCACCTGGCTAGTTTTTTGTATTTTTTAGTAGAGACGGGGTTTCACCGGGTTAGCCAGGATGGTCTTGATCTCCCGACCTCGTGATCCGCCCGTCTCGGCCTCCCAAAGTGCTGGGATTACAGGCTTGAGCCACCGTGCCCAGCCTAGGTTTATTACTTTTTTTTTTTTTTTTTTGAGACGGAGTCTTGCTTTGTCACCCAGGCTAGAGTGCAGTGGCCGGATCTCAGCTCACTGCAAGCTCCGCCTCTCAGGTTCACGCCATTCTCCTGGCTCAGCCTCCCGCGTAGCTGGGACTACAGGCGCCCGCCACCTCGCCCGGCTAGTTTTTTGTATGTTTTAGTAGAGACGGCGTTTCACCATGTTAGCCAGGATGGTCTCGATCTCCTGACCTCGTGATCCGCCCGTCTCGGCCTCCCAAAGTGCTGGGATTACAGGCTTGAGCCACCGCACCCGGCCTGGTTTATTACTTTTTTTTTTTTTTTTTTTTTTTTTTTTTTTTTTTTTTTTGAGACGGAGTCTTGCTCTGTAGCCCGGGCTGGAGTGCAGTGGCCGGATCTCAGCTCACTGCAAGCTCCGCCTCCCGGGTTTACGCCATTCTCCTGCCTCAGCCTCCGGAGTAGCTGGGACTACAGGCGCCCGCCACCTCGCCCGGCTAGTTTTTTTTTGTATTTTTAGTAGAGACGGGGTTTCACGGTGTTAGCCAGGATGGTCTCGATCTCCTGACCTCGTGATCCGCCCGTCTCGGCCTCCCAAAGTGCTGGGATTACAGGCTTGAGCCACCGCGCCCGGCCGGTTTATTACTTTTTAAAGCCTGATAATGATACTGTGTATGGTTATGTTTACAGATGAAATGATATTATATCTGGGATTTACTTCAAAATAGTATAAAAGGTAAGCAAGTAGGCTGGATGCGGTGGCTCACGCCTGTAATCCCAGCACTTTGGGAAGCTAAGGTGGGTGGATCACATGAGCTCAGGAGCTGGAGACCAGCCTGGCCAACATGGTGAAACCTTGTCTCTATTAAGAATACAAAAATTAGCCAGTCTCTACTAAAAATACTAAAATTCCTAGGCAAGGTGGCTCACACCCGTAATCCTAGCACTTTGGGAAGCTGAGGGGGGTGAATTGCCTGAGCTCAGGAGTTCCAGACCACCCTGGACAACAGGGTGAAACCCCGTCTCTACTGAAATATAAAAAATTAGCCAACGGCCGGGCGCGGTGGCTCACGCCTGTAATCCCAGCACTTTGGGAGGCCGAGGCGGGCGGATCACAAGGTCAGGAGATCGAGACCACGGTGAAACCCCGTCTCTACTAAAAATTACAAAAAATTAGCCGGGCGCGGTTGTGGGCGCCTGTAGTCCCAGCTACTCGGGAGGCTGAGGCAGGAGAATGGCGTGAACCCGGGAGGCGGAGCTTGCAGTGAGCCGAGATCACGCCACTGCACTCCAGCCTGGGCGACAGAGCGAGACTCCGTCTCAAAAAAAAAAAAAAAAAAAAAAAAAAAAAATTAGCCAACTGTGGCGGCGTGTGCCTGTATTCCCAGCTACTCAGGAGGCTGAGGCAGGAGAATTGCTTGAACCTGGGAGGCGGAGGTTGCAGTGAGCTAAGATCATGCCACTGCACTCCAGCCTGGGCGACAGAGCGAGACTCTGTCTCTAAAAAATAAATAAATACGGCCGGGCACGGTGGCTCACACCTATAATCCCAGTGCTTTGGGAGGCCGAGGCAGGTGGATCACGAGGTCAGGAGATCGAGACCCTCCTGGCTAACACTGTGAAACCCCGTCTCTACTAAAAATACAAAAACTTAGCCGGGCATGGTGGCGGGCACCCATAGTCCCAGCTACTCGGGAGGCTGAGGCAGGAGAATGGCATGAACCCGGGAGGTGGAAATTGTGGTGAGCCGAGATCACGCCACTGTACTCCAGCCTGGGCGACAGAGCGAGACTCTGTCTCAAAAAAATAAAATAAAATAAAAATATAAATAAATAAATACATACATACATACATACATACATTTTGGGAGGCCAAGGCAGGCGGATCACCTGAGGTCGGGAATTCGAGACCAGCCTGACCAACATGGAGAAACCCCATCTCTACTAAAAATGCAAAATTAGCCGGGCACAGTGGCACATGCCTGTAGTCCCAGCTACTCGGGAGGCTGAGGCAGGAGAATCGCTGGAACCTGGGAGATGGAGGTTGTGGTGAGCTGAGATCGTGCCATTGCACTCCAGCCTGGGCAACAAGAATGAAACTCAGTCTCAAAATAAATAAATAAATAAGATAATAAATAAATAAATAAAAATACAAAATAAAAATACAAAACTTAGCCGGGTGTGGTGGTGGGTGCCTGCAATTCCAACTACTTGGGAGCCTTTGGCAGGAGAATCACTGGAACCTGGAGGTGGAGGTTGCGGTGAGCCAAGATCGTGCCACTGCACTCCTGCCTGGGCAACAGAGCGAGACTCCATCTCAACAAAAAGAAAAAAAAGTAAGCAAGTGGAAGTATAACTGAAACAAGACTTCCCACTGTTAGTAATTGTTGAAGCTGGAGTAGGAATGCATGAGAGCTCACTGTAATACATTTCCTCTACCTTTGTATATATTGCAGATGTTCCATAATAATAAAAATCCATATCATAAATATCCTTTATGTAAATACATGGAAACCTGCCTTATGCTCTTTAATAGGGGCGTAGCCTTCCATATTTATTTAACTAATTCTCTATTAGAGAACTTTTTTTTTTTTTGGGGGATAGTGTCACTCTGTCGCCCAGGCTGGAGTGCAGTGGTGTGATCTCGGCTCACTGCAACCTCTGCCTCCTGGGTTCAAGCGATTCTCCTGCCTCAGCCTCCAAAGTAGCTGGGATTACAGGCGCAGGCCACTGCATCCGGCCAATTTTTGTATTTTTAGTAGAGAGGGATTTCACCATCTTGGCCAGCCTGGTCTTGAACTCCTGACCTCGAGACCCACCTGCCTCAGCCTCCCAAAGTGCTGGAATTACAGGCGTGAGCCACCACGCCCTGTCTTCATTTTTTTTTTCCAAGATAAAGTCTCACTTTGTCACTCAGGCTGGAGTGCAGTGGCATTAGATCTTGGCTCACTGTAACCCCTGCCTCCCAGGTTCAAGTGATTCTCCTCACCTCAACCTCCTGAGTAACTGGGACTACAGGCATGTACCACCAAACCTGGCTAATTTTTCTATTTTTAGCAGAGACACAGTTTTCCCATGTTGCCCAGGCTGGTCTCGAACTCCTGAGCTCAAGCAATCCTCTAGCCTTGGCCTCACAAAGTGCTGGGATTACAGGTGTGAGCCACCACACCCAACCTTGAATTATTTTCAAATATTCAATATTCTAAACAATACTATAGGAAATATTCTTGTACAAATGTCTGTGCCCAATTAACTGTTTCCTTAGAACACATTTTTTTTTTCTTATGCTTTTTTTTTTTTTTTTTTTGAGACAGAGTTTCACTCTTGTTGCCCAGGCTGGAGTACAATGACATGATATCTGCTTACCACAACCTCAGCCTCCCAGGTTCAAGCGATTCTCCTGCCTCAGCCTCCCAAGTAGCTGGGATTATAGACATGTGCCACCATCCCTGGCTAATTTTGTACTTTTTATTTATTTATTTATTTGAGACAGAGTTTCACTCTTTCGCCCAGGCTAGAATGCAGTGGTGCGATCTCAGTTCACTGCAACCTCTGCCTCCTGGGTTCTAGCAATTATTCTGCCTCAGCCTCCCAAGTAGCCAGGACTACAGGCGCACACCACCCAGCTAATTTATGTTGTATATTTTCCGTAGAGATGGGGTTTCACCCCTTTGGCCAGGCTGGTCTTGAATTCCTGGCCTTGTGATCCACCTGCCTTGGCCTCCCAAAGTGCTAGGATTATAGGCATGAGCCACTGCCCCTGGCTAATTTTGTATTTTTAGTAGAGACGGATTTTCTCCATGTTGGTCAGGCCGGTCTCGAACTCCTGACCTCAGGTGATCTGCCCACCTCGGCCTCCCAAAATGCTGGGATTACAGGCATGAGACACTGTGCCTGACCTGGAATAAATTTCCAGAAGTGAAGATGCCAGGTCAAAGACTGTGCAGGTTTAAAAAAAATGTTTTTCTTTGCTGGGTGCGGTGGCTCACGCCTGTAATCCCAGCACTTTGGGAGGCTGAGGTGGGTGGATCACAAGGTCAGGAGTTCAAGACCAGCCTGGCCAAAATGGTGAAACCCTGTCTCTACTAAATATACAAAAATTAGCCAGGCATGGTGGTGTGTGCCTGTAATCCCAGCTACTGGGGAGGCTGAGGCAGGAGAACTGCTTGAACCCAGGAGGCGAAGGTTGCAGTGAGCCAATATTGTGCCACTGCACTCCAGCCTGGGTGACAGAGTAAGACTCCATCTCAAAAAAAAAAAAAAAAAGGTTTTAAATTTATGGTGAGATTGTTCTGTAGTTAAATCCCTGGAATTACCTGTTTTCTGATGCTCCCAATAATACACTGGTCCTTATCAATCCTTTTCTTTTCTTTTTTTTTTTTTTGAGACGGAGTTTCGCTCTTGTTGCCCAGGCTGGAGTGCAATGGCGCAATCTCAGCTCACTGCAACCTCCGCCTCCCTGGTTCAAGCAATTCTCCTGCCTCAGCCTCCTAAGTAGCTGGGATTACAGGCGCCTGCCACCAGGCACAGCTAATTTTTGTATTTTTAGTAGACAGGGTCTCGCAATGTTGGCCAGGCTAGTCTTGAACTCCTGACCTCGGGTGATCCACCTGCCTCGGCCTCCCAAAGTGCTGGGGATTACAGGCGTGAGACACCGCGCCCGGCCCCTTTTCTTTTCCTTCCAACCTTTTTTTTGAGGTATAACTTACATGCCATCAATTTCATTCAATTTAGGTGTACGATTCAATGATTTTTATTTTTTTTTCTACACAGAGGTTGCAGTGAGCTGGGATTGCACCACCGCACTCAATCTGGGGGACACAGTGAGACTCCATCTCACACACATACAGAAAAGTATGTATGTGTGTGTATATCCCCTATTGAAGGATATTTAAGTTGAGGAGTTGAGGTTCTTTTTTTTTTTTTTCTTTTTGAGATGGAGTCTTGCTCTGTCACCCAGGCTGGAATCCAGTGGCACAATCTCGGCTTACTGCAACCTCCACCTCCTGGGTTCAAGTGATTCTCCAGCCTCAGCCTTCCAAGTAGCTGGGATTACAGGCATGTGCCACCGCGCCCAGCTAATTTTTGTGATTTTTAGTAGAGACAGGGTTTCGCCATGTTGGCCAGGCTGGTCTCAAACTCCTGATCTCAGGTGATCCACCCACCTGGGCCTTCCAAAGTGCTAGGATTACCGGCGTGAGCCACTGGCCCTGGCTGAGGTTCATTTTTTAGCCCATTAAAAATAGTAGAACGGGGCGGGGCGTGGTGGTTCACGCCTGTAATCCCAGCACTTTGGGAGGCCCAGGCAGGCTGATCCCTTGAGGTCAGGAGTTCGAGACCAGTGTGCCCAACATGGTGAAACCTTGCCTCCACTAAAAATACAAAAACTAGCTGGGCGTTCTTGCGGGCACCTGTAATCTCAGCTACTTGGGAGGCTGAGGCAGGAGAATAGCTTGAACCCGGAAGGTGGAGGTTGCAGTGAGCCAAGATCGTGCCACTGTACTTCAGCCTGGGCAACAGAGCAAAACTCTATCTCAAACAAAACAAAACAAAACAAAACAAAAAAACGCTGGGTGCGGTGGCTCACACCTGTTATCCCAGCACTTTGGGAGGCCGAGGCGGGTGGATCATGAGGTCAGGAGATCGAGAGCATCCTGGCTAACTCAGTGAAATCCCATCTCTACTAAAAATACAAAAAATTAGCCGGGCGTGGCAGCGGGCACCTGTAGTCCCAGCTACTCAGGAGGCTGAGGCAGGAGAATGGCGTGAACCCAGGAGGCGGAGCTTGCAGTGAGCCGAGATCGCGCCACTGCACTCCAGCCTGGGCGACTGAGTGAGACTCCATCTCAAAAAAAAAAAAGAAAAAAGTAGAATAAATTCCTAGATGTAATATTGCCATGTCAAAAGATATGCAAACTTAAATTTTCTATAGATATTAACAGATAGTTTACTAAGGAAGTTGTACTGATTTACATCCCCCACCAACAGTGTTTCCCCACACCCCCAAAACATCCCTCATCATAAATGAGGTCACGCATAATTAAAAAAACAACAACAGGCCGGGCGCGGTGGCTCAAGCCTGTAATCCCAGCACTTTGGGAGGCTGAGATGGGCGGATCACGAGGTCAGGAGATCGAGACCATCCTGGCTAACACGGTGAAACACCGTCTCTACTAAAAAATACAAAAAATTAGCCGGGCGAGGTGGCGGGCGCCTGTGGTCCCAGCTACTCGGGAGGTTGAGGCGGGAGAATGGCGTGAACCCAGGAGGTGGAGCTTGCAGTGAGCTGAGATCTGGCCACTGCACTCCTGCCTGGGCGACAGAGCGAGACTCCGTCTCAAAAAAAAAAAAAAAAAAAAAAAAACAACAACCCGGATCTTGCTCTGTTGCCCAGGCTGGAGTGCAGTGGCATGATCAAGGCTCATTGCAGCTTCAACCTCCTGGGCTCAAGCAAATCTCCCGAGTAGCTGGGATTACAGGTGCATTCCACTATACCCAGCTAGTTTTTGCTTTTGTATCTTTTTTGTAGAGACAAGGTCCCACACTCTTGCCCAGGCTGTTCTAAAACTCCTGAGCTCAAGTGATCCTCCCTCTTCGGCCTCCCAAAGTGCTGGGATTACAGGGATGCGCCACAGTGCCCGGCTAGGCATTCTTTTCTTTTCTTTTCTTTTCTTTTCTTTTTTCCTTTTTCTTTTCTTTTCTTTTTTTTTTTTTGAGATGGAGTCTCACTCTGTCACCCAAGCTGGAGTGCAGTGGTGTGTGATGCAATCTCAGCTCACTGCAACCTCCACCTCTGGGTTCAAGCAATTCTCCTGCCTCAGCCTCCCAAGGAGCTGGGACTACTGGTGTATGCCACCACGTCTGGATAATTTTTTTGTGTGTTTTTAGTAGAGATGGGGTTTCATCATGTTGGCCAGGCTGGTCTTGAACTCCTGACCTCAGACAATCTGCCCACCTCGGCTTGCCAAACTGCTGGGATTACAGGCGTAAGCCAACCACACCTGGCCCCAGGCATAATTTTCATAAGTTTATTGGCCACTTGTATTTCTTGTTCAGAGACTTGCATGCCTGTATCTTTCTGAAGTTTGGTTTCTTCATTTGTAAAAATGGGGATGTAGACTCCTGGTAATCCTAAGCATGAGAGTTAGAAGGTCAAAATGAATTTCAAAGCTTGTGCAGTTCCTGCCTCCTTTTCTCCTACCCACTGTGAGTGATAGTCTCATGCATTTTGGCTTCCCTTTTGAAGAGGGCTTCTGACCCTGGAAGGGGGACACTAGGAGCTTCTGCTCTGAGTGGTCTTTGGGTCCTTTTGGTAACTCACTGGAAGCCCCCAGCCGATGGTAGCAGTGACAAACAGGATCCCCATTTGCCTGTACTCCTAGGTCACAGCTTTATAGGGGGGGCCAGAGATTCTGCAAATTAAAAACAAGAATCATTGAGAGGTATTGTGGGAGGCTCTAAATTGGACCCTGAATATGTGTGTTTAAGAGGCAGGGTTGCCTACTGGCTGGAGGCCTCAGCACTGCCACTTATTTTGCTGAGTAATATTGGGCAAGTGGCTTCCCCATCTCTGATCCCAGTGTTTTTATCTGTAAAATGGAAATAATAATGGCACTTACCCAGTGGGATTGTTGTAGGCACTGATAAGCAAATGTATGAAGAGCACTAGGCACCTAACTAGGTAGCTATTATTCTTCTTTAACAAAAGGTTTTATAACTTCTCTGTAAGTAGCTCACTTAACATTGCTGTCAGTAAATTCCCTCTGGCAGTCTAATCGCAATCCCTCCTACTGCCATTTCAGGTCATTTACTTGAGTTCCATAGTGAGAGGAGGTCATTTTTTTTTTTTTTTTTTTTTTTTTGAGACGGAGTCTGGCTCTGTCACCCAGGCTGGAGTGCAGTGGCGCGATCTCGGCTCACTGCAAGCTCCGCCTCCCGGGTTTACGCCATTCTCCTGTCTCAGCCTCCCGAGTAGCTGGGACTACAGGCGCCCGCCACCTCGCCCGGCTAGTTTTTTGTATTTTTTAGTAGAGACGGGGTTTCACCGTGTTAGCCAGGATGGTCTCGATCTCCTGACCTCGTGATCCGCCCGTCTCGGCCTCCCAAAGTGCTGGGATTACAGGCTTGAGCCACCGCGCCCGGCCAAGGAGGTCATTTTTAAGGCCCTCCTGTAGCTTTTTCTCTTTTCTCCCTGGTTCCAGGAATGGGCTGTCAAACTCCGTGGGGAGGGGAGGGCAGCACGAGGAGGGTGCTCTTGGGGGCACCTTCCACTCTTTCTTTGCCCTGAACCAATCGCTGGAGACTCAGATACTATCTGCCGATGGTGGGGGTTGGGGAGAGGGGCAACAGGCGGCAGGCGTGGGATGGGGTTGGGGGTCGGGTGGACGAAAGGCTCACCTGGCCCGGCTTTGGTATGTGGCTTTCCCTATTCCACTGGGGATTTTCACACGTCTCCTGCCAAAGCCCCAGGGGACCATTGAGCCTTTCTAGAGAAGGAATGATTTGGCCAAGCTTGGAAGTGGGCCCCTGTCTAGGGCCTAATAATCATCAGAAAGGCCTTCCTGGCTAGGCTCCCAGGATCCCTGGAGCCTCCTAAGGGGCTTTCACATTCAGGATCTTCTGGCCTCGTTTGATCACTCCATCCTGAGCTGGGGGTCTAGGCTGGGCCTCCACAGGCGGCCAAGCAATGCATAACAATGGCCCCCTGGGACTCAGCGCTCACCACACTCAGGGCCACATCTTAAGTACTTTGTAATAATAATAGCTTGCATTTACTGAGTGTTTATTAGGTACCAAACTCCTCACAACTATTCTGGGTGGAAGATACTGTTACAGACAAGGAAAAGAAAGCGGAAGGTCCTTAATTGCTCAGAATGATAACGCAACAAAATACCCGTGCTGGAGCTCCAAAACCAGTACTTCCCATCTCTTCCTCCTGTTGGCACTTTGGCCCCCCGTCCTTCTGTATCTGAAGAGTTTTCTTCGGGCTCCTCTCTCACCTCATCTCCGCCCTCCCCCGACACAACTGGGATTTTCAATACCCCCCACCATCAATCATTGTCCCTCCAATTATTGAAGACACCCCTGAGGTCACAAAGAGATTAGATCCCCAGTCCCTCCCAGTCCAGCCACCCTGCCATCCTTTCAGGTGCCATGCTAGACAACCCACCTAGATATCAAAGGTTACCAGTGCTGAGAAGGGGCTCTGTCCACACCTTCCTCATCCCAGGGTCAGCTGCTGGCCCTGGCCAGAATGTGGCTCTTTGAGAAGGTTGGGAAATGGCCTAGGCTGCAGCTTCAACCCCTTTTGTCAATTTCTCCCCAGGGTGGCCAGGTCTGGTTGACCCAGGCAACCCAACCAGCGGGGCTGAGGGTGAAACAAAAAGCTCTGTCTCAGCCACTTGCTAGCTGCATGGCCTTGGCCAAGTCACTTATCTATTTTGTGCTTCAGTTTCCTTATCCATAAATTAGGACTAAACATGACACCTTCTCCCTCAGGCTTTCGTGATGTAGGATACAATAGATTCCTCTTCAAAGGTTTTAGCCTGTTAACCTCCTTTAAAATTCAAGAGGTGGAAAATTGTTAAGTACAATGAATTCTGAGTTCCTCTTGAAAGAATCAGTATGTCCTTGTGTTCAGCTTCCCTGTTCTTTGTTCTCCCCCCCCTTTTTTTTTTTTTTTGAGACGGACTCTCACTCTTGTTGTTGCCCAGGCTGGAGAGCAGTGGCACGATCTCGGCTCACTGCAACCTCCGCCTTCTGATTTCAAGAGATTCTCCCGCCTCAGCCTCCCAAGTAGCTGAGGTTACAAGCGCCCACCACTACGCCTGGCTAATTTTTGTATTTTAGTAGAGACGGAGTTTCACCATGTTGGTCAGGCTGGTCTCGAACTCCTGACCTCATGAACCACCCGCCTTGGCCTTCCAAAGTGTTGGGATTACAGGCCTGAGCCACTGCGCCCGGATGTTCTCCATTTTAAAGTTTAACTTCTTGGTTCTTTAAGTCTCCTTGCCCCTAGTTTCAGTAAACGACCCCCTCCTAGCCTCTATCACCTGCTCTGTCTTTAGTCATCCTTAGTCACTTGCTCTGTCCTTAGTCATCTGCTGCTCTGTCCTTAGCAATCCTTAGTCACCTGCTCTGTAACCATCCTTCCCGCCGAAACAGCTCACCCTGCCTCCCCGATCTCTTTAAAATAGCCAATCGGCATTATCTTAGACTGTGCGGTCCAACCCTAGCCAATAGGGGAAAGACACAGCTGTAGGGACTAGCTGCGTCAGGAATAAGAACCCCTTAACCTGTGCGCTCTCGCGTTTGCTCCATCCGCGAGACGTGCCCTTCTATAGAAGTAAATTACGTTGCTGAGAAAACTTTGCCTGAGTGCTGTTTTCACTTTGCAGCACCGAGCATTTACTTCCAACAGTGAGAATTAAATTAGATAATACACATCAATCATTAACACAATTCCTGAAACTAAATGTTGGGGAAGAGCAGAATGGAATGGTTTAGGTCATTAGTTTAGCACCATTGGTCCCAAATAAAGACAATTTTACTCCCCAGTCCCCAGGGATGAAAGTTTCCCTTCCCTGCTAAATGATCCCTTGGGGGGCCCTGGGTGGTGGGGGACTGGAACCACATGCAGGAAAACTAGAGTGGGGTGGCTATCTGATTGCATTATTATTTTCCTCCCCGCCCCGCCCAAGACGGAGTCTTGCTGTGTCACCCAGGCTGGAGTGCAGTGGCTCAATCTTGGCTCACTGCACCCTCTGCCTCCCAGGTTCAAGCAATTCTCCTGCCTCAGCCTCCAGAGTAGCTGGGATTACAGGTGTGTGCCACCATGCTCGGCTAATTTTTGTATTTTTAGTAGAGACAGGGTTTCATTATGTTGTCCAGGCTGGTCTCGAACTCCTGAACTATGTTGACCAGGCTGGTCTCGAACTCCTGACCTCAGGTGATCCGTCTGCCTCGGCCTCCCAAAGTGCTGGGATTATAGGTGTGAGCCACTGCTCCCGGCCACCTGGCTAATTTTTATATTTTGAGTAGAGATGGGGTTTCGCTATGTTGGCCAGGCTGGTCTCGAATTCCTGGCCTCAGGTGATCTGCCCGCCTCGGCCTCTCACAAAGTGCTGGGATTACAGGCATGAGCCACTGCACCTGGTCCCGTGATTATTTTCTAGTTTTATCTCCCAGAGCTCCTTGGAATAGCTGCAAACCCAGGCTGACTTCTTTTCCTCATGCCTACCCCTCTCAACCTCCCATCAACTTTATCTCCTAACTTGACTCCTAAAATCTAACTCTAAATAGGCCCATCTGTATTTTGGCAATATAGTCAAAAGTCTGTTCCCTTTGACTCAGCAAGTCCACATCTAGAAATGTATCCTGAAATAACTAAAGCGCCTAGCAAGGATTTTGTTATAAGAATGGTCTTATTGATGTTATTTATAAACAGAAACAACCTCCATGTGTAATGATAGGAGACTGGAGATATATGTCTCCAACACAGCATTCTACAGCCATTACAAATTGGGCAGCAGAAAAAGGTTTTAATGACAGGAGCAAATTTTCAGAACATACTTTATTTAACTTGTCATATTTTTGAGGAAAATGATACAAACTTACCATATACTTCTTCTTGTTGTTTATCTATGTTTTCTAATTTATTTGCAAATGAGCATGTATTAATCCTGTAATGAAGAAGGAAAAGCCCATATTTGGCAAATATTGTGTACAATATTGTGTATTGTGTACAGATCGGGGTTGAAGGCCTTTGACTGGCTTTTTTTTTTTTTTTTTTTCTTTCTGAGACAGAGTCTCACTCTGTTGTCTGGGCTGGAGTGCAGTGGCACGATCTCGGCTCACCACAACCTCCACCTCCTGGGTTCAAGCAATTCTCCTGCCTCAGCCTCCCAAGTAGCTGGGACTACAGGCACGTGCCACCATGCCCAGCCAATTTTTTAATTTTTAGTAGAGACGAGGTTTCACTATGTTGGCCAGGCTGGTTTCAAACTCCTGACCTCATGATCCGCCTACCTCGGCCTCCCAAAGTGCAGGGATTACAGGTGTGATCCACCGTGCCTGCCCTGACTGGCTTTGTATTTAGCCCCTGGATGGATTCTTGTCTCTTGGTAGCCCAATGAACACCAGAGTAAGAAGCCCCAGCACATCTAGAAGTTAGAGTCAAAATAAAAGTAAGAAAGAGACATGAGCACTTCTGTGGTCCCTTTTTCGATACTCTTTGTCATCCTCATTTATGTGTTTGATGATCTGGAGAGTTGGGGACATGATTCTGACAGTGCCAAGGGGCCTGGGAGTTCCTTTCTCTTTTTCTGATACACAAAACGGATTATTTCTTATTCTTTTTATTTTTTTCTTTTGAAGCTGAGTCTTGCTCTATTGCTCACGCTGGAGTGCAGTAGTGCTGTCTCAGCTGACTACAACCTCCGCCTCCCGGGTTCAAGCAATCCTCCCGCCTCAGCCTCCCGGGTGGCTAGGATTACAGGAATGCGCCCCCCTGCCCGACTAATTTTGTATTTTTAGTAGAGATGGGGTTTCTCCATGTTGTTCAGGCTGGTCTCGAACTCCTAACCTCAGGTGATCACTACAACCTCTACCTCCCGGGTTCAAGCAATTATTGTGCCTCATCCTCCTGAGTAGCTGGGATTATAGGTGTGAACCACCACGCTTGGCTAATTTTTGTATTTTTATTTTTATTTATTTTTTTTTTTTTTATTTTTTTTTTTTTGAGACGGAGTCTTGCTCTGTAGCCCGGGCTGGAGTGCAGTGGGCGGATCTCAGCTCACTGCAAGCTCCGCCTCCCGGGTTTACGCCATTCTCCTGCCTCAGCCTCCGGAGTAGCTGGGACTACAGGCGCCCGCCACCTCGCCCGGCTAGTTTTTTGTATTTTTAGTAGAGACGGGGTTTCACGGTGTTAGCCAGGATGGTCTCGATCTCCTGACCTCGTGATCCGCCCGTCTCGGCCTCCCAAAGTGCTGGGATTACAGGCTTGAGCCACCGCGCCCGGCCTAATTTTTGTATTTTTAGTAGAGGTGGGGTTTTGCCATGTTGGCCAGGTTGGTCCTGAACTCCCGACCTCAAGTGATCCGCCCATCTCGGCCTCCCAAAGTGCTGGGATTACAGGTGTGAGCCACCACACCTGGTCAAGAACTTATAAATCAGTTCTATCTGGATGCCTGACCTGGTTCCTGGGGAGGTGGTCTCCTCAGGGCTTGGACACCTTAGGGAGGTGGGGGGAGTTCTCTTTTTTATTTTTATTATTTATTTATTTATTTATTTATTTGAGATGGAGTCTTGCTCTGTCACCCAGGCTGGAGTGTGGTGGCACAATCTCAGCTCGCTGCAAGCTCTGCCTCCTGGCTTCACGCCATTCTCCTGCCTCAGCCTCCCAAGTAGCTGGGACTACAGGCGCCTGCCACCACGCCCGGCTAATTTTTTTGTATTTTTAGTAGAGACGGGGTTTCACCATGTAAGCCAGGATGATCTAGATCTCCTGACCTCGTGATCTGCCCGCCTCGGCCTTCCAAAGTGCTGGGATTACAGGCGTGAGCCACCACACCTGGACTATTTTATTTTATTTTATTTGTTTTTTATTTTATTATTTTATTATTATTATTTTTTGAGACGGAATTTGGCTCTTGTTGCCCAGGCTGGAGTGCAATGGTGCGATCTCGGCTCACTGCAACCTCTGCTTCCCAGGTTAAAGCAATTCTCCTGCCTCAGCCTCCTGAGTAGCTGGAATTACAGTGCCTACCACAATGCCCGGCTAATTTTTGTGTTTTTAGTAGAGATGGGGTATCACCATGTTGGCCAGGCTGGTCTCAAACTCCTGACCTTGTGATCCACCCACCTCTTCCTCCCAAAGTGCTGGGATTACAGGTGTGAGCCTGACTGTGCCCAGCCTGACTCTTTTTATTTTTAATTAAAAATAAACAATGAGTCTCACTCTGTCACCCAGGCTGGAGTGCAGTAGTGCGATCATATCTCACTGCAGCCTCGACCTCCTGGGCTCAAGTGATTCTCCCACCTCAGACTCCCAAGTAGCTGAAACTACAGGCGCATACCACTACTATTTTTGTAGAGACAGCATCTCTCTATGTTGCCCAGACTGGCCTCAAATTCTTGGGCTCAAGTGATCCTCCCACCTCAGCTCAAAGTGCTGGGATTACAGGTGTGAGCCACCTGTAAAGGAAGTGTGAGCTCCCTTCCTTTTCCCCTTCCTCATCCTCTTCCCATCCAATATCCCAGCTCACTCACCTCCTCAGCCATCTATCACCAACACACCCTACCCAGAAGTAGGACTATTATTGTCCTTAAAAGCAAGCATAGAGTGCTCAAGAATATCTATAATAATGACATAGTGTGCCTTAGTCTTTCCATTTTGTTACTGGTAAAAGCAGCAGCCAGGCGCGGTGGCTCACACATGTAATCCCAGCACTTTGGGAGGCCGAGGTGGGCAGATCATGAGGTCAGGAGATCGAGACCACCCTGGCCAACATGATGAAACCCTGTCTCTACTAAAAATACAAAGATTAGCTGGGCATGGTGGCTCACACCTGTAGTCCCAGCTACTTTGGAGGCTGAGGGAGGAGAATCGCTTGAACCCGGGAGGCGGAGGTTACAGTGAGCTGAGATCGTGCCGTTGCACTCCAGCCTGGGCAACAGAGCGAGACTCCATCTCAAAAAAAAAAGCAGCAGCAGCAGCAAAGATGTTCTGGGCATCTTAAAATTTTGGCATCATTATGGGGGAGGTGGTGCAGGTGGTATGTGTGATAGGAATGCTTTTATGTTGGTTCTCAAAATGTAAGGAGTGTTTAGGCAGGTAGAAAACGTGGCAAAGGAGTGTTCAGGCCAAAGCCTGTGATAAAGCACACAAACGACGTGGGAGATGACAAGAAATGAGATTGAAAGGGCTGTGCATGCCAAGCTAAAGGTGTGGACTGATCCTGAGGGCAGTCAGAAGCCACTGAAGAATTTGGGGCCAGCAAGTACCTTCCAGCAACTCAGAGATAAGTGTTAAAATAGCTGATGTTGGCCAGGCACAGTGGCTCACGCCTGTAATCCCAGTGCTTTGGGAGGCCAAGGTGGGAGGATCGCTTGAGTCCAGGAGTTCAAGACCACTTAGAGAAACCCCAACTCTACAAAAAAGTGAACAAAATTAGCCAGTCATGGTGGCATGCAACTGTGGTTCCAGCTACTCCAGAGGCTGAGGAGGGGGAATGGCTTGAGCCCAGGCAGTTGAGGCTCAAGTGGGCCACGATCATGCCACTGCACTCCAGCCTGGGCTCCAACCTGTTTCAAGAAAACAATCAAACAAACAAACAAAAACGCTGATGCTCATTGAGCATCTGCTTCGTAATGAAAAAGATGATTTTGTTTAGTCCCTCCAACACTCTTCCAGGGTTGTTAGTATTATTTCCATTGCGTTGTAAAGTAAACTGGGGTATGAGATTGTTTTCTCAAGGTCACTGCTAGGAATTGGTCCTGGATCCTCTTCCTGTCATCATCTTGTTGGTCTGAGAGAGGGTAGGGGTCAGGGAAGTGCTCTGAGACGATGAGGAGACAGGACTGATAACCAGACGCCATGCCCGTCTGGCTGAGGGGGAGGATGGCAGCGCTCTCGAGGGTGAAGCACACGTTTCTGACTCGGGCGCCTGGGAGAAGCAGGCAAAGGCGCCGAGATGTGAGCCACAGGTTCCAGGTCCGAGGCAGGACCTGAGAAGCGTGGGAGCAGCACCGAGCAGCCCCCGCCTGCCTGCCCTGTGGTACCCTGGCGCGAGTCCAGCCGGGCGGCGCCGCTGCTGAGAGCAGCGCCCTCTAGCGGAGGCCGGGCCTTGGCCCGGGCCGGATGAGGTCACCAGCCGGAGGCATG
The DNA here is from genome assembly GCF_037993035.2 of Macaca fascicularis. Classification (NCBI taxonomy): domain Eukaryota; kingdom Metazoa; phylum Chordata; class Mammalia; order Primates; family Cercopithecidae; genus Macaca; species Macaca fascicularis. The sequence goes on along the minus strand of NC_088380.1, from coordinate 146,009,058 downwards.
CCGGGAAGGGAGCAGCCGCGGCCGTCTCCACCCGCTGGGGGAGGTCTGGGCGCAGCTGCGGCGTGGTCTGTCGGGTCTCTGTCCAAACTGCGAGCCTGTGCACGCGCGAGTCTAGGCCCTCTCACCGAGAGTTCTGCGGTACCTTCCTCTGCCTCCCGCGGCCACGGTGGTCTCAGACCCCTCAGATTCCACATTGGATCTCTTCCTCCCGTCCTCACACTCCTCCGGCTTCTCTTACCACGTTTTGGCTCTTCGACACCCTCGTGCTCCCCGCCTCATGCCTCACATCTCCGGGCCAGTATTTCACCGGGTCCCCTCCACATCCCACTCGCTTCTCTCTGTCCCAACTGCCTGTTTCTTCATTCATGCCAATATCTACTCCAGGCTGGAAGGCCACACCAGCCACCACCAGTCCGGCTCTTCAACCCATTTTTTGCCCTGCAGCTGGAGGACGGAAAATTTGTTTGTTTGTTTGTTTGTTTTGAGACGGAGTCTCGCTCTGTCGCCCAGGCTGGGGTGCAGTGGCACGATCTCGGCTCACTGCAACATCCGCCTCCTGGGTTCAAGCGATTCTGAGGAAGGATATTTGTAAAGATAATGTCGTTCCTAAGATTGATGATCTTCAGCAGCCTTCCTTTCGTATAAAGATCAGACTTCTCCATCTGACCCACCAGACTTTGAGGCCTGGACCCTGCACCCTCCAGCCCATCTTTCACAAAGCCTCCTTCAGGGTGGATCCACAGTCACCTGCATCAACATCACTGGTCAAACTTGTTTAATACACATATTCTGGGTCTCTGTGCCAGACCCATCAAATCAGAATCCCTGGGAGTGGCACGCATTTTCACAAGGTTTCCTTAGTTGAGACCCGCTTCTTGCAGCTCCTCAAAAATTACAGGGTTACTGTAATCCCAGCACTTTGGGAGGCAGAGGCGGGTGAATCACTTGAGGTCAGGAGTTCGAGACCAGCCTGGCCAACATGGTGAAACCCCGTCTCTACTAAAAATACAAAAAAATTAGCTGGGCGTGGTGGCGGGCGCCTGTAATCCCAGCTACTTTGGAGGCTGAGGCAGGAGAATCACTTGAACCCAGGAGCTGGAGGTTGCAGTGAGCTGAGATTGTGCCACTGCACTGCAGCCTGGGCGACAGAGTGAGTGAGACTCTCTCAAAAACAAACAAACAGACAAAAACAAAAACAAAAAAACCAAAAATCCCCAAAAGCCAAAAACAGGGTTCTCCTCCCTCCTAGCCGGTACACAGCACAGGAGGTGCAGTTTCCCCTTACTTAGACACTACACCTCCTCTGCTTCCTTCACATTGAGGTTATAGGTCATCCCTCTCCCGCTCTCCTGAAGCCCCAGACTTACTCCTAAAACAGTGCTTAAGTGGAGTTTTGCCTGTCTGCTTCTTTGTCCCCCAATCAGAATGTAAACTCCTTATGGCAAGGGTTGTGTCTGTCTTGTTCACAGAGCAATGTGCCTGGCGTAGAGAAGGGGATCAATAAATATGTGTTAAGTATTGAATTAATGAATATCTGGGCATATTCCAAGCTTGAGACAATTCTAGGACCTGGCATCTGGTGAGAGAGAAGAGGAACTAGAATAAGCCAGCCCTGGGGGTGGAGAAGAGGAAGTGATTGGGGAGTATCAGGCCCTTCCAGTCCCCCTCTAGCTGTCACCCACAGGGGTCTAGTTTAAGGATGTATCTCCTCCCAAGGATGCCAAGGAGAACCTGTGTGCATATATCAGCTTTCTTCTCTGTGGTCTCTGTGGACATCTTGACCCATCTCTACCCCTCTACTGGGGGGTTGAGTCCTACCTGTACCATCCAGAGCAGCTGGCAGATGGCATCTTTCTTTTATTTTTCTTTCTTTTTTTTTTTTTTTTTTTTTGAGATGGAGTTTCACTCTTGTTGCCCAGACTGGAGTACAATGGCACGATCTCAGCTCACTGCAACCTCTGCCTCCCAGGTTCAAGCGATTCTCCTGCCTCAGCCACCCAAGTAGCTGGGATTACAGGTGTGCACCACCATGCCCGGGTAATTTTTTTTTATTTTTAGTACAGGCAAGGTTTCGTCATGTTGGCCAGGCTGGTCTCGAACTCCTGACTTCAGGTGATCCACCTGCCTCAGCCTCCCAAAGTGCTGGGATTACAGGCATGAGCCATTGCGCCCAGCTTCAGATGGCCTCTTTGTACTCCAGCAGTACCTTGTCTCTCTGATTTTTGACCCATCAGAGAAATCCCAAGCCCAGTCTAGATAAATAAGCCATTACAGCCTCAAGAAAGCTGGGTTCAGACAGCAGGGCCAGTCCCTGCTGAGCCCATGGGAAACCAGCCAGCTAATGCTGCCTGGAGCCAACATAGACCACCCTGTACCCTGTGTTCTGGTCCTTCTCTGGATACAGAGTCAAGGAACTCTGACCCTGACCTCAAGTACATTTCTCACCATTTAGCTGGGAGTTGTGGGAAGGATTTAAATTGAGCCTTAATTAGAAGAACCATGGTCATCGCAACTGTGGTTCTTTTTATTATTTATTTATTTTTTGAGACAGAGTTTCGCTCTTGTTGCCTAGGCTGGAATACAATGGTGTGATCTCAGCTTACTGCAACCTCCACCTCCCAGGTTCAAGTGATTCTCCTGCCTCAGCCTCCCGAGTAGCTGGGATTACAGGCATGCGCCACCATGCCTGGCTAATTTTGTATTTTTAGTAGAGACGGGGTTTCTCCATGTTGGTCAGGCTGGTCTCGAACTCCCAATCTCAGGTGATCCGCCTGCCTCAGCCTCCTAAAGTGCTGGGATTAAAGGCATGAGCCACAGCGCTTGGCTGGTTCTTTTTTTTTTTTTTTTTTTTTTTTTTTTTTTGAGACAGTCTTGCTCTGTTGCCCAGACTGAAGTACAATGGCATGATCTCGGCTCACTGCAACCTCTGCCTCCTGGGTTCAAGGAATTCTCCTGACTCAGCCTTTCGAGTAGCTGGGATTACAAGCATGTGCCACCACACCAGACCAATTTTTCTGTAATTTCAGTAGAGACAGGGTTTCACCATATCAGCCAGGCTGGTCTTGAACTCCTGACCTCAAGTGATCCACCCACCTCGGCCTCCCAAAGTGCTGGGATTACAGGTGGGAGCCACCACGCCTGGCATTTTTTTTTTTTTTTTTGAGATGGATTCTCACTCTGTTGCCCAGGCTGGAGTATAGTGGCGTGATCTTGGCTCACTGCAACCTCTGCCTCCTGGGTTCAAGCTATTCTCCTGTCTCAGCCTCCTGAGTAGCTGGGATTACAGGCATGTGCCATTATGCCCAGCTGATTTTTTTTTGTATTTTAGTAGAAATGGGGTTTCACCACGTTGTCCAGGCTGGTCTTGAACTCCTGACCTCAGTTGATTTGTCCCTCTCATCCTCCCAAAGTGCTGGAATTATAGGTTTGAACCACAGTGCCTGGCTGCAGCTGTAGTTCTTACTGGATGCTTACCATGTGTCAAATACTATTCTACGCACTTGACACATAGTCTCTTCCACACTTCAAACAATCCCTCTGCAGATTAGGAAACTGAGACCCAGAGAGGTTAAGCCAGCCCATACACTTGAAGGGATGGGTGTAAAGCAGAGTAGTTGAGAGGAGGGAGCCTGGGTGAGTTGGGAGGGATGCACACTTGGTGCAGCCGACAGAGGCTCGCCTCTTTGGCTGGAAGGAAAGTTGCATGCTGGGCAGTCAGCAGTGATGTTGACGCTCCCTGCCTGCCAGGCTGGGGTGCTGGTGCTTGCTCCTCCAGGCTCCACACCAACTGTTTTCTTCTGTGTTTCTATCTTAGGTGGCCAGTGCTATGGCTTAATGAATTAGAGCTGGGAGTCCTGGCTCTGGAACCTTAGGCAGGTTCCTGCCCTCTCTTGGCCTCAGTGTCCTCTCACTGAAAGGAGTGTTGCTCAGGCACTTCCAACCCAGCCCACGGCTCTCTCTATTCATAGCTTCAGAGCACGATTAAGCTCAGATGCAGAAGCAGCTTTAATTAACATCAGCCTTTTCCCAAAATAGCCCCTCCCCTGCCTCACAGGTGCCCTAGAGCACAGGACAGGCACAGACGAGGGAGGTAAGAGAGAGCAGAGGCCCTTCTGTCTGCACATCCCTGAGTAGATGAATTTCTGGCCTCCTCCTACAGTCTTGGTTCATTGCCCTGGTGGGTCTCCAGGCTAAAGAGACTGTATCTATTCCTCCTTTTCCTCTTCCTAGTCTATTCATTTATTCATCCCTGAAAGGGGAGAGCCTTCTCTTTGCCAGGCATTGTTCTAGCCCCTGGGATACAGCCATGAACCAGATAGACAGCTGTCTCTGTCCTCGTCCAACTGGCCACCAGGTGTCACCAGTGCCAGTCACATGGCCTCTTGCAGGCCTGAGAAAATATGGGCTGGGATAGGGAAGTATGGATGAGTGAACCTGGCCAGCTGTGCTCAGCCAGCCTGATAAGTTCCAGTTGGGCATGGTGGCTCATGCCTTTAATCCCAGCACTCTGGGAGGCCAAGGCGGGCAGATCACTTGAGGCCAGGAGTTTGAGACCAGCCTGGCCAACATGGTGAAACCCTGTCTCTATTAAAAATATAAAAATTAGCTGGGCGTGGTGGCTCACGCCTATAATCCCAGCACTTTGGGAGGCCGAGGCAGGCGGATCACAAGGTCAGGAGATCGAGACCATCCTGGCTAACATGGTGAAATCCCATCTCTACTGAAAATACAAAAAAATTAGCCGGGCGTGGTGGTGGGTGCCTGTAGTCCCAGCTACTCCGGAGGCTGAGGAAGGAGAATGGCGTGTCGACCTGGGAGGCAGAGCTTGCAGTGAGTGGAGACCGTGCCACTGCACTCCAGCCTGGGAAACAGAGCGAGACTCTGTTTAAAAAAAAAAAAAAATTAGCCAGGCATGGTGGCACATAGTGCATGTATGTAGTCTCAGCTACTCAGAAGGTTGAGGCATAATAATCACTTGAACCTGGTAGGTGGAGGTTGCAGTGAGCTGAGATCGGGCCACTGCACTCCAGCCTGGGCGACAGAGTGAGACTGTCTCAAAAAAGTGAAAAAAGCAAAAACAAACAAAAAAAGCAAGTTCCTCAAGTGGAAAAAAAATCTATCTCCTCAATCCTCCCTCGCCATAAAGATACATTCATGGCTTCCTCAACAGCCCAGCTGGCGTGGGACCTTGGGAATTCACAACCTCTGTCCAGTCTGGAATTCTTTCTGCAGCCTGTTCCTCATAGAGAGTCCACCAGCCTTCTTGTAAATCCCTTTGGTGACCACAGCTCACTACTTCGCAATGCAGTCCATGTTATTAGAAGGTTCTTCCTGATTTAGAACCAAAATTTGACATTCACTTTGACTTGTCCTACTTCTGCCATCTGTGTTCGTAAAGAGGAAGGCTCTTCTGCCAAACCTGGCCCTTCAGGCACTTTAAGAGATTGTTCCGGTGCCCTGATTTTGTTCATTTATTTGTTTGTTCACTCATTCATGACTCTATACAGAGCATTTGCTGTGTGCCAGGCCTTGGGGCCATAGCAGATAATAAATAAGGTTGAGGCCTGTCCTCCTGTGGCTTATAGTCTGTGTAAGAAGCCAACAACCAAACCAACAGTAATAATAAGGCACGGTCACGGCCAAATAGGAAAGATGTGGGTGGACCTGGAACAGGAGGCAAGGCCCTCACCCACATGGGGACTGGGAAGACTTTCTGGGGCCATCTCCTGTGGTTAGGCAGAAGGTGAGCAACATCCATGAAGTTCAAAGTTTCAAAGAAAAACAGAGAGTTTTGCTGATGCTCCGAGCTTAGTCTGCTCACTGGAAAAGGCAGCCTCATGGAAGAGGGGATGGGAAGAGCCACCTAAGCAGTGAGAGAGAGTACGGAGTGTCTGGAGGCAGATAAGCCCAGTCTTTCGGGAGCACACAAAGGAGGAAGGAATTATGAGGGAACAGGCCCAAGATGAAGGAAGAAGCACCTTTGGGCCCCTGAATGCCATCTCAATGACAGTGTTCAAGGCCCAGATCTAGCCTGATGTAGGTTACCTCTCTTGCAGGCACTGCATTTCCACTAACATGGCCCAAGAAAACATCTGCCATTGTTTTCTATTTTTTGAGATAGAGTCTCTATTGCCCAGGCTGGAGTGCAGTGGCACAATTTTGGCTCACTGAAACCTCTGCCTCCCTGGTTCAAGCGATTCTCCTGTCTCAGCCTCCCAAGTAGCTGGGATTATGGATGTGTGCCACCATGCCCGGCTAATTTTTGTATTTTTCGTAGAGATGGGGTTTCACCGTGTTGGTCAGGCTGGTCTTGAACTCCTGACCTCAAGTGACTCACCTGCCTCGGCCTCCCAAAGTGCTGAGATTACAGATTGAGCCACCACATCCAGCCAGCATCAACCTTTTTTTTTTTTTCAGATGGAATTTTGCTCTTGTTGCCAAGGCTAGAGTGCAGTGGCACAATCTCGGCTCATCCCAACCTCTGCCTCCCAGGTTCAGGCGATTCTTCTGCCTCAGCCTCCCGAGTAGCTGGGACTACAGGCATGTATTACCATGCCCAGCTAATTTTGTGTTTTTAGTAGAGATGGGGTTTCTCCATGTTGGTCAGGCGGCTGGTCTTGAAGTCCCGACCTCAGGTGATCCACTTGCCTCAGCCTCCCAAAGTGCTGGGATTACAGGCATGAGCCACTGCGCCTGGCCCAGCATCAACTTTTTGATCATAACTCGAAGTATACCTGTGGCCCTTCAAAGCCCTCAAGGAGTCTTCACTCAAACTGCTGAAAGACCAAGATACCCCCATCTGGGGATCACACAGCTGTGTTAATGAACCTAAGACCGAGTTTTATTTCCATTTTTCTCTTATTTCCTTTTTTCTCTGTTTTGATTATACAAGCAATACACGTCCATTTTAATTAAAAATTTAAAATATAATGTTTATTATCTTACAGTTTCTGAGATTCAGGAATTTGGGAGTGACTTACCTGGATAATTCTGGCTCAGGGTTTCTTATGAGATTGCCATCAGGATGTCAGCCAGGGATGCAATCATCTGGAGGCTTGACTAGGACTGAGGGTTCACTGCCAAGGTGGCCGGTTCATAGACCTGGCAAGATATTGCCTATTGTTGACAGCAGGCCTTGTAGCTCCACCACTTGGACTTCTTCATGGGGCTGCTTGAGTATCTTTATGGCGGGGCAGACGACTTTCAGCAGAGCAAGTGATCCAAGAAAGAGATCGAAGAGGAAGCCACAGTGCTGTTTAGGACATAGTTAGTTCTATATTTGGGAGTGAAATTTGGCTTCCCTTTTTGAAGGGAGAAGTATCAGATAACTTGTGGACTTTTTTTTTTTTTTTTTTTTTTTTTTGTAGAGACAAAAATCTCACCATGTTGCCCAGGCTGGTCTCGAACTGCTGGGCTCAAATAATCCTGCCTCAGCTTTCCAAAGTGCTGGCATTACAGGAGTGAGCCACCTCACCAGGCCTATACACATCTTTTTTTTTTTTTTTTCAGACAGAGTCTTGCTCTGTTATGCAGGCTGGAGTGCAGTGGGATGTTCCCAGGTTCAAGTGATTCTTCTGTCTCAGCCTCCCGAGTAGCTGGGGGGACTACAGGTGCCTGCCACCATGCCCAGGTAATTTTTTTTTTTTTTTTTTTGAGATGGAGTTTTGTTCTTGTTGCCCAGGCTGGAGTGCAATGGCATGATCTTGGCTCACTGCAACCTCCACCTCCTGGGTTCAAGCAATTCTCCTGCCTCAGCCTCCAGAGTAGCTGGGATTACAGGTACACGCCACTACCCCTGGCTAATTTTTGTATTTTTAGTAGAGATGGCGTTTCTCCATGTTGGCCAGGCTTGTCTCAAACTCCTGACCTCAGGTGATCTGCCTGCCTCTGCCTCCCAAAGTACTGGGATTACAGGTGTGAGCTACCGTGCCCAGCCGTAATTTTTGTATTTTTAGTAGTTATGGGGTTTCACTGTATTGGTCAGGCTGGTCTTGAATTCCTGACCTCAGGTGATCCAGCCGCCTCAGCCTCCCAAAGTGCTGGGATTATAGGTGTGAGCCACCGTGCCTGGCCTAGACACACCTGTAATCCCAGATACTCAGGAGGCTGAGGCAGGATAATCGCTTGAACCCGGGAGGCAGAGGTTGCAGTGAGCTGAGACCCTGCCACTGCACTCCAGCCTGAGCGACAGATTCTGTCTCAAAATAAATAAATAAATAAAACTAAAACTAAAAGTTTAAAGGTACAAAAGTGCAAAAGCATATGCAGTTAAAAGCAAGTCTTGGCCAGGCGCAGTGGCTCATGCCTATAATTCCAGTACTTTGGGAGGCTGAGGTGGGCAGATCACTTGAGGCTAGCAGTTCCAGACCAGCCTGGGCAACATGGTAAAACCCCTTCTCTACAAAAGATACAAAATTTAGCTGGGTGTAGTGGTTCACGTCTGTGGTCCCAGCTACTTAGAATGCTGAGGTAGAAGAAGTACCTGTGCCCAGGAATTCGAATTTGAGGTGACAGAGTGACCCTGTCTCAAAAAAAAGAAAAAGAAAAAAAGGCCAGGCATAGTGGCCCATTTCTGTAATCCCAGCACTTTGGGAGGCAGAGGTGGGCAGATCACATGAGGTCAGGAGTTCGAGACCAGCCTGAGCAGCATGGTGAAACCCCGTCTCTACCAAAAACACAAAAATTAGCCTGGCGTGGTGGTGCCCATCTGTAATCCCAGCTATTTGGGAGGCTGAGGCAGGATAATTGCTTGAACCCAGGAGATAGAGGTTGCAGTGAGCTGACACAGTGCCCCTGCACTCCAGCCTGGGTGACAGAGATTCCGTCCAAAAAAAAAAAAAAAAAGACATCTATATTAGTGGAAAAGAATTGAGAATCCAGAATAAACTCTCACATTTACAGTCAGTTGATTTTTTTTTTTTTTTTTTTTTTGAGCTGGAGTCTTGCTCTGTTGCCCAGGCTGGTGTGCAGCGATGCAATCTTGCCTCACTGCAGCCTCTGCCTCCCAGGTTCAAGTGATTCTCCTGCCTCAGTTTCCTGAGTAGCTGGGAATACAGACATGTGCCACCACATCAGGCTAATTTTTGTATTTTTAGTAGAGATGGGATTTCACCATGTTGGTCAGGCTGGTCTCGAACTCCTGACCTCAAGTGATCTGCCGCCTCGGCTTCCCAAAGTGCTGGGATCACAGGCATAAGCCAATGTGCCCAGCCCTGTCAGTTGATTTTTATTTTCAACAAGGGTGCCAAAACAATTTAAGGTGAAAAAGAATAGTATTTCCAATAAATGGTGCTGGGACAACTGAATATGTACATGGAAAAGAATAAATGTGAATTACTATCTCACACCATATAAAAAAGAACTCAAAATGGATCAAATACCTAAATATAAGAGCTAGAACTATTTACACTCTTAGAAAAAGACATAGGCATAAATATTTGTGACCTTGCTTAGGCAAGAGTTTCTTAGATATGGTACCAAAAGGAAAAGTAACAAAAGAAAAGGTAGGCCGGGCACAGTGGCTCATGCCTGTAATCCCAGCATTTGGGGAGGTAGAGGCAGGGGGATCACCTGATGTCGCGAGTTCAAGACCAGCCTGATTAACATGGAGAAACCCTGTCTCTACTAAAAATACAAAATTAGCCAGGCATGGTGGCACATGCCTATAATCCCAGCTACTCGGGAGGCTGAGCCAGGAGAATACCCAGGAGGCGGAGCTTGCAGTGAGCCGAGATCGTGCCATTGCACTTCAGCCTGGGCAACAAGAGAGAAACTCCTTTTTTTTTTTTTTTTTTTTTTTTTTTTTTGAGACGGAGTCTCGCTCTGTCGCCCAGGCTGGAGTGCAGTGGCACGATCTCGGCTCACTGCAAGCTCCGCCTCCCGGGTTCACGCCATTCTCCTGCCTCAGCCTCCCGAGTAGCTGGGACTACAGGCGCCCACCACCTCGCCCGGCTAATTTTTTTGTATTTTTTTTAGTAGAGACGGGGTTTCACCGTGTTAGCCAGGATGGTCTCGATCTCCTGACCTCGTGATCCACCCGTCTCGGCCTCCCAAAGTGCTGGGATTACAGGCTTGAGCCACCGCGCCCAGCCGAGAGGGACAGCTACAATACTGGAGGCTGACTTCTGCTCTGGCATTGGGATATAGCTTCCCTTCTCCAGGAAGGGCCCAATATTTGAGGAACCAGCGTGAGCCATCAGGTGCTCAGGAGTTTGAATGATTTTTAGAGACCCAAATGTGGTGATGGTCTGGCGCAGAGCAGTTGTGTCAGCTTCAAAGAGCAGGACAGTTGAATCTTTAGGCTTAAGGGTCAAACTGCCCAGTCTCTTCAGTCATGCAGAGACTGAATTGGCTGGGTCTTTGTTTTGGGTACACTCCAGTTGATGAGTAAGACAATTGAACTGGCCCAATAAGCAGTAGAGCTGCTGAGCCTGCTGTTGAAGTGTCTCCTTTTTAAGCTAATAGATGAGGTCCACCTGTTCATATAGCCACACCTCACGACTTCTAAGACATTCCAGGCAACAGCTTATGCAACTGTGAATCCGAGCTTTGACCACTCACAAGTTATCTTTAATTTGCTGTTCAGCCTGGAGAACTCCAATAGCAAGCTCCAAGTCCCTCCATGCATCACTACACCTCAAAACGGGTTCTTGATTACTGGAGCTGCCACTCTGGTCTTAGAAGGTATTCATTCTGCTCACTGCTCCAGGTCCGGGTGCCTCTCCAGATGATCCGAGGGGACCTTGGGTAGTCTGAGACACAGACCACACAAACCTAGGGCCCAAAGCAATTTTTTGTATTTTCAGTAGGGATGGGGTTTTGCCACATTGGCCGGGCTAGTCTCGAACTCCTGGCTTCAAGTGATCTGCTGGCCTTGGCCTCCCAAAGTGCTGGGATTACAGGCATGAGCCACTGCTCCCGGACTAAATTTTTTTTTGTTTGTTTGTAACCATTAGATTCATTTTTATATTTATTAAGCAATAAGGAAACAAACAGTAAGAGTTGGGGGAGATAACCTAAAAAGGTTTTCTTTAGGAATAATTTTTTTAAAAAATCAAATAACTGTTATTATTTTAAGTTGCATGAGACTGAAGCTGCACCTGGAGAGGAATTTCATTTTCATGACCTGCAAAATTGATTAGGCAATGAACTATTTTTCCCCCATCCCTGTGAACACATTTATAAACTTCAGTGGGGGCAAATTCCATCCAATACTTTGAAAACCATTTCTCATCTCATAATTTACCCAAATCATGTGCACGACTGCAAGAGGAAATAAACAGAAATCTTTAAGCATACATAAGCCACAATGTATTATTAATCCTGTACAGACAATCCAGCATTAAGACTAATTTGATCTTTTAAACATTTTATGGAAAACATTTGACATTTTCACTAGAAAAGCCCACAAGCTTTCATAACCCCAGAGGCATACAGCCTCAACAGGCAGGACTCCATCGGGGTCTTCTTGAACTGGGCACTCCTTCACGGGTAGAAAAGCAGTGAAGACATGTGCGTCTTTCTTCACTTCCTGTCTTCACTTCCTGCTTCTCTGCACACACATCACAATATCTGGCAGAAGGTGGTTTTTGTCTTCCTTAGAGACATTAAACACCTTCACGTCATTTCTGTTTCTGATTTCTTCTACAAGGGCCAGTGGCTTTCCTTTAGGGACTAGGATTGTGCCAGCGATTATAGTCCCTGGGGTAGATAGCATCTCACAAACAGCTGGCATGAAAGTCTGACTAAACAGTTTCATTTTCCTGCTCTCATCAATGACGTACACTCTTTGCCCTGGGCCACTGCTGGAATCTGCATTCCTCAAGACGGGAGCGCCAACTGCTCAAAATAAGTCAGGTTAACCACATAATGCCCAACTTAGCATCCACATTTTCCAGATGGAGGCTCTAACCCAACTCTGAATAAAGGCCCGTGGATGCCGGACAACATGATGACATCAAATCCTATTCTTCTTCTTCCCTGTCTGACTTCCTCTCTATAAAATGCACTGGGGTCGTGGTCAGGGTTGCAGTTGGGTTGGGGTTGCAATTCAGGTCAGGTCCAGGTTAGGGTCCTGATTCAGGCCCTGCTCACCCTGTACCATAGGCCCCCAGCAATTTATTTCATTTATTTATTTATTTATTTATTTATTCATGTATGTATGTTTGTATTTATTTATTTTGTGATGGAGTCTCACTCTGTCACCCAGGCTGGAGTGCAGTGGCATGACCTCGGCTCACTGCAACTTCCACCTCCCAGATTCAAGCGATTCTCCTGCCTCAGCCTCCTGGGTGGTTGGGATTACAGGCATGCATCACCACACCTGGCTAATTTTTAGTAGAGATAGGGTTTCGCCATGTTGGCCAGCCTGGTCTTGAACTCCTGACCTCAGGTGATCTGCCCACCTTGGCCTCCGAAAGTGCTGGGATTACAGGCGTGAACCACTGCACCCAGCCCCCAATTTGTTTTTGTTTGTTTGTTTGTTTGTTTTTCTGAAATAGAGTCTTGCTCTGTCACCAGGTTGGAGTGCAGTGGCACCATCTCGGCTCACTGCAACCTCTGCCTCCTGGGTTCAAGCAATTCTTCTGCCTCAGTCTCTCAAGTAGCTGGGATTACAGGCACCCACCACCATGCCCAGCTAATTTTTGTATTTTTAGTAGAGACGGGGTTTCACCATGTTGGCCAGGATGGTCTCGATCTCCTGACTTCGTGATCCACCTGCGTTAGCCTCCCAAAGTTCTGGGATTATAGGCGAGAACCACCGAGCCTGGCCCAAAATTTTTTTAAATAAAAAAATAAGATATCACTTTATATACACTAGATGGCTAGAATTTAAAAGACAGAGAATAGCAAATATTCACTAGGATACAGAGAAACTGGAACCCTCACACATAACTAGTGGGAAAGCAAAATGGTGCAACCACTTGGAAAGCAGTCTGGCAGTTCTTCAAAAGTTCATTTATCTAGAGTTACCACAGGACCAAGCATCCCCTCTCCCAGGTACATACCCAAAAGAAATGAAAATGTATGTCCACACAAACACCTGGGTACCAATGATCATTGCAGCATTATTTATAATAGTCAAAAAGTGGAAATAACTCAAATGTCCTTAACTAATTAATGGTCAATAAAAGTGGTATATCAATGGAATATTATACACAATGGAATGTTTTTGGCAATAAAAAGGATAAAAAGAAATGAAGTACGATACATGCTACAACATAGGTAAACCTGTAAAACATGATGCTAAGGGCAGGGCGTAGTGGCTTAGGTCTGTAATCCCAGCACTTTGGGAGATCAAGAAGGGCGGATCACCTGAGGTCAGGAGTTCGAGATGAGCCTGGCCAACATTGTGAAACTCTGTCTCCACTAAAAATACAAAAAATTAGCTGGGCATGGTGACTCGTACCTGTAATCCCAGCTACTCAGGAGGCTGAGGGAGGAGAATCGCTTGAACCCAGGAGGTGGAGGTTGCAGTGAGCTGAGATTGCACCACTGCACTCCAGCCTGGGTGACGGAGCGAGACTCCATCTCAAAAACACACACATGAAAAACAGCCAAAAAACCGGAGATGCTAAGAAGTCGGACACAATCACATATTGCATGATTCCATTTATGTTGTGTCCAGTATAGGCAAATCTATAGATACAGAAAGCAGATTAGTGGTTGTCTGGGGATGAGGTAGGGGTATTGGTGGTTGGGGGTTGATGGCTATATTAGTCCATTCTCACACTACTATGAAGAAATACCCAAGACTGGGTAATTTGTAAAGGAAAGAGGTTTAACTGACTCACAGTTCTGCATGGCTTGGGTGGCCTCAGGAAACTTACAATCATGGCAGAAGGCAAAGGAGAAGCAGGCACCTTTTTCACAGGGCAGCAGTATGGAATGAGTGTAAGCAGGGAAAATGCCAGATGCTTGTAAAGCCATCAGATCTCATGAAACTCACTCATTATCATAAGAACAGCATAGTGGAAACCACCCCATCTTCCAATTACCTACACCTGGTCCCACCCTTGACATGTAGGGATTATGGGGATTACAATTCAAGATGAGATTTTGGGTGGGGATACAGTCAAACAATATCAATGGCTAAAGGTACAGGTTTCTTTTGGGCATGACAAAAATGTTCTAAAATTAACCGTGGTGATGGTTGCACAACTATGTGAATATACTTAAAACCATTGAATTGAATAGCATGCTTTAAGTTGGTGAGCTATATAATATATGACATATCTCAATAAAGCTATTATCAAAACGAATAAATAAGTCTGGGCGCAGTGGCTCACGCCTGTAATCCCAGCACTTTGGGAGGCTGAGGGGCGTGGATCACCTGAGGTGGGGAGTTCAAGACCAGCCTGACCGACGTGGAGAAACCCCATCTCTACTAAAAATACAAAATTAGCCGGGCATGGTGGTGCATGCCTGTAATCCCAGTTACTAGGGAGGCTGAGGCAGGAGAATTGCTTGAACTTGGGAGGCGGAGGTTGCAGTGAGCAGAGATCACACCATTGCACTCCAGCCTAGGCAACAAGAGCAAAACTCCATCTCAAAAATAAATAAATAAATAAATAAATGGTAGATCTCTGCACCCGGCTAGATACCTCCTTCCAACAAAATGTGGGTTCATTGTTCACCTCCTGAAGATGCACCAGCTCAGCCAGCCAGCTGTGCTTCCCTGCCTCCAATCATGCCATCATCTGGCCCCTCTTTCCTTGTCATGTCTACTAGGATAGCACCCTGTTTAGGGAAGACCATGACACAATAGTTAATTCCATGATGGGACAATAGAATTATAACAGAAGGGCAGTTGGAGTCAGACCCAGAAGCCACCCCTGGATTAGACATCAAATCTCTGTGTCTGCTGGAGAGGTGATTTGAGCCCAAGGTAGAAACCAAGGTGAGAGGGGCTGGCAACTCCAAGAGTTTGATTGTCAGTGGTGATAATGATGGTGATGGTGCTGGTGGTGGGTGATAAGAGTTAGCAATTACTGGCAGGATGCAGTGGCTCACACCTGTAATCCCAGCACTTTTCGAGGCTGAGGTGTGTGGATTGCTTGAGCTTAGGAGTTCTTTTTTTTTTTTTTTTTTTTTTTTTTGAGACGGAGTCTCATGCTGTTGCCCAGGCTGGAGTGCAGTGGCGCGATCTCGGCTCACTGCAAGCTCCGCCTCCCGGGTTCCCGCCATTCTCCTGCCTCAGCCTCCTGAGTAGCTGGGACTACAGGCGCCCGCCACCGCGCCCGGCTAATTTTTTGTATTTTTAGTAGAGACGGGGTTTCACTGTGGTCTCGATCTCCTGACCTTGTGATCCGCTCGCCTCGGCCTCCCAAAGTGCTGGGATTACAGGCTTGAGCCACCGTGCCCAGCCGAGCTTAGGAGTTCTAAGCCAGCCTGGACAACATGGTGAAACCCCATCTCTACAAAAAAAAAAAAAAAAAAAAAAAAACCCACAAAAATTAGCTAGGTGTCGTGGTACAAATCTATAGTCCCTGCTACTTGGGAGGCTGAGGTGGGAGGATCGCCTGAGTCTGGGAGGTTAAAGCTGCAATGAGCTGTGATTGTCATTGCACTCCAGCCTGGGAGACAGACCCTGTCTCAAAAACAAACAAACAAGCAAACAAAAACAAAAACAAAAAATGACTGGGCAAGGTGGCTCATACCTGTAATCCCAGCACTTTGGGAGGCCGAGATGGGTGTATCACTTGAGGTCAGGAGTTTGAGACCAGCCTGGCCAACATGGTGAAACCTCGTCTCTACTAAAAACACAAAACTTAGCCAGGTGAGGTGGCATGTGTCTGCAGTCCTAGCTACTCAGGAGGCTGAGGCAGGAGAATCATTTGATTCCGGGATGCGGAGGTTGCAGTGAGCTGAGATTGTACCACTACACTCTAGCCTGGGCAACAAAGTGAGACTCCATCTCAAAAAAAAAAAAAAAAACAAAACCTTAACAATTACTGAGCATTTACAAGTCAGGTCTGCACATGCATTTATGCATTTTTTCTTTCCATTCTCAAAATAATTCTGTCAGATAAAAGATGTTGCTATCCCCATTTTAGGTATAAGGAAATTTGGGTTTAAAGAGGTTGCATATCCGGGCCAAGGTCACACAGCCAGGAGAAGCAGAGACCAGATTGGAAACCAGGTCTACTGTGATCAACTGATATTAAAATCCCCCCAATGTCCCTGTTCTGGCAGGATTAAGGGGCACTGAGGTTGTGTGGGCAAAAGAGTGGCTCCGTAGAGGCCAGAGGCCTCCCTACCCCATTCACACTCTGTCCAAGGCCCAGGGTCCCCTGAATGAAAGCATGGGGGCTTATTTCTCACCAGAAGCACTGATGATGAGTTTCAGGGAAGACTTGTGAGAGCTGTAACTCAGCTGGAAATAGAAATGAGAGCCAGCACTTCCAAGGTGTCTGGAGGGAAGAAGCAACTACCAGAGGAAGAAGCAGGCGTGGAGAGGCGTGTGGGAACTCAGCACCACCGGCCTGAGAGCTGCAGCCAATGAGCCAGGCAGCCTGGAACTTGGGCCTAACTTCCCTCCGTGGCCCTCAGCTTCCTCTTCGGAGGACCAGATGGTCAGTCTGGAAGAGTTGTGATGTCCCTGCCTGTCAATACAGCTGATGTGTGTCTGACTGCTGAGAACAATCCCATGCATGCAGCTGTTGTGACGCTTCCTAGGTACTGAGGCCCTGGCCACAGGCCACAATGGTCCCACCCACCCTCCAGTCCCATTCTTATACCACTGACTCTGTTATGAATCAAGTTGTGTCTCCAAAAAGATAATGCTGAAATCCTAACCTGTGGTAGTTGTGAATGTGACCTTACTTGGAACTTGGAAATAGGGCTTTTGCAGATGCAACTGAGTAAGGAGAGGGCATTAGGGTGGGTCCTAATCCAACGAGTGGTGCTTTTTTTTTTTTTTTTTGGAGATGAAGTCTCATTCTGTCCCCCAGGCTGGAGTGTAGTGGTGCAATCTCAGCTCACTGCAATCTCCACCTTCTGGGCTCAAGTGATTCTCCTGCCTCAGCCTCCTGAGAAGCTGGGATTACAGGCGTTAGCCACCATGCCCAGGTAATTTTTTTTTTTTTTTTTTGAGATGGAGTTTTGCTGTTGTTGCTCAAGCTAGAGTTGCTCAAGCTGGTGTGATTGCAGTTCGCTGCAACCTCCGCCTCCTGGGTTCAAGTGATTCTCCTACCTCAGCCTCCCAAGAAGCTGGGATTACAGGCGCCTGCCACCATACCCAGTTAATTTTTTGTATTTTTAGCAGAGATGGGGTTTCACCACGTCGGCCAGGCTGGTCTCGAACTCCTGACCTCAGGTGATCCATTTACCTCTGCCTCCCAAAGTGCCAGGATTACAGGCATGAGCCACTGTGCCTGGCCTTTTTTTTTTTTTCCTTTTTTTTCTTTCTTTCTTTCTTTTTTTTTTTTTTAGAGATGGGGTCTCCCTATGTTGCCCAGGCAATCCTCCTGCCTCAGCCTCCCAAAGCACTAGGATTACAGGCATGGGCCACTGTACCTTGCCTGGTGTCTTCATAAGAAGAAAGGACATGTGAAGACAGAGACACACAGAAGGGAGAATGTCATGTGACGAAGTAGGCAGAGATTGGGTCCAGGCACACCTGGGAATACCAGAAGGTAGAAGTGGCAAGGAGAGATCCTTCTCTAGAACAGGGGTCCCCAGTCCCTGGGCCTTGGACCAATACTGGTCTGTGGCCTGTTAGGAACCGGGCTGCAGTGGGTGAGCGAGCATTACAGCCTGAGTTCTGCCTCCTGTCAGATCAGTGGTGGCATTAGATTCTCATAGGACCACAAACTACTGTGAATTGCACATGCAAATTGCACATGCGAGGGATCTAGGTTGCGTGCTCCTTAGGAAAATCTAACTAATGTTCGGATGTGAGGTGGAACAGTTTCATCCTGAAATCATCCCCCTACCCATCCATGGAAAAATTGTCTTCCAAGAAACCGGTCCCTGGTGCCAAAAAGATTAGGGACTGCTACTCTAGAGATTTCAGAGGAAGTGTGGCCCTACCAACACCTTAATTTTGGACTTCTAGCCTCTGGAACTATGAGAGAATAAACATCTGTTGTTTTTAGCCACGAAATTTGTGATACTTTGTTATGGCAGTTCTTGGAAACTAACATAAGCATGTTGAAGGCAACATGCTTACATGCCCCAGCCACACCAGCCATTGCTCTGTTCCTCCACCGGCCTGGCTCCTTCCTACTCCAGGGCCTTTGTGTGTGCTGCTCCCTTCAGAATGTTGCATACCCACCCACCCCCCATCACTCCCATCCTCCTCCCAAACTCAGCATAAATGGCCGCCTTCAGGGAAATTTGACCCTGGGTATTCCAACTTCTGCACACAGCAGTAGGCTGAGTGCATTCCTCGTAGCCCTGCCACATCTGTAGTTAACTACTTACTCATACAGTTGTGTTCTGCCCATTCCCCTGTCCAACTGTAGATGCCATGACAATGAGTACTGACCTGGCACGTGCACCAGCAGTCCTATCCCATGCAGAGCACAGTACACACAGGGATAAACTGCATGGATAAAGGGTGTGCAGAAATCCTGGCCTGGCATTGGAAGGCTCAGGCGGCACGGGGCCTCTGCTCCCTTCGCAGACTGCACTCCCTCCCCTACCTTATAAGACCTTTCTCTCCAGTCAGGCCAGGCTAGGCTGGCCTCCTGGCTTCCCTGGCCCCCATCATTCCCACTCTTTTTGGCCAAGCCACAGCTTACTTTGTCTGCATGACCTGGCCTCAATGCCTTCTGAGCCTGCAAGGCCTGCATTAGAGCAGATTCAGATTCAGGGAAATGAGCCCAGAGTAGCAGGTAGGGGAGGGAGAGGGGACAGAAGGAAGTGGAAGGAGGTGGTTTTTTTTTTTTTTTTGGTAGAGACAGGGTCTCCCTATGTTGCCCATGCTGGCCTCGGACTCCTGGGCTCAAGTGATCCTCCCACCTCAGCCTCCCAAAGTGCTGGGATTACAGGCGTGATCCATAACGCCTGACCGGAAGGAGGTCTTAAGACTGAGACAATGTTGGAATTCTCTCTCTCTCTCTCTTTCTCTCTGTCTCTCTCTCTCTTTTGAGACTAGGTTTTGCTCTGTTGCCCAGGCTGGAGTGCAGTGGTGTGATCATAGCTCACTGCAGCCTTTAACTCCTTGGGCTCAAGCGATCCTATTGCCTTGAGCTCCCAAAGCACTGGGATTACAGGCGTGAGCCACCGTGCCCAGCTGGATTTTCTTTCTTTACGGCATATTTTAAACATTAAACAGGCCAGGCGCAGTGGCTCATGCCTGTAATCCCAGCACTTTGGGAGGCCAAGGCAGGAGGATCATGAGGTCAGGAGATCAAGACCATCCTGGCCAACATGGTGAAACCCCGTCTCTACTGAAAATACAAAAATTAGCTGGGCATGGTGGCACATGCCTGTAATCCCAGCTACTCTGGAGGCTGAGGCAGGAGAATTGCTTGAACCAGGGAGTCAGAGGTTGCAGTGAGCCAGGTTCGCGCCACTGCGCTCCAACCTGGTGACAGAGACAGACTCTGTCTCAAAAATAAATAAATAAATAAATAAATAAACAAACAAACATTAAACAAATGATACATGTTCAATGTAAGGAAAAGAAATCTTAGAAAACACAATGAGCAAAAAAGGGCAATAGAATAAAAATCACCCATATTCCAACTGCACAGAGGAACCTTTGTTAGTACTTTGTCATATATTCTCCTGGGTCTTTTTTTTTTTTTTTCCTGAGGCAGAGTCTCGCTCTGTCACCCCGGCTGGAGTGCAGTGGCACAATCTTGGCTCACTGCAACCTCCGCTTCTCAGGTTCAAGTGATTCTCCTGACTCAGCCTCCCAAAGATGGCCTCGATCTCCTGACCTCATGATCTGCCTGCCTCGGCCTCCCAAAGTGCTGGGATTACAGGCGTGAGCCACTCCCTGGCCTTCTCCTAGGTCTTTATGTGAGCCTATTGTAGGTTAGAGAAAGTGTCCTGCACTCTTAGGACATGATTTTGAAAAACCAGACTTTCCAGGAAGCCTCATTGCTCCTCTGAGGCCAGGGCATCTATGAATGTGTGTCTTCCCGTGCCTAGTCATGATGTGGGGAAGGGTCCAGGGCAAGGACCCTCTGACCTGTATAGGAATGAACTATTGCTGCTCTGCAGGTGCCATTCTAGCCTCATTCTCCAGGCCTGCCCCGTTTTTGAAGCAGCTTACTGTAGCCAGAGACAATTCCCACCCCAAGGGAACTAAAAGCTTGCATCAAGGCCAAGGAAAAATTCCCCCTCTGCCCTGTGAAGGCTTGCTGAAAATCACTGACAAGAGGCAGGTTAACGGGAGGAAAAATATACAAATTTATTTGATCAGAGTTTTATGTGTCACAGAGGCCTTCAGAATGAAGACCTAAAGACAGAGGGCAAATTGTCTATTTTTATGTTTAGGTTCGTCAAAGTATGGACACCCTTGTTGAAATATAATTGGACAGAAAGGGTATGTGCTAATGCTAATAGAATGAGTGGGGAAACCCAGCCACACCCGTCTGTCTAGATTCTTCTTGGCCTCTCTGAGCATGTGTTCCTTCTTTCTGAGTGTGGGGCAGGCCCCTCTCTGGAATGGGGGTTTTATAATTTATGCTCAAACAATGTAGTTCAGACTTTCCCTTCCCTTCCCTTCCTTCCTTTCTCTTGCTCTCTTTTTCTTTCTTTCTTCTTCTTTTTTTTTTTTGAGATGGAGTTTCGCTCTTGTTGCCCAGGCTGGAATGCAGTGGCACGATCTCGGCTCACTGCAACCTCTGCTCCCAGGTTCAAGTGATTCTCCTGCCTCAGCCTCCCAAGTAGCTGGGATTACAGGCGTGCACCATCACGCCCAGCTAATTTTTTGTATTTTTAGTAGAGATGGGGTTTCTCCATGTTGGTCAGGCTGGTCTCGAACTGCTGACCTCAGGTGATCCGCCTGCCTTGGCCTCCCAAATTGCTGGGATTATAAGAGTGAGCCACTGCACCCGGACTTTATTTATTTATTTTTTTTAAGATGGAGTTTTGCTCTTGTTGCCCAGGCTGGAGTGCAGTGGCACGATCTCGGCTCACCGCAAGCTCCGCCTCCCAGGTTCAAGCGATTCTCTTGCCTCAGCCTCTGGAGTAACTGGAATTATAGGTGCCCACCACCATGCCCAGCGAATTTTTTGTATTTTTAGTAGAGATGGGGTTTCACTATGTTGGCCAGGCGGGTCTCGAACTCCTGACCTCAAGTGATCCATTTGCTTCGGCCTCCCAAAGTGCTGGGATTACAAGGGTGAGCCATTGCCCCTGGCCTTTTTTTTTTTTTTTTTTGAGATAGGGTCTCACTCTGTCACTCAGGCTGGAGTGCAGTGGCGCCATCACAGCTCACTGCAACCTCTACTACCTCCAGGGGTCAAGTGATGCTCCCACCTCAGCCTCCCAAGTAGCTGGGACTATAGGCGTGTGCCACCATGCCTGGCTAATTTTTTTTTTTTTTTTTTTTTTTTTTTAGAGATGGGATCTCCCTATGTTGCTTAGGCTGGCCTCAAACTTCTGGGCTCAAGTGATCCTCCTGCCTTGGCCTCCACTCACCTGGAGTGGATGTGGCGCAGCTCCTCGGCCAGGCTGCAGACCCCATTTAACAGCTGTCCCAGTTGCAGGGAGGCTAGGTGGAGCACCAGGCACTGAAGAATGTGCTCTGGTGGCTCTTCTAGCCACCAGTGCTGGGATTACTGGCATGAAATCAAGGCCAGAGCAAGTTGGGCTTTGGAGCAAGCCACCAGGCTTCAAGTCCCCACTCTCAATTACTTAGGTCAGTTATTTCACCTCCCTGAGCCTTGGATTATCCATCTATAAAATGGGGCTAGAATTATACCTACCTGACAGGGTGGCTGGTGAAATGATATACAAGTGAAGTGATATATGCAACACTTGGCATAATGTCTGGAACAAGGTAAACACATTATTATTATTACTATTATTATTATTAATTATTATTATTAGGTTGATGCATGGGATTTTATAACCTACACTCAAACAATGTAGGTTAGATCATTTTTCTTTTCTCTTCTTTTGAGATAGTTTCACTCTTGTTGCCTAAGCTGGAGTGCAATGGCCTAATCTCCGCTCACTGCAACTTCTGCCTCTCAGGTTCCAATGATTCTCCTGCCTCAGCCTCCCAAGTAGCTGAGATTACAAGCGCCCACCACCACGCCCAGCTAATTTTTGCTTTTAGTAGAGATGGGGTTTCACCATGTTGGTCAGGCTAGTCTCGAACCCCTGACCTCAAGTGATCCACACATCTCAGCCTCCCAAAGAGCTGGAATTACAGGCATGAGTCACTGTGCCAGGCCCGCAATTACTTTTGCACTTACCTAATATCATCCCCACAACCAGAAGCAGCAGGCTCTCTTGGAGAAGTCACAGGCGTGGCCGTTTCCTGCAAAGAGCCAAACCCCCATTCCTCTGTGCCCCTCCTCTCCCACCAAGCGCTTTATAAAAAAAGCTCTTGTTACCGGAAATAACTGCTCATTTTTCCACTCCTCCCTCCTAGGTCACACTTTTGAGAAAAAGAATCTGCATTCTGGGAACCAGAAGAAAAATATGAGACGGGAAGCATCGTGTGATGTGTGTGCTGCCTTTGGCTGAGCGTGTGGAGTCCTGCTCAGTGTTGGGCACAGTGTGTTTGATCGTGGTGGCTTGAGGGGAACCTGGTGTTCAGAGCTGTGACTGTGGTGAGTGTTTCTAAACATGCTTGGTTTGGGGGTAGCATAGGGCAATGGAACGGAGTCTTTCTCAAACCTCACCCCTGACCCCAGGACTCAGGTCCAGCTCATCAGGGCTTTGAGGGAAGGGTCCTACCTCTCCCCAGGAAGAGGAAATACCCTCCTTCCCAGCACCACTAAAGCTGTGGTTTGGAGAGACGCCAGGGCTAGAGTGTTGTGGAGAAATCAATCGTTGTTAACGTCTCATTTTCAGGCTGCACTCAGAGAAGCTGCCCTTGGCTGCTGGTAGCGCCGGGCCTTCTCTCCTCGTCATCATCCAGAGCAGCCTGTGTCTGGGAGGCAGACGGTAGGCTCAAGATCAGCCTGGCAGAATGCCAAGCCTAGGGCCCCTGGCACCCAGAGGCGAGGGGGTGCCTGCTGGTTGCCCTATCCCCACTCCCTGAGCTCTGTTTTCCACTTTATTGACTAAGGTCCTCCCTGGGGTGAGTTCCGGGGACAGGGGAACCCAGGTCCCCAAGGGTTCTTGGTTGGGTAGGGCTGCACAGGACAGCTTCAAGTCTGGGTCTGGGGTAGTTGCTGCCTTCTTTCTTCACCACACCTGTGGTCTCCCTGGGGCTTGGTGGGGCATGTGTGTGTAGGACCTGCTCTGTTTTCAGCAAACATCGCAGAGACAGGAGCTTTGGGGTGACTAAGTCCCAGCCTGTCTCCTAGAGGTGTCTCTAAGAGCAGCCTTTGGGAGTGGCTGGGCACCAGGGAAAGGGGAACTGGGAGGAAATGCCCAGCCAGAGCCTCAGTCCCAGAAGGGCAGGCGGGCAAGGGGAGAATGATCATGCATTTCTTGGTGCCCACAGATGACCCGCTCCAGTCTGCATCCATCCATCCCGTGTCCCAGGGGTCACGGGGCCCAGAAGGCAGCCTTGGTTCTGCTGACTGCCTGCCTGGGGACCCTTTGGGGGCTAGGAGAGTCACCAGAGCACATTCTCCGGTGCCTGGTGCTCCACCTAGCCTCCCTGCAGCTGGGACAGCTGTTAAATGGGGTCTGCAGCCTGGCTGAGGAGCTGCGCCACATCCACTCCAGGTGACTCACTGCAGTACCCACGGTGACAGGGTTTCCAACATGTGTCACGCCCTTGATGCCTAGCCCTGCCCCTCCTTGAACCTCTCTGGCTGAGCTGGGCTGGGGGCTGGGGCCTGGCTGTCACCCATAGGTACCGGGACAGCTACTGGAGGACTGTGCGGGCCTGCCTGGGCTGCCCATTCCACCGTGGGACCCTGTTGCTGCTGTCCGGCTATTTCTACTATTCCCTTCCAAATGCGGTCGGCCTGCCCTTCACTTGGATGCTTGCCCTCCTGGGCCTTTCGCAGGCACTGAACATCCTCTTGGGCCTCAAGGTATGACACAGGGGGAGGTAGAAGCTCTGGCCAAGTGGAGGCTGTGGCTGGTGTGACCTGCCCTGAGTTGAATACTGGAAGTGGAACTGGTTTAAAGGTTGGAGTCCATGGAGTAGAACGTATAATGTCCTGGAACAGTGGGTTTGACAATGGCAAAGGAGGGATCAAGTCAGGAGCAGGTTGGGAA
Source organism: Macaca fascicularis (assembly GCF_037993035.2). Classification (NCBI taxonomy): domain Eukaryota; kingdom Metazoa; phylum Chordata; class Mammalia; order Primates; family Cercopithecidae; genus Macaca; species Macaca fascicularis. Next base: position 145,984,743 of record NC_088380.1, on the reverse strand, counting down.
GCCTTGGAGGAGGAGGAGGAGGAGTTCACTGGGTGTCCTTGATGGAGGCCCCCCATCCCCATCCCGCTGTCCACAGGGCCTGACCCCAGCTGAGATCTCTGCAGTCTGTGAAAAAGGGAATTTCAACGTGGCCCATGGGCTGGCATGGTCATATTACATTGGATATCTGCGGCTGATCCTGCCAGGTGGGCCATCCTCTCTGCCCCCATTTCTAGATCTAACAAAATAGACACTAAGACACACAGCCTCTTGTGTTTCTTAACACACAGAACTCACTATACTTTACAAAGCGTTTTCATGTCTACGAAATCCTTTAATCCCAAGGCATGAAGGATGTCACTATGATGCCTGGTTTGCAGAAAGGAATATGGGGCTTAGAGCCATTAAGTGACTTACCCAAGGTCACTCGTGAATTCTTTTTTTTTTGAGAAGGAATCTCGCTCTGTCACCCAGCCTAGAGTGCAGTGGTACCATCTCGGCTCACTGCAACCTCCTCCTCCCAGGTTCAAGTGATTCTCCTGGCTCAGGCTCCCGAGTAGCTGGGATTACAGGCACCTGCCACCAAGCCTGGCTAATTTTTGTATTTTTAGTAGATAGTAGAGACAGGGTTTCACCGTATTGGCCAGGCCGGTCTCGAACTCCTGACCTCAAGTGATCTGCCTGCCTCAGCCTCCCAAAGTGTAGGATTACAGGCATGAGCCACCACGCCCAGCCGTAAATTATTTCAATAAATATTTACTGCATGTTGTGTGCTCTCATGTACATTTTCTTTTATTTTTTTTTTTTTGAGACGGAGTCTCGCTCTGTCACCTAGGCTGGAGTGCAGTGGCTCGATCTCAGCTCACTGCAAGCTCCGCCTCCCGGGTTTACACCATTCTCCTGCCTCAGCCTCCCGAGTAGCTGGGACTACAGGCACCCACCACCTCACCCGGCTACTTTTTTTGTATTTTTTAGTAGAGACGGGGTTTCACCGTGTTAGCCAGGATGGTCTCAATCTCCTGACCTCGTGATCCGCCCGTCTTGGCCTCCCAAAGTGCTGGGATCACAGGCTTGAGCCACCGCGCCCGGCCTCATGTGCATTTTCTAATTCACACCCTGTGAGGAAGGAATAATCATTCCTGTTTTGTTTATTTATTTTTTAAAATAAGAGGGTTTTGCTGTGTTACCCAGCCTGGTCTCAACTCCTGGGCTCAAGCAATCCTCTTGCCTTGGCCTGCCAAAGTGCGGAGGTAACAAGCAGGAGTCACCATGCCCATCACTATTTTAGATTTTTTTTTTTTTTTTTGAGACGAAGTCTCACTGTGTTGCCCAGGCTGAAGTGCAGTGGCACAATCTTGGCTCACTGCAACCTGTGCCTCCTGGGTTCAAGTCTTTCTCCTGCCTCAGCCTCCTACGTAGCTGGAATTACAGGTGCCCGCCACCACGCCTGGCTAATTTTTTTGTATTTTTAGTAGAGATGGGGTTTCACCATGTTGCCCAGGCTGGTCTTGAATTCCTGACCTCAAGTAAACCACCCACGTCGGCTTCCCAGAGTGCTAAGATTACAGACATGAGCCACCGCACCGGCCTTAGATTTTTTTTTTTTTTTTTTAGATGGAGTTTCACTCTTTCGCCCAGACGGGAGTGAAGTGGCACAATCTGGGCTCACTGCAACTTCTGCTTCCCAGGTTCCAGTGATTCTCCTGCCTCAGCCTCCCAAGTAGCTGGGATTTTAGGGGCCCACCACCATGCCCACCTAATTTTTGTATTTTCAGTACAGACGGGTTTCACCATGTTGGGTAGGCCATTCTCAAACTCCTGACCTCAGGTGATCCACCCGCCTTGGCCTCCCAAAGTGCTAGAATTATAGGCGTGAGCCGCTGTGCCCAGCGTTTTTTTTTTTTTTTTAAGTGCAGTTCTGAGAGATCAAGTGATTTATCCGACATCACATAGCTTAGAGAGAGGAGGAGAAAGGATTTGAACCCAGGTTTGTCCAGAGCCTGGACCCTAGACCACTTCACTGTGGAGCCTCTTTTTTTTTTTTGAGATGAAGTCTCTTTCTGTTGCCCAGAGTGGAGTACAGTGGTGACAAGATCTTGGCTCACTGCAACCTCTGCCTCCCAGTTTCAAGTGATTCTCCTGCCTCAGCCTCCTGAATAGCTAAGATCACAGGCACGTGCCACCGTGCCTGGCTAATTTTTGTATTTTTAGTAGAGACATGGTTTCACCATGTTGCCCAGGCTGGTGTCGAACTCCTGACCTCAAATGATCCACCTGCCTCAGCCTCCCAAAGTGCTGGGATTACAGGTGTGAGCCACTGTGCCTGGCCTAAGCCTGTGTGTTTTATTCCTCTGACTTGCAGGCTAAAGCTGCAGCTCTTCCATATCTCATTGCTATCTCCTAGGGCTTCTGCTAGGAGACTGATCTGGGTACAGGAGAATGCTGGAAATGTCACTTCCCAGGGCTGTGCCTGCCTCTCAGCCCTGAAAGCCATGGTGGAAAGGGGCGGGGCTGACATAGACATCTGAGGAAAGAAGTGAGGGAGGGCAAAGGGCAGTGCAGTAAGAGAAGGGGTGGGGAGGGCTTTTGGAGGCGCTGCCCCTCCTGGCCTCCTGTATAATGAGGGTGCACTGGACTCTCCATTCTCTGGCACCTACATACTGCAGGGGCCAATGACCTGGGTCTCACTCCTGAATTAGGTGGGAGATAGGGTTAGCAGGAATGACTTCTTGGGCTTCCCTGCCTCAGGACTCCAGGCCCGGATTCAAACTTACAATCAGCATTACAACAACCTGCTACGGGGTGCAGTGAGCCAGCGGCTGTATATCCTCCTCCCGTTGGACTGTGGGGTGCCTGATAACCTGAGTATGGCTGATCCCAACATTCGCTTCCTGGATAAACTGCCCCAGCAGACCGCTGACCGTGCTGGCATCAAAGATAGGGTTTACAGCAACAGCATCTATGAGCTTCTGGAGAACGGGCAGCGGGTGAGTGTGCAGGGGAGTGGGGGTCTCTGGGAAGAGGTCAGGACCCCAGAACCCTGGGCCCTAGCCAAGCGCTGATGAAAATTCACTGCCCTTCTCTGAGCTGTAGTGTCCCTAGCTGGTCCCAGGTCTGGGCAGGATTCAGCACTGAATGATAATGATAAGTAACATTTATTGAGCACTTACTACATGCTGGATGCTATTCTGGGTGTGTCATCTGATCACCTCATTGAAATCTCACCACCACCCTATGGGGTAGGGACTGTTAGCATCCCCACTTTACAGAGGAGGACACTGAGGCTCAGAGACACCATTGGAAAGTAGACGATTTCAACTTGACTATACCATGCTCTTGACCATAAAGCTGCCCCAGACGAAGCCTGTGAGAACATCTGAAGGATTTCATGTGGGTGCAGGGGAACCCAGATCAGAGTTGAACCCCAGAGCCCAGCCCCAGACCTGATTCCTAGCTGGAGCAGTTGACAGCCTTGCTCTGCAGGTCTTGCCCTAGGATCTTAGGAGAAGGATCTGTGAAGGGTAAATTTAGCCCGGCCCTGTCCCTGATTTCAGAGTTGGGTATCAGAGGCAAAGGCAGGCCAGACAGCATAGACCCCATTAGGGTGGCCACCTCCCAGGACTCTATCGTTACAGGCTGAGGGAGTGGGGCCTCAGCCTGTGGTACTGGGGGCCACAGCCTAGACTGGATCCTCCATTCTCCATCCGCCTGGTCCCTGGCTTAGTCTGGTCTTCCTCTTACCTCCTCTAGGCAGGCACCTGTGTCCTGGAGTACGCCACCCCCTTGCAGACTTTGTTTGCCATGTCACAATATGGTCAAGCTGGATTTAGCCGGGAGGATCGGCTTGAGCAGGTCAAACTCTTCTGCCGGACACTGGAGGACATCCTGGCAGATAACCCTGAGTCTCAGAACAACTGCCGCCTCATTGTCTACTCAGGTGAGGAGTTGATAGGGTGAGAGGTTGATAGGCTGGAGGGCAAGAGGAGTCAGGGGTCCCAGGGTCTCCCAAAGAGTCAGAAGGGGCTACAGCAGCACCATGCCCTGGGCCTGCCCTTCCTTCCCTGGGAGAAGCCCCCCTCTTCCCAGCACACCAGATTGCTTTTTTAGGTCTTTGACTGTAGTCCCTCAGTGGAGCCTGAAGAGATGGGTTCTAGGGGCCCCTCACTTCATCTAGGATTCCAGAGGAAACAGAAGAGTCCCAGGCCAGTATGTACTGGGCACAGGAGATTGGGGCTGCAGCCTTGGCTCCACTACTCCCTCACTGTATGACCTCGGGCATGTTTCTGCTCCTCTCTGAACATCAGCTTCAGCTTCAGAAGTGAGAGGGTGGGGCCGGGCGCAGTGGCTCACGCCTGTAATCCCAGCACTTTGGGAGGCCGAGGCGGGCGGATCACGAGATCAGGAGATCGAGACCATCCTGGCTAACCCGGTGAAACCCCGTCTCTACCAAAAACACAAAAAATTAGCCGGGTGTTGTGGCGGGTGCCTGTAGTCCCAGTTACTCGGCAGGAGAATGGAGTGAACCCGGGAGGCGGAGGTTGCAGTGAGTTGAGATCGCACCACTGCACTCCAGCCTGGGCGACAGATAGAGGCTCTGTCTCAAAAAAAAAAAAAAAAAAAAAAAAGAAGTGAAAGGGTGGAATTTCATTCTCTCTGAAATCACTTCTTTTTTTTTTTTGAGACGGAGTCTCGCTCTGCTGTCTAGGCTGGAGTGAAGTGGCTCGATCTCGGGTCACGGCAACCTCCACCTCCCAGGTTGAAGCAATTCTCCTCCCTCAGCCTCCCAAGTAGCTGGGACTACAGGTGCCCGTCACCACGCCTGGCTAATTTTTGTATTTTTAGTAGAGACGGGATTTCACCATATTGGCCAGGCTGGTCTCGAACTCCTGACCTCGTGATCCACCTGCCTCAGCTTCCCAAAGTGCTGGGATTACAGGCATGAGCTGCTGCGCCCGGCCTGAAACCACTTCTAGCCTAGGATTGCATGAAACTCTAGTCCCAGTGGCTGGGGGGTGGGTAGGAAGAGGGGGTAGGGAGGGTTAGATGATCTTCCCAGCAAGTCCTCTAGGTGTGTTCGAGTGGGAATGTGTAAGATCCTCTCTCCACTCTCCCCCATTTCCCTGTTCCAGAACCTGCAGATGACAGCAGCTTCTCGCTGTCCCAAGAGGTTCTCCGGCACCTGCGGCAGGAGGAAAAGGAAGAGGTTACTGTGGGCAGCTTGAAGAACTCAGCGGTGCCCAGTACCTCCACAATGTCCCAAGAGCCTGAGCTCCTCATCAGCGGAATGGAAAAGCCCCTCCCTCTCCGCACGGATTTCTCCTGAGACCCAGGGTCACCCTGCCAGAGCCTCCAGTGGTCTCCAAGCCTCTGGACTGGGGGCTTTCTTCAGTGGCTGCATGTCCAGCAGAGCTATTTCCTTCCACAGGGGGCCTTGCAGGGAAGGCCCTGCAAGGGCCTTGACATCTTAAGATGAGTCCTGTCCCCTTGGGCCAGTCGTTTCCCCTCTCTGAGCCTCGGTGTCTTCAACCTGTGAAATGGGATCATAATCACTGCCTTACCTCCCTCACGGTTGTTGTGAGGACTGAGTGTGTGGAAGTTTTTTGTAAACTCTGGATGCTAGGTACTTAGGGAATGTGCCAGGTGTCTTTCGTGGGGCCTTCCAGACCCACTCCCCAGCCTTCTGCCCTTCCTCTGCCTGGGGACGCCGAACTCTCTCGATGGTATCGACAGGCTCCCTTGCCCTTTGGCTCCTGGTCATGTTCCATTATTGGGGAGCCCCAGCAGGAGAATGGAGGAGAGGAGGAGACTGAGTTTGGGGTAATGAATCCCCTGGCTCCTGCCCTGCAGCATCAAGGTTGCTATGGACTCTCCTGCTGGGCAACTCTTGAGTAATCATGACTATCTCTAGGATTCTGGCATCACTTCCTTCCCTGGCCCCTTAAGCCTAGCTGTGTATCCACCCCACTCCGCCCCTGCCACCCCACTAGAGTACTCCCTCTCACTTGCGGTTTCCTTATACTCCACCCTTTTCCCTTTTTAAAGCACACCTCAGATTACCCAATGTGAGTGAGTCGTCTTTTTCCTGCTGGACTCTAACTGATATAACAGATGGGAATTACTGTCCCTGATGTCCAAACCTGCCTGCACATGCATGCCTCCCTGCACCCCTCCTTATCCTAGTACAGGGCAGCAGGGTGCTGGGTGTCATTTTCCATCTGGACAGAGCCTACTAGTCAGGCTGAGGGCACCTGTTCTTTCAGTGCCTTTCTCTTCAGTGAGAGGCTTGGGGAGCAGGGACCACAGGCTGGCCTGAGCCAGCACACAGATGATGCCACGAGGGTACACAGCTGTGTCCTGGGCAAGGGGCCACTCAAAGGAGCAGGTGACACTAACGATAGGTGCCAGATGAGAGAGCCTGCAAAGGGACAAGGGGAAAGAGTTTGTGTGATGAGATGGGACAGTCCCTGGAGGGCCTTGGACAGCACAGCCAACTGCCGTGCCGTACCTTCCGCCATCACGGTTACAACTGAGTCACCGATTCCACGCTGTGGTGGCGCAGTTACCCCCATCTGGGAGGGCAGGCAGCCTATCTCTGTTAGTTTCATTTGTCTCAGCAGGCTGGGCTCGTTCCCTCCCTCCCACTTTTTTTTTTTTTCTTTTTTGAGATGGAGTTTCACTGTTGTCACTCAGGTTGGAGTGCAATGGCATGATCTTGGCTCACTACAACCTCTGCCTTCAGGGTTCAGGTGATTCTCCTGCCTCAGCCTCCCTAGTAGCTGGGTTTACAGACATGCACCACCATGCCCAGCTAATTTTGTATTTTTAGTAGAGACGGGGTTTCGCCAGGCTAGTCCTAAACTCCTGACCTTGGGTGATCCTCCCACTTTGGCCTCCCAAAGTGTTAGGATTATAGGTGTGAGCCACCGTGCTTGGCCTTTTTTTTTTTTTTTTTTTTGGTCACAAATGCTCAATATACATTTCTGAGTACAGCATCACTGCGGAGAAATGCTCCACACAGACACACATGGGTCAGAAGGAACTGGCTGCCCCTAAGGACGGCAGAGCCAAGAGAGTCAAGAGGGAACAGTCCCCACTCTTCCTAAGTATCCCAGCCACCCTGTCCCCAAGGCCTGAAGATCCTCCATCATTACACCAGTGGCTTGTATACTAGAAACCAGCCCAGAATCAAAGGCCTTTCCAATCCATCCAGTCCCTATCATGGGGCTTAGGCTGTGGAGTCTGATGGCCCCAGGTTCAAATCCTGACTCTACCACTTAGTACCTGTGTCTACCTAAGTATCTTGATAATCCTCGGTTTGCCCAAGTGTAAAATGGGGATAGCAGTGGCCCCTCCCCTGGAGGTTGCTGTGAGGAGTGAATGGTATCATATCTGTAGGTCCACAGAGAAGCCTGGTGTCCAGCACATAGCTGACCCACAACACGGGGCAGCTATTAACACTTTAGCTGCCGCTCCCAGATCCCAAAGGAGGCAAGCCTGCCCTCTGCACACTCTGCAATCCCCACCTCTGTTCCTTTTTATCTCCTGTTATTTCCCAGCCTCCCTGGCTGTGCTGGGGTCTTGCTGATGCCGCCAGGGGACTTCTTGTCCCCAGGAGTTCCCCAGGGTACAGCACCAGAAGTCCCGCCATGAATGTTTGTCTGCATGTTCTTAACTGCAGACGAGTGAGATTCAGAGGTGCTGGGGAAGGCAGTGCCACCAGCAGGCACTGAGTCACCAGAAGGCCCAGTTTTGTCTTTCTGGCTCCTGGATGCATCATCCTGACCCCCCTGCTGACTAGACCCAGGCCCTCCCACTGCTGGGAGTGGTCCCCACCCCGTTCCTTCCTTCCCAAAACAAGTTCCATGGAGCTCCTTTTCCTTTCCTGTTTTCTCATCAGCTGGAAAGATCTGGGAAATGTCCTATGGTACATTCTAGGCTTATTCCAACAGGCCCAGGCACACAGAAAGTGGGAGGCCATGAGAGCCTCCCAAATCCCCCCTATCCCTTCTGGGGAGGCAAGACAGAGTCAGTGGGGGCCTCTGAAAGCCAATGTTTGAACTACAAATTGTGCTTGGGCTTACAAGGACTTTGGAGCTTGTCAACAAGGTCTGGGCCCTAACAGCCGAAGGACTGCCCCTGACTGATCAAGGAGAACAGACGTTCGTCACTTCCTTGAGCCCAGTGAGTCTCAGGGAAGGCAGACACCAGCTTCTCTGCCTGGGCTCTCCCTGGCTGGCCTTTGTAGGATGAGGGCCGCTCCACGGGGCCTCTGACATTCCTGCTTGGGGGAGGTGGTGGAATCTCCTGAGTTGGATTCACATTACAAGGGAAGGAGATTAGAGGTGCAATGAAGGGGCAGAGACTCAGAAAAGGAGATTCAGGGGTCTGGTGGTCCCTGAAGAGGAGGGAGGGACTTTGTGAGGTGACCTTGGGAAGGCCACCAGCGCATGTTTCTGGGCAGGGCCCTCAAGCTTTGATTTCTCCTGCCCACCACAGGGCTTTCTCTATAAATGTTCTGAGAGAGCAGCTCCAGCTGAGTCCAGTGTGCCCTTCCAACGCTCTGATGCCCAGGCTCCAATTTGCTTTTGCCCTAGTTCTCTGCCTGGTTTCTTGTTCTGAGCTAGGTCAGGTTAACTTTCCAAAGTCTCCCTCCTACAGATAAGTGACTTCATCGATGCTGGGCCTGGGTCCATCTGGTGCAGAGCAGGAGCCAGGGACAAGAGGGCCCCGCAGTGCTTCTTCAGGACTGTCTTGGGGGCCCAGTGCCCGCCAGTGGATGAGGTAGATGCCACCATCTGGCTTTGGGATCAGTGGCTCTGTAGGGAGAGTGGCATGGCCCTGGTGCAGCCTTGGCCCAAAATGGACTGCCACTATGATGCAGACTGCTAGCAGAACAAAGACAGCAACGATGATGGTGACCATGGGCAGCCCGTCACCTTGAGGTTGTTCCCAGATGCCACCAAGCACCTCCGGAAGCTGCCTCTGGGACTCCTGCCCTGATGAACTGTTCACAGCTGGAGAAGGCCAGGAGTAGTGGCCAGCCTGGAAGGAGAGTGGCAGAGAAAGAGGGTGACATGGATGTATACATACAGAAAAAGACTAAAATAGAAAGAGACAAACACCCAAAGGAACCTGAGGCAGGAGAATGAGGGCGGGAGGGACCAAAGACAAAGACAGAAAGACAAAAAGTCAGAGTAAAGACCTGGGGAGAGGTAGAGAATAAAGAGATAAACCACATGGCAGCAGAGACAATAAAAGAAAAGTCAGAAAAGGCAGAGTGGGATACAGAGAGGGAGAAAGAAAGATGAAAGGGGAAAGAAAAGGGCACATAAAAACAGACAGAAATAAAGATAGAGACAGAGACAGAGAAAAAAGAAACAGACACAGGGAGACAAAGACATTCAGACAGGGACAAAGAGAGTGCTGGTTTCATCCCAGTTCAGCGTATACAGTTTGGGCCCCCAAGTTTCCTCCCACTGTCCCCTCTTCCCAGGTCTCCAGCAAAATTCTTAAATAGATCCTGTGCCCTGGGTCAGGAGTCTTGGCACACTATGGGCTGCTGTCCCCACATCCTAGGCAGTGGGAAGAGAGCACCTGCTTCTTCAAGTCCTGGGGAAAGGGGGTCCTTGTCCAGCATCTTAGGCTCCCCTTACTCCCCACTCACACGGAAGACAGACAGGCGGTGCCCTGGTGGTGGGAGAGGTAGAGGTAGAGGTAGAGGGGACATGAACTTAGAAGGCAGGGGGATGCCTCATCCCATAGCTGTGCCCCCGCCACCCTGCCAAGGCCTCAGCATCAGGTTCTGGGGTCTTAGAGGAGAGAGGGTACCCAGTGTGGACTCCTGGCTCTGCCCACTATGGATTGAGGAAACCCTGTGCCAGTCTTCCTCTGTCAAAGTCCCAGTGTTCTTCTACCAAAAGCTGGGGGTCATGATCCATACCCCTGTCTGACTCCACCCTGCTGGATATCAGATGGGGGTGGTGGCACTGTAGTGAAGGTAGCAAACTGCAAAACTGTAAACCCTAGAGCTGAGGTCCTCACAGGCCCAATAAACTTTTCCTCCCCAGCTTCCCCTTCCCAGATGGGCCATCCTGGAACAGATCTTAGCCGGTGGAGCCCCTCCCTCTAGCCCTGCACCCTCAGCGTGGCCTTCCCCATGGGAAGGCCAGGAAAGGCTGCCCAGGACAAGCCCATGTCCTTTAGCCCCTCAGTCCCCCTGTCCACACTATCCCATCTCCCACATGCATCCCTTTTCCTGTGGAAAGGCACCCCCCTCTCCCTACCTTGCAACTATCTCTGGGTCCCAGGCCACAGAGCTCCCAGGGCAGGGGGTGGGGAAGAAGCTCTAGATGTGCAGAGGAAAAGGAGAAGCTGAGGCTGGTGACAGACAGGGGGCCCCTGCAGGAAGTCAGCTCAGCCTGGCAGGAGGGGGCGAGCAGAGTCTACCTGGTGCATTGTCCGGGCTGGCACAGGGCTCCCTTGGGACTGGCAGCCAGCCGGGTAAAGGAGGACTGGCCGCCCTAGCTCAGCCCCTACCCGGAGCTGCCACGTCTGCGGGGACCATGGGCACACACCCTGTGCACACACTCTCACCGCTCTCCTGTGCTTGCACTTCCGGGAACATCTGGGCTACCCTGGGCTCTGCCCTTAACTCTGATAGTACCTTAATCTTCCTCCTTGGCGCCTCCTTTCATGCCCCCTGCCAGCTTCGGGAGCCTGGATGTGCCTGCCCACCCACCCTCCACCAGATCCCAGAAGCCTGGCCAGAGCCCCGACCCAACCTGCCCCCCACCAAGTCATGCTGGCTCCTCGCCTTAACCGATTTCCTGGAGTTACTGTCCTTTGATCTTTTCTTTCTAAATGCAATATTTCAAACACAATGGAAATTGCAGATACATTCTCTCTTTAATAAATACATAGTAAGGGCGGTAAGCGCGTCACTTCCTGCCGCTGCCAGGCGCGTCCTTCCGCGCGCTGTGACTGACAGTGCAGAGCCGCGGGGGCGGCGGCCCAGAGTTGGAATCGTGGTGACCAGCTGCAAGCATCCGCATTGCGTCCTCCTGGGGAAGAGGAAACCCCCTTTTCGCTCGGTTGGAGCCGGCAGTTTCCAACTCCCTGGAGGTCATTTGGAGTTCGGTGAGACCTGGGGAGAATGTGCTCAAAGAGAAACCTGGGAAGAAGCAGCTCTTCACCTGAAAAATGTTCGCTTTGCCTCAGTTGTGAATTATTTTCACTGAGAAGGAGAATTACCATTATGTTATTATATTAATGAAAGGAGAAGTGGATGTGACTCATGATTCAGAACCAAAGAATGTAGAACCTGAACAAAATGAAAGTTGGGAGTGAGTTCCTTGAGAAGAATTTCCTCCTCTGGACCAGCTTATCTGGGGACTGCATTGTTTAAAATAACAAGACTATGATCCATTTAAAGAAGATCTGAACCATCTCGTGGGATACAAAGGAAATCATCTCTAGGTGGCCAAGAAGATTTCTTGATTTTCTTTAAAAACACAAGAATAAGGTCTGGTTAGGGAATGAAAAATGTCTACATTTCAGAACAACTCCATTTTATCTAAAAAAGTTCTTATGATCGCCAATTTATTTGCAGTCTCTTAATGTATCCACCACCCTTTCAGCCAGTACTTGAGAAAATTTTTCTGAAATATGTCATTGAATTGTATTTCAGGCACAGAATATATGATAAATACTGATATTATGGGTAATCTGCTTTCCATATTTACCTGTGATATTTACTGTATAGTTTGTCATTACTAGCTTGCATGGAGTAGGATGCAGTCGAATTTGCCTTAGTGTTTCTGTTCAAATAGAGACCTGAATTCAAATATTGTAGTTTAGGTTCAAACACAGTATGCCTGTTGCAAAATTTACCAAATTTGTTGATTACCTCTTTTATTAAAGAAATGTTGGGGAGAGGGTAATAAATACATTGTGACAATCTTTGCAACTTACAGGGAATAGGACAGGTCATTAGGGTGTATTTCCCAGGTTTCCAATTGAGAACCTAAACCAAGAGAAGTGAGACAAACCGCCTAATGTCTGTATCCTCCTATTAACAGGCTGTGTGCTGTTGAGTTTCTCACTTACTCTCTCTGAGGTCCAGGGTCCTTATATGTAAAATGAAGAGATTTGTCTAGAGCAGTGGTTCTCAAAGTGTGGTCGGGGGGGCCTCGAGAGCCTTTTAAGGGTATTCTAGGTCAAAGCTGTTTTTATAACACTTAGACATCATTTCATCATTTATAGTTTTTCCTTTTTTTTATTTGAGGAGTCTTGCTCTGTTGCAGTGGCACGATCTCAGCTCATTGCAGCCTCCGCCTCCTGGGTTCAAGCAATTCTCCTGCCTCAGCTTCCTGAGTAGCTGGGATTACAGGCACCCACTACCACACCTGGCTAATTTTTGTATTTTTGGTGGAGACGGGGTTTCACCATGTTGGCCAGGCTGGTCTGGAACTCTGGAGCTCAAGTGATCTGCCCACCTCAGCCTCCCAAAATGCTTACAGGTGTGAGCCACCACGCCCGGCCATCATTTATCTTTTTCACTCATTTTTTCATGAGTGTGCAGAGGAGTTTTTGAGAGGCTATCTGGTGTGATATTGTAATAGGCTGAATGCAAAAGCAGATATGAGAATCCATCTTTTGTCTGTCATCAGACATTGAAGAGATTTGGAGAAATGTAAAGCAGCAGTACTCTTCTCACTAATGATTTTTGTTGTTGTTGGTTAGAAAAATGGTTGTTTTTAGTGGGTTTTAATATGTGAAAAAAATAAAAATAACTATTTGTCAAAAATGTTATTTACGTGTTTATACATAATGGGTTTTTGTTACTTGTAAATGATTAATAAAAATTTTAAGAAATTAAAAAAAATACATAGTAAGTCTCTAAATCTCCAAGGCTCAACCACCAGCTCTGTCTTCTATCAACAGTTTGTCACATTTTTTTAAAAAATATTAATATTACAATGAAAACAGAAGCCCTCGTTTCCTGACCTCTCCCCTCCTTCTCACCACAGGGATAAACCTCTTATAGAATTTGATGTTTATTGGTCGGGTGTGGTCGCCCATGCCTGTAATCCCAACACTTTGGGAGGCCAAGGCAGGAGGATCACTTGAGGCTAAGAGTTCAAGACCAGTCTTGGCAACATAGTAAGACCTTATCTCTACGAGAAATTTAAAAAATGAACTGGGTGTGGTGGTGTATACCCATAGTCCCAGCTACTTGGGAGGCTGAGGTGGGAGGATCACTGAGCACAGGAGGTCAAAGACCATGAGCCATGTTTGTGTCACTACACTCCAGCCTGTGCAACAGAGGGAGACCCCATCTCAAAAAAAATAATAGTAATAGAATTTGATGTTTATTATTCTCACACAAGGCATTGTTATCCCTTTTTTTCTTTTGGTTTTTATAAATATGAATTCTAGGCCAGGCGCGGTGGCTCAAGCCTGTAATCCCAGCACTTTGGGAGGCCGAGACGGGCGGATCACAAGGTCAGGAGATCGAGACCATCCTGGCTAACATGGTGAAACCCCGTCTCTACTAAAAAATACAAAAAACTAGCCGGGCGAAGTGGTGGGCGCCTGTAGTCCCAGCTACTCGGGAGGCTGAGGCAGGAGAATGGCGTAAACCCGGGAGGCGGAGCTTGCAGTGAGCTGAGATCCGGCCACTGCACTCCAGCCTGGGCGACAGAGTGAGACTCCATCTCAAAAAACATAAATAAATAAATAAATAAATAAATAAATAAATAAATATGAACTCTATATTTCTTTGCATTTGCCTGAAGGCAACTTCATTTGAGAGTATGTATGTGTTTTAATGTGTCCAAGTCACAAAAACTGCCCACCAATGTCTCCTCTCTCTAGAGACAGTTTTTTTTAGCCCCGGCTGACTCTGTGGGACCAACCATCCCTCATTCTGTCTGTTGCTGTGCACTTACCATCCTCCCGTCCAGTCTGGAGAGCTGGAGACACCCTGGGAACTCCCCTCCGCTGGAGTCTTGATCCAGGATGAAGCAGAATGTAGCATCCTGGTTCCCTGTTTCTCAGCCAAGCTGTCCCACATCCTGACATCCAGGGACCCCACTCAGACCTCCAAATTCACTTAAGCCCAGATCCTTGGGCTGCTGACCTGATCTGCAAAGTAAGTGGGACCTATTGCTGGCTCTCCTTGAAGTCCCTGGCTGAGCCCCTCCCAACGGGATCAAAGACTCTGCTCATCCTCTGCTTCCCATCTTGGTCCATTTAGACTTCAGCCAGAGGGAATCTGGACTCTGCCATGGGTCCTGAACTTCGGCCACTGCTTTTCACCTCCTGCCTCCTCAAGACACATATGCCATTGCTCTGGCAGATACCTCCACTGGGGCGCCTGTCCCTGTGTCCAAAAGCCCAGTTTTGGATCCTTCTGATAACTACTTCTTTCCTTTCCCTCCCTCATTAATCCTGGATCTATCTCCTAAAGGGCTTCTGAGAGGTGGAACTTCCGGGACCAGACTACAGCCCCAGCCTTCTGTGTCACTTCCCTACCACTGCTGTGAGCTGCCTGCCCATTCCTGCCATCTAAACCTAAACATCTGTTACAGCTTAGGTCAAGTGCGGCCTCCTCTAGGGATGAATTTTTCAGCCCTGTACTTGAGTAACTTGCTTTCTTTTCCTTAAGCCTTACAGCATAATGTTTCTTACACGCTCCTAACATTTGTCACACTTTGTCTTATGTTACAGGTGTGTGGGGGCTCATTTTTCCAGGAACCATGTCTCTCGTTTTTTTGAGACTGAGTCACGTTCTGTCACCCAGGCTGGAGTGAAGTGGCAAAATCTCAGCTCATTGCAACCTCCACCTCCTGGGTTCAAGTGATTCCAGGAACCATGTCTCATTCCTTGAGAACCATGGGAGTTTCTTTCTTTTTTTTTTTTTTCTGAGATGGAGTCTTGCTCTGTGGCCCAGGCTGGAGTGCAGTGGTGCGATCTCAGCTCACTGCAAGCTCTGCCTCCCGGGTCCACGCCATTCTCCTGCCTCAACCTCCCAAGTAGCTGGGACTACTACTGGAGTCCCAGTGGGCACCCGCCACCACACCTGGCTAATTTTTTTTTTTTTTTTTTTTTTTTTTTGAGACGGAGTCTCGCTCTGTCGCCCAGGCTGGAGTGCAGTGGCCGGATCTCAGCTCACTGCAAGCTCCGCCTCCCGGGTTCACGCCATTCTCCTGCCTCAGCCTCCCGAGTAGCTGGGACTATAGGCGCCCGCCACCTCGCCCGGCTAGTTTTTTGTATTTTTTAGTAGAGACGGGGTTTCACCGTGTTAGCCAGGATGGTCTCGATCTCCTGACCTTGTGATCCGCCCGTCTCGGCCTCCCAAAGTGCTGGGATTACAGGCGTGAGCCACCGCGCCCGGCCCTGGCTAATTTTTTGTATTTTTTTTTTTAGTAGAGACAGGGTTTCACCATGTTAGCCAGGATGGTCTCGATCTCCTGACCTCATGATCCGCCCACTCAGCCTTCCAAAGTGCAGGGATTACAGGCGTGAGCCACCACGCCCGGCGGGGTTTCTAATAAAGAACAAAAGTTTGCTGATACAAGTGGAACCTGGAGGAATGTACTTTCTCACCCCGCAATACATACATATCTGTTCTTAATCCTGGAAGCATAGAGCAAGCAGAGCGTCCTTCACTTGCGGGAGGGCACTTCTGAGCCGTGACAGAATGCTCACTGCCTTGTTCCCGCTGTGTCTTTCTGGATTTTGTTGTCACAGAGCCTCTTAGGTTGGCTGGAGGGGGCTGTAATGATCAAGAATCTGCTCTTACGTCATAGAGAACACATGCCCTGACTTTTGAGGCTCAAGCCCTGCAACCAAAAATAAAGACTCTGGGGTCCTCCCTACCATCACTGTGCTGGGCGGGAGGCGCCTGAGCCAGCTGCAGACACTAGGGTCACTTTTCCTTTCCACCTCTCCAGGGGAGGGTGAAAGTGGCTTTGCTGGCCAGAGGAAGGCAAAGAGCAACCCTTCTTTCACTCCATCGCCACCAAAGGCAGGCAGGCTGAGGAGTCTGCAGAGGGAGCTGAAGGACAGGGGCCTGTGGGAACATCCTGAGCAGGCCAGCGTAGGGTTGCCATGATAGACTCGGGGCAGGTCTGAGAGGTGGCTGACTTTTGAGGTCATTGGAAACTCTGGGCTAGAGTTGGGTAAGTAAGGAGCAAAGGCTGCTTTCCTCTACCACACCCCACTTCTAGCCTTGTAAAAAGCTATAGGTCTGTAAGGAGTGTGAGGTTTCTTTTTAGGGTAATGGAAATGTTATAAAATTGGTTTTATTTGGGATGGGTGAATAACTCTCTAAATATATACAAACCACTGAGGCAGCCGGGTGCGGTGGCTCACGCCTGTAATCCCAGCACTTTGGGAGGCCGAGGCAGGCGGATCACAAGGTCAGGAGATTGAGACCATCCTGGCTAATATGGTGAAACCCCGTCTCTACTAAAAATACAAAAAATTAGCCGGGTGTGGTGGCGGGTGCCTATAGTCCCAGCTACTTGGGAGGCTGAGACAGGAGAATGGTGTGAACCCGGGAGGTGGAGCTTGCAGTGAGCTGAGATCACACCACTGCACTCCAGTCTGGGCGACAGAGAGAGACTCCGTCTCAAAGACAAAAAACAAAAACAAAAACAAAAACCACTGAGGCTGGTGTGGTGACTCAGGCCTGTAATCCCAGCACGAGGTGGGTGGATCACCTGAGGTCAGGAGTTTGAGACTAGCCTGGCCAACATGGTGAAACCCTGTCTCTACTAAAAAATACGAAAATTAGCCAGGCTTGGTGACATGTCTGTAATCCCAGCTACTCAGGAAGCTGAGGCAGAATAGCTTGAACCCGGGAGGCAGAGGTTGCAGTGAGCTGAGATTGCGCTGCTGCACTCCAGCCTGGGCAATAGAGGGAGGAGACTGTCTCAAAAAAAAAAAAAAAAAAAAAAGCCACTGATTTGTGCACTTCAAATGAGGACGGGGGAGAGGGTGAGGAAGGCATCCACATGGTGGGGAAGGAATGGGAACAGAAATGGGAGCTTGGTTACTGCAAGGGGAGTGATCTAATAAGTAATATTTAAGGATCATGGCAGTCAGAGAAGGGCCTTAGAGACGCTACCCGCTAGCACCAACGAGCACACTGACAATTCAGACCTCGGTTTCTTTCCTTTGAAAAAATTTGTTTTTTTTCTGTGGCCCAGGGTGGAGTGCAGTGGCATGATCTCAGCTCACTGCAGCCTCGACCTCCCAGGCTCAAGTGATCCTCCCACCTCAGCTTTCTGAGTAGCTGGGACTACAGGCTCACACCACCATGCCTGGGTAATTGAAAATTTTTTTTTGTACAGATGATATCTCACTATGTTGCCCAGGCTGATCTCAAACTCCTGAGCTAAATTGATCCTCATGCCTAGGTCTCCCAAATTGTTGGGATTGCAGGCGTGAGCCACTGTGCCCGGCCCTCAGTTTCTAAATACCATTTGCGCCAAAAGGAATGAAGGCCCCTTAAAGAAATAGCTGATTCCAGGGCTGGGGCAGGTGAAGCACAAGGTGTATCCGGAGGCCGGGCGCGGTGGCTCAAGCCTGTAATCCCAGCACTTTGGGAGGCTGAGATGGGTGGATCACTTGAGGCCAGGAGTTTGAGACCAGCCTGGACAACATGGTGAAACCCTGTCACTACTAAAAATAGAAAAATAAGCCAGGCTTGGTGGCATGTGTCTGTAATCCCAGCTACTCAGGAGGCTGAGGCGGGAGAATCACTTGAACCCAGGAGGTGGAGGTTGTAGTGAGCCGAGATCATGCCACTGTACTCCAGCAGCCTGGACAAGAGAACAAGACTCTGTCTGAAAAGAAAAAAAAAAAAAACAAATCTTTGCAGATGTAATTAAGTTAAGAATCCCAGCACTCTGGGAGGCCGAGGGAGGTGGATCACTTGAGCCCAGGAGTTCAAGACCAGCCTGGGCAACATGGCAAAACCCCATCTCTACAAAACAAAACAAAACAAAGTACAAAAATTAGCCGAGTATAGTGATGTGTGCCTGTAGTTCCAGCTACTCGGGAGGCTGAGGTGGGATGATTGCTTGAGCCTGAGAGGCAGAGGTTGCAGTGAGCCGAGATCTCACCACTGCACTCCAGCCTGGGTGACAGAGCCAGACCCTGTCTCAAAAGAAAAAAAAGGGCCGGGTGTAATGGCTCACGCCTGTAATCCCAGCATTTTGGGAGGCCAAGGTGGGCGGATCATGAGGTCAGGAGATCAAGACCGTCCTGGCTAACACAGTGAAACCCCGTCTCTACTAAAAATACAAACAATTAGCCAGGCATGGTGGTGGGCACCTGTAGTCCCAGCTACTTGGGTGGCTGAGGCAAGAGACTGCGGTGAACCCAGGAGGTGGAGCTTGCAGCGAGCCGAGATTGTGCTAGAGCGCCACTGCACTCCAGTCTAGGCGACAGAGCGAGACTCTGTCTCAAAAAAAAAGGAAAAAAGAAAAAAAAAATCTTGAGATCATCTTAGATTATCCAGACAGGCCTTAAATTCAATGACAAGTGTCCTTCTGAGAGACACCCAGAAGAGAAGACACAGAGGAAGTGATGTGAAGATGGAGGCACAGGTGATAATGCTGCACTACAAGTCAAGGGACACCAAGGAATGCTCAACAATCCCCAGAGGCTGAAGGAGACAAAGTATGATTCTCTCCTAGGGCCTTGGGAGCGACTGTGGTGCAGGTGACACCTCAATTTTGACTTCTAACCCCTAGAACTGTGACAGAATAAAGGTCTGAATGTCTATTGTTTTAAGCCACCAGTTTGTGGTAATTCATTACAGTAGCCACAGGAAACATACAGTGGCAGATACCACTTTATGATTAAAGCAAACCTCCTCAATAACGGAACAAATCCAAATCATGCACGCCAGGGGCGGTGTGTGCACCAGTAGTCCCAGCTACTCAGGAGGCTGAGGCAGGAGGATTATGAGGAGTATGAGGAGTACGAGGGGTACGAGGCCAGCCTGTGTGACATAGTGAGACTCGTTCTTGAAAAAAATAATAATAATAAAAATAAAAATAGAGCCAGGGCCGGGGCCCGGCGCAGTGGCTCACACCTGTAATCCAAGCACTTTGGGAGGCTGAGGCGGGTAGATCACTAGGTCAAGAGTTCGAGACCAGCCTGGCCAACATGGTGAAACACCATCTCTACTAAAAACACAAAAATTAGCCAGGCATGATGGTGTACACCTGCAATCCTAGCTACTTAGGAGGCTGAGGCAGGAGAATTGCTTGAGCCTGAGAGGCGGAGGTTGCAGTGAGCTGAGATCATGCCACTGCACTCCAGCCTGGGTGACAGAATGAGACTCCATCGCAGAAAAAAAAAAAAAAAAATTGAGCCAAGCATTGTGGCTCATGCCTGTAATCCCAACAATTCAGGAGGCTGAGGCAGGAGGGTCACTTGAGCCCAGGAGTTCAAGGCTTCAGTGAGGTGAGATTGCGCCATTGCACTCCAGTCTGGGTGACAGAGCCAGAACCTTCTCTCTTTTTTTTCTCTTTTGAGTCAGGGTCTGGCTCTGTCATCCAGACTGGAGTGCAGTGGCACAATCTTGGCTCACCGCAACCTCTGCCTCCCAGGTTCAAGCCATCCTCCCCATCCCAGCCTCCTGAGTAGCTGGGACTACAGGCAGGTATGGCCAAACCTAGCTAATTTTTCTATTTTTAGCAGAGACAGGGTTTTGCCATGTTGCCCAGGCTCGTCTCAAACTCCTGAGCTCAAGCAATCCTCCCTCCCTGGCCTCCTAAAGTGCTGGATTACAGGCGTGAGCCATCACACCCAGCCCTGAGACTCTGTCTCTTAAAAAAAAGGAAAAAAATCTTGCATTATTTGATAGGATGCAAAGAGAGGGGCTCAACATTGCTTCTTCGACGTCACTGCCAAGATAGATAACCTAAATCTTATCATGAGGAAACATCAGAGAAACCAAAATTAAGAGACCTTCTATAAAATAACTGGACTATAACCTTCAAAAATGTTTAGGTCATGAAAATCAAGGAAAGGCTGAGGTATTCCAGATTGAAGGAGACTGAAGAGACTTTCAATGAGTAATTCTGGACAGGATCCTTTTGCTATAAAGAACATTATTGAAACAACTGCCAAAATTTGAATAGGATCTGAAGATTAGATGATATTAATATATTTATGTTAATTTCCTAATTTTGATGGCTGTATTGTGATTATGTAGGAGACTGTCCCTTGTAGGAAATACACACTAAACTATTCGGGGTGATGGGGCATCCTGTTGACAATTTACTCTGAAACAGTTCAGGGAAAAAGGTTCTGTGTAATGTACTTCCAACTTTTCTTGTGACTGCTTCATAATAAAATATTTAAAAAATAAAGAAAAAAGGGCTAGGCATGGTGGCTCATGCCTGTAATCCCAGCACTTTGGGAGACCAACGCAGGAGGATCATTTGAGGTCAGGAGTTCGAGGCCAGCCTGGCCAACATGGTGAAACTCTGTCTCTACTAAAAATACAAAAATTAGCCAGACTTGGTGGCATGAGCCTGCAGTCCCAGCTGCGCTGGAGGTTGAGGCATGAAAATGGCTTGAACCCGGGAGGCGGAGGCTGCAGTGAGCAGAGATTTTGCACTGCACTGCACTCCAGTATGGGTAACAGTGAGAGACTCTGTCTCAAAAAAAAAAAAAAAAAGGAAAGAAAAAAGGATACCAATCATATAAATGATTGTATATGTATATGCATATTGTCAAAGACTGGAAGGCAAATAGACTGGAAGGAAATTAATAACAATAATGTAATAAATATTAAGGAGGTAAGATTGTTTATAACATTCCTCTGCTTTCGAATCTTTTTTTTTTTAATTTCAGTGATGGGGTCTCACTCTGATCATAGCTCACTGCAGCCTTGAACTCTTGGGCTCAGGAGGTCCTCTCACCTTAGCCTCATGAGTAGCTAGGACTACAGGCATGCACCACCATGCCTGGCTAATTAATTTTTTTTTTTTTTTTGTAGAGACAGGGTCTTGCTGTGTTGCCTAGTCTGGTCTCAAACTCCTGGCCTCAAGAAATCCTCTGCCTCAACCTCTCAAAATGCTGGATTGTTGGCATGAGCCACTGTGCAGCCCTGACCTTAAATCTTTTGAGTTTAGTTCAGTAAATATGTGCTGAGGACCTACTATGTGGCAGGCATTGTGCCAGGTCCAAGGAATACTGAAAAAAGTCACAATGCTGGCTTGTAGTCTGTAAGAAAGAGAATCCTGGGATAAGGATGAGTGCTGCCAGATGCTGAGGACAGGGGACACCTCACCCCAGTGAGGGTGCAGAGGGAGGAGTGTTTCAAATAGGTACTCTTGCTTTTCTATTAATAACAACAATACCAGGCATGGTGGCACATGCCTGAAGTCCCAGCTACTTGTGAGGCTGAGGCAGGAGGATCACTTGAACCCAGGAGTTTGAGTACAGACTGGGCAATATAGCAAGACCCAATCTCTTTAAAAAAGTAAAAAAGGAATAATAATCATGCATGTTGGGCCTCTCTGAAAGATGTAGGGAGTCCTATCTGCATTGGGATCCCTGAGGAGGGAGAGGAATGTGGAGAATTCAGAGTCCAGGGAGCATGGGCGGCTGGTGGGCTGGGCTTCCAGGCTGAATCATGGGAAAGAAGAACCTGGTCTGAAACGGTACTGGGCGGGATTGGTGTTAGATTCCAGAAAAAACCCCAGGCGGTCTGTGGTGGAACCTGATGGATCCCTCAGAAGGGAAGAGAATGGGGATGGGGCCAGGTTACCATGGTTGATCATTGTGCATAGGCACTAGAGGCCACGCTGGGCAGGCACAGTTGCTGCTGCAGCCTCACATCCTCATCTGGACATGGCTGAGCAGGGCCCCTGGAGCTGGTCCCAATGTGTTTCCTTCTATTCTTTTGACAGGAAGCTCCTGGAGAGCCAGTCCCCACCCCCACCCCGCCCCAGCTCTCCCTCTCTCTTCTCCACTATGGACAGAGCCTCCACTGAGCTGCTGCCTGCCCGCCACATATCCAGCTGACATGGGCACCGCAGGAGCCATGCAGCTGTGCTGGGTGATCCTGGGCTTCCTCCTGTTCCGAGGTAAGAGGCGCCTGCCACTTTTCCACAGCAATTCCTCTCCGCAGCTGGCCATTCTAGGCGTCAGTCCCTTTCTCAGAATACACATGCTTTCCATCCAGGGACTGTGCCCAGGGGAAATTCCAGAGCCTTTTCATGAAGGGGATCAGTTGGATTGGGGGTCCTGATTACCAGGCAGGGGTAAATGGAGCTATGGTTAAACCCTCTTGTGGGAAATTGCCCTGGGGGAGCTGGGCTCCCCATAGAGGCTGGCCTCCTGAATCGTGGGAGGGAGCTGTGTTCGTGCGAGACCCAGGCCCAAAGCTTCTTCTAGGATGTGCTCAGGCTATTCATGACGCTCATCCTCTGATCTTCGGGAAGGGCTGACGACGGCCACTCTATCAACTGTTCTAAGACAAATCCTCTGCACCTTGGGCTTCACAGGGAATCTGTTCTCTCCTTTCACATGAGAAGTAGCAGCCTAGGAATTCCAAATGTTGATTTTAAACTTAAATCACAGCAAGAGGGACTCAGGTTAGACACAAAGAACTGTTCACCAAGGAGGATGTGCATAACATTCTCACATCCAGGGGCTAGAGGAGATGACCTCCAGAGGAGGCTACACGGAAACGGCACCTCTCCGACAGGCTCTGCCAGCCAATGAGTTGTGAAGCCACTCATAGGGGTCCTGGCATCAGGGAGCAGTTGCTGGGAATCATGATGAGTCCAGGACATTTTGACTCACAGGGCAGCAACTTCCCTTTGACCATCTCTGCCCTGCCCCCACCTCACCCTCTACAAGTCCTCTGTGCTCAAAGCAGCAGAAAGAGTGCGCAAGAGGGTTCGGATGGGGAGGGGTGGTGGCCCCCCATCGGTGGTGGGTAAGAGGCCTGAGTACCAGAACACTGCCTCCTGGAGAGGTCAGGCATTTCTCTAAAAGCCCATGGGCTGGAGGACAAAACTCTGATTGTCTCCATCCCCTTCTACCCCCTCCATGACAGAGTCACAGTTCTCGGGCTGGGGGTCTAGGCTGTTGTGGAAACTGCAGGTGAGGCTCATGAGGTGGCATTTCCACAGGCCTAGACTTTTCCCAGCCTCCCTACACACTGTTTTCTCCAGGCAAGTGCCAGGGCTCTCAAATGCCCTGTGTCAGCTCTACCTAAGCCGCTATCACTGCCCCCCTGAGTTTCCTAACCTCTCATCCTGAAGTGTGCAGAGCACTTCCTGGCTCCTTCATCTTGAGGGACTGAGGAATCCTGAGCACATTCAGGCCCATAAAGGGACTTGACTATGGATACTCAGAGGCAGGGCAGACTTGAGACCTGGAGGATTTGAGAGAATGGGGCAAAAACAAAAGCGTCTGGTCTTCATTGAGCTTGTCAGGTACTGCGTTAAGTGCTTCATATGCATTTTCCTTCCCTCATAACAATTTGCGAGGTACTAATACCACTTGCATTTTACTTAGTTATTTTTGAGACAGGGTCGCTCCACTGCCCAGGCCAGAGTGCAGTGGCGTGATCATGGCTCACTGCAGCCTTGACCTCCTGGGCTCAAGCAATCCTCCTGCCTTAGCCTCCTGTGTAGCTGGGGGCTACAGGCACAAGCCACCACACCTGGCTAATTTTTGTATTTTTTTGAAGAGCAAGGTTTTACCATGTTGCCCAGGCTGGTCACTTGCACTTGAAAGAAAACTGAGTCCTAGGCCAGACAGCAACAATGCCAGGACTTGAACTCAGGCTTGCCGGGCTCCATTAACACCCACGATTTTAACTACTAAACTATGCTTCTGAGGAAAATGGGGAGGGGTGCGTGTGGAGATAGACTAGAAGGGGATAACGCAGACAGGATTAGAGAGGGGAAACCAGGGAAATCAGAAATTCCTGTGGCTAGAGCTCTTTGGGCGTCTGCAGGCCCCGTGGTCAGAGACACCCTCTGCTGTAGACACAGATGCTCGCTAAGTCCCTCCCCTACTCACAGAGGAATCTTTGTTGGTGACAAGAAGTTTGGGTAGTGGGAGGGGCAAGAGGCAAGGAAAGAGCAGGCTAGTGGGTCTTGAAGCTTGTGACTTTGGAACTCCTCCTAAGCCACTGAATAGTTTTCTTTCTAGATAAATGCAGAAGGGCAGTTCCTTGTGCCTTCCCACCAAAAATTAAGTTATAACCTTACAGCATTTAGATAGTACATTAGGCCGGGCATGGTGGCTCACGCCTGTAATCCCAGCACTTTGGGAGGCTGAGGCGGATGGATCACCTGAGGTCAGGAGTTTGAGACCAGCCTGGCCAACATGGTGAAACCCCATCTCTATTAAAAATATAAAAATTAGCCGGGCATGGTGGCAGGCGCCTGTAATCCCAGCTACTCAGGAGGCTGAGGCAGGAGAATCCCTTGAGCCCAGGAGGCGGAGGTTGCAGTGAGCTGAGATCGTGCCACTGCACTCCAGCCTGGGTGACCAAGAGAGAAACTGTCTCAAAAAAAGAAAAAAAAAGTACATTAGATATGCTGGATTAGTAACTGATAGATGTTTTCAGGTCATGCCTTGGGTTAAAAAGATTCTCCCAGGGTCATCCCCAGCTAGAAAGGGTTTTCTCTAGCCTGGGCTTCCTGTAAATTTTAACTCCCCTCTTGACCATCCTCCTCCCCGCAACAAGGGAATGGGACTCTCAGAAATGGTGATCTAGAAAAACATGGCCCAGGGTTTGGTAATTTTACACTTGGAAACAATTAATTCTACACTATCCAAATGATAGCCCCATGGAGGAAGGCAGTGGCTTAAGGAAAATAAGCACAGCAGCAGGCTGCTACAGGCAGGGGTGGACCCCTGGCACCCAGCCGCCTCTGTCCACCCAGGCCTGGGCTGAATGCTCCCCTGATGTTGAGAGGCCAAGGGAGCAGCAGAGCCAGGCCAGGGGCTTCAGTTCCCACTCAAACAGAGGGACGGGAACCCAGTTGGGCGGCTCCACTTCCCCACGTTGTTTTCCTTTCACATTGTTCACAGGTTTCAAGAATGATTTCATTGTGGAAAATGAGCAAATACAACCTGACCTTTCAGGTTCCACATACACAGCAGGACACACACAGGGGCACATGAGCATGCACTCACTTTTGCACAGAGCCCCGCAGACACACTTGTACATACAAAAAAGCCACTGAGGGCTTCTGGCTGGGGACTCTTGGTGACTGACCCCTCTCTGGGTTTGGTCAATAACAACCATGTCCTATGTATCCTCTGCCTGTAAAAGTGAATGGGTTGCTCATGCTAGAGCTTCCCTGCCTCCTATATATACCTCAGAACTTACTTCCTGCACAGGCCCCTACCTCCAGCCAAGATACAAGCCCTAATCCCCATCCCCATCTCACTCACCTTCCCATCTCTCAGCCCCTTCCCTGGGGGCAGGACAGTAGCTTAGGGTAAACATTAGCCTACGGACCTGGAGTCCTGGGCCCTTCCTTGTCAAGGTGTGGCAGGTCCTCTGTCCTTCCTTAGAAATGTCACTAGTTTAAAATAACCTTCCCCTGACCCTGCATCACGTTGGTAAAATGCCCATGTTAGATTGAAGAGACAGGGAAGGACTTCGGGACCCTGAGCCATGAGGTGATGGTGATGTTGCTATTGAGTCACAGTCTCGGAGGAAGCCAGCACCGTGAGCCACAGCCCGCACCCTTTAGCACTCTGCCTAGTGTGTCTGCCTTCTAGCATGGTAGGCTTAGAAAGCCAAAAGGGTTTTTTCTGTTTTCTTTTCTTTTTTTTTTTTTGAGGGATGGAGTCTCACTTTGTCGCCCAGGCTGGAGTGCAATGGCACGATCTCAGCTCACTGCAACCTCCACCTCCCGGGTTCAAGTGATTCTCATTTCTCAGCCTCCCAAGCAGCTGGTATTACAAGTGTGCACCATCAGGCCAGCTAATTTTTGTATTTTTAGTAGAGGCAGGGTTTCACCATGTTGGCCGGGCTAGTCTTGAACTCCTGACCTCACGTGATCCACCCACCTTGGCCTCCCTAAGTGCTGAGATTACAGGCCTGAACCGCCGCACCTGGACAGTGTTTTCTTTTCTTTTCTTTTGTTGAGATAGGGTCTCTGTCTGTTGCCCAGGCTGGAGTGCAGTGGTGCAATCATAGCTTGCTGAAGCCAGCCTCACCCTTCTGGGCTCAAACAATCCTCCCACCTCAGCCTCCTGAGTAGATAGGACTCCAGGTGTGCACTACTATGCCTGAAGAATTAAAAAAACAAAACAAAAAAAAACCTTTTTAAAGAGACAGGGTCTTGCTATGTTGCCCAGGCTGGGCCAGAAGGCTTTCTGAGGGTTCCTCTCTAGGCTCTGTGCTAGGCAGGGGACTTACCAAGCTATGTGTTTTGCTTTCTCTTGCAGGCCACAGCTCCCAGCCCACAGCAACCCAGACCTCTAGCTCTCAGGGTAAGACCAAACATGGCTCTACTCCAGCGTGTAGGCCTAGGAACTTAGGAAGGGTGAGAGGAGCTCTATGCCAATTTAGCCTTAACCTCAGGGGGCTGGGACTGTGGCTGGAGCAGGAGCTCTCAGGACTCACCAAAGCTGAGCTCATCTAAGAATTTTTTTTTTCAGCCTGGCCGAGTCTAATGTGCCTTGAAAGAAAAAAGAGGTGAATGGTTGGGAGTGAGGGGTGGGGAATGGGGTAGGGAGAAAGACACACAGATCTAGGGAAGAAGAGAGGGAGATGGAACAGTAGAAGGCCGTGCACCCCTCAGCCTCAGATGATCTGTTTCAGGAGGCCTCGGCAGTCTAAGTCCTACCACAGAGCCAGTTTCTTCCAACCCAGGTGAGTGAGTGCGGTTACTGAGGTCCCGGCTCCTGCCCCACATCCATTCATTCAGACCTGCTTGGAGCCCAGGGGTTCTTGGATGGGCGAGGGAGTGTGGTGTCACTAAACTTGCCCTACCTCCCACTCACCAACTGCTTCTGTCCTTGCAGGATACATCCCTTCCTCAGAGGCTAACAGCCCAAGCCATCTGGCCAGCACCGGTACGCCAGGTACTGTGTCATTCAGACTGCAAACGCCATCCAGGGAGGGCCCAGTGAAGACCCCGACACAGTTTCTGCTCTAAAAGAGAATATAGACCGGGGCGAGGGGGAACAGACAAGGAAACAGAACCTCACATTGATGATGACATGCAGGGTGAGAAGGGCTGCGGTGGGCACAAGCAGAAGTGTGGGAGCCCAGGCACATGTCAGTCACTTTGGACTTGGGGGCCAGGGATGACTCCCAGAAGCGGCTTCTGAAGCCAAGCTGAGAAGGGGTCAGCTGAGCACCTGGAGGCTGTGGGATGGAGGGTAGCGGGTCTTATTCCAGGCAGAGGGAACTGCCCAGAGGTGAACAAGAGAATGGCCCCTTCTGGAACTGGAAGCAGGAAAGAAGAGGAAGATTTTGGACTGAAGAGCCCTCCCGGTGCACAGGCCGGCCAAGGCCCTGAGCAGGCCCACATGTGCTTCCTCATTCACAGCAGCTCCAAAGAAGGCTGCGCAGGCCCCCATGGCACCCAGTAAACCTGTGACACCGAGGGCAGGCACTGCGGATGGGCTCTTCCTGACCTGGCTGGGCCTAACTTGGGCCAAGCCACAGATGCACACATCAGGACTTGTTGAGTGCCCAAGGCGAGGGGCAGCGGTGAAAAACACTGGGTTCCATCTGGATGGGTTCCTTCTGCCCTCTTCAGGAGGCCACAGGGGTCAGGACCGACATCAGTGGCACCCTGGCTCAGGAAAGAAAGAGGCTTGGTGGGGCATAGAGGCAGAAACTTGGGCCTGGTCACAATGAAGGTAAAAGGAGCTTAGACTTGAGACTGAGAAAGGCATAGCCAGAGAGGAGAGGGAGGGGAAGGATACCCCAAAATGAAGGAAAAGGAAGGCAGAAAAGGCCGGGAAAGGGCTAGAGTCCTCTCAGGCAGGGAAGATGGGCCTTTGCTTAGCAGCAAGGGAGAAGAGCTGCTGGGGGATGCCCCCATCTTGGTCATGCTGTTTCATGGTGCAGGCACAGGTGTCCCCAGCAGTGGAAGAGGCGGAGGCACAAGCAGAGGTATGTCCTGCTGCGCTCACCCTGAAGAGCAGTGGGCAGGAGATGTCTGTGACCCTTTCTCTCATCTTATCTCTTGGCTCTCAGATTTTTTATTCTCCCAGACTTATTTGGGAAGGGGGAGTGAGGAGGGATAAGGAAGTGGAACAGCAATTGGGCCTGAAGTATGATGCGTTGAGGAGGGAAGACACAGGTGACATAGCACCTTTTTTGTTGTTGAGAAGGAGTCTTGTTCTGTCATCCAGGCTGGACTGCAGTGGTGCGATCCCGGCTCTCTGCAACCTCTGCCTCCTGAGTAGCTGGGATTACAGGCATGTGCCATCAGGCCTAGCTAGTTTTTTTGTTTTGTTTTGTTTTGAGACAGAGTCTTGCTCTGTCACTCAGACTGGAGTGCAGTGGCACAATCTTGCCTCACTGCAATCCCTGCCTCCCGGGTTCAAGCAATTCTCCTGCCTCAGTCACCTGGCTAGCTGGGACTACAGGCACACATCACCATGCCTGGGTAATTGTGTATTTTTAGTAGAGATGGGATTTCACCATATTGCCAGGTTGGTCTCGAACTCCTGACCTCATGGTCTGCCCACCTTGGCCTCCCAAAGTGTTGGGATTACAGGCGTGAGCCACTGTGCCCGATTTTTTTTTTTTTTTTTTTAAATTTTTAGGAGAGATGGGGTTTTACCATTTTGGCCAGGCTGGTCTCAAACTCCTGACTTCAAGTGATCCACCTGTCTCAGCTGCCCAAGGTACTGGGATTACAGGCATGAGCCACTGCACCAGGCCAGCATAGCACTTTTTAAGAGAGTCGGAAACCTTTGCCCTTAACAGGCAGCCTAGTTTGCTGGAGCCTTGCCTGAGCAGAAACGTTCCTCCCACCTCAACCCTGGCACAACACAGACAGCTCTATTTTGCCCAGTCTGACCTCATAGCTCTGCAGCATAACGTCCGGTCCTAACCTAGGGGGAAGCGGGAGGGAAGCTAGCTCTCTCTGATAGGCTGTGTCAGTCCCCTTCACTGATGCCCCAACCCCACTCCATTTTAGACACATTTCAAAATGTTCCCCCCAATTCAACCACCATGAGCCTGAGCATGAGGGAAGATGCGACCATCCTGCCCAGCCCCACGTCAGAGACTGTGCTCACTGTGGCTGCATTTGGTGAGAGCGGGAGGAGAAGGTGGGACATAGAAGGGAACCCCACCCCTGGAATTGACCTGGACTCTAGGTCTGGAAACGCAAGTTCAAATTTCACCCATTTGTTCCAGGAGGTTCTGGCTTATGAGGAAGACCCTTGTGGGAGGGGGGCTCCTGCCCCTCCAGTCCACTCTTCTTAGTTGTGCTGGGTTCCATGTTCTCGGGGGGATGGAGAGAGGGCGGCAGGCTGAGAGCTCACCTGCAGCAGAGAAGTGGAACTCACTTTGCTCCTGGAGCCTGTCTACAAAGTACTCAGCTGGGAAGGGAATGCCAGACTCTTGTTGGCCCCCGTTTTGTCACCCCGACTGGCCCCCTTCACCCCATTCTTTTCTCTGTTCAGGTGTTATCAGCTTCATTGTCATCCTGGTGGTTGTTGTGATTGTCCTAGTCGGTGTGGTCAGCCTGAGGTTCAAGTGTCGGAAGAGCAAGGAGTCTGAAGGTGCGTACCCTGCCCTCAGGGACCCTTTTCCCCTCTGCTGGCAGACCCAGGGCTAGAGCCCCAGCTCACACCAGCCTGCATCTGGGGGAAGGAATGGCACGTGAGTGCCTCTCCATGAGCGGGAGGGTCCCCTGGTGGGCTTTGAGAGGAAGGCTGGACTTGTGAGTTACAGCATGTGAGCCCCAATCCGTGCCTTTGGCTTTTACAGATCCCCAGAAACCTGGGAGTTCAGGGCTGTCTGAAAGGTAAGAACGTCAGAAGCATCTATCTGACACCCAGATCCTAACTCCCAGAGGGAACTCACACTTCCCGCCTTCCACACGCACACACCTACACCCCCACACATCACACACACACCCACACACCTGAAACCCACCACACACCCTACACCTCACTACACACACCCACACACCACACACCACACACCCCCACACATCACACACACACCCACACACCTCAAACCCACCACACACCCTACACCTCACTACACACACCCACACACCACACACCACACACCCCCACACATCACACACACACCCTACACCTCACTACACACACCCACACACCACACACCACACACCCCCACACATCACACACACACCCACACACCTCAAAACCACCACACACCCTACACCTCACTACACACACCCAAACACCACACACCACACACATTATACACATCACACACACCCACACACCTCAAACCCACCACACACCCTACACCTCACTACACACACCCACACACTACACACCACACACCCCCACACATCACACACACACCCACTCACCTCAAACCCACCACACACTCTACACCTCACTACACACACCCACACACCACACACCACACACCCCCACACACCTGTAACCCACCACACACCCTACACCTCACTACACACACCCACACACCACACACCACACACCCCCACACATCACACACACACCCACACACCTCAAACCCACCACACACCCTACACCTCACTACACACACCCACACACCACACACCACACACCCCCACACATCACACACACACCCACACACCTCTAACCCACCACACACCCTACACCTCACTACACACACCCACACACCACACACCACACACCCCCACACATCACACACACACCCACACACCTCAAACCCACCACACACCCTACACCTCACTACACACACCCACACACCACACACCACACACCCCCACACATCACACACACACCCTACACCTCACTACACACACCCACACACCACACACCACACACCCCCACACATCACACACACACCCACACACCTCAAAACCACCACACACCCTACACCTCACTACACACACCCAAACACCACACACCACACACATTATACACATCACACACACCCACACACCTCAAACCCACCACACACCCTACACCTCACTACACACACCCAAACACCACACACCACACGCATTATACACATCACACACACACCCACACACCTGAAACCCACCACACACCCTACACCTCACTACACACACCCAAACACCACACACCACACACATTATACATATCACACACACACCCCATGTTATACATACCTCCCACACACCTCAAACACACCACATGCCCCATATCCCACTAGACACACATCTCACACACCACTCACACCACACACACACACACCAACCCACACACGTCAGACACACCACACACCCCACACCCCACTGCAGACACATACCCACACACCACACACACACACCCTACACATCACACACACCACACACACCCCATACATCACACACCACACACACCACACACACCCCATACATCACACACCACACACACACACCCCACACACACCTCAAACACACCACACACCCCACTACACACACACACTACACACCCCACACCACACACATATCCCATATTATACACATACCACACACACACATCACAAACACACCATATACCCCACACACCACACATACCCCATACTATACACACACACCCACACACCTCAAACATACCACATGCCCCACATTCCCACACTACACACACACCCACACATCTCACACGCACCTCACATACCACACACCACACACATCTCATACTGTACACACCACCCTCACACACACTTCAAACACACCACATACCACACCCCCCACCCCCCACACTACACACACACCCACACACCACACATCCCCTACACATCACACACCACACACACCCCATACTATACACACCCCCAACACATACCACAAACACACCACACACTCCACACCCCACACTCCACACACATACCCACCTACCACACACACCCCACAAACCACACACACCCCATACTATACACCCCTCTACACACACACCTCAAATACACCACAGGCCTCATACCCCACACACCATACTCCACACACATACCACACACCACACACACCCCACACTATACACACACACACACACACACACACCACAAACCTACCACATACCCCACACCCCACACTATACACATATACCCACACACCCCACATATCATATACACACACTCCTACACACCACACACAACACATCCCACACCCCACACTACTCACACACACCCATACACTACACACACCCCCCACATACATTCACATACCACACACACTCCATACTATACACACACTCCCACATACACCACAAACACACAACACATCCCATACCCCACACTACACACACACCCACACACCACATACACCCCATGCACCACACACACACCCTATACTATACACACATATCCCATACACACCATAAACGCACAACATGCCCCATACCCCACACATCCACACCACAAACACACCCCCCCACACCCTACACTATACATACACACCACATACATACATCCTATACTACACACACACCCCCACACCCTATACCCTACACACCCACCCACACCATACCCACCCTTATACCCATACTATACACACCCACCCTCCCCACACACATACCCCACACACCCACCCAAACCACACACACACCACACATCCCATACCCCACTACACATACCCACATCACACACCCCACACCCCATACCCAACATACACACCCAAACAACACACATACACCACACAGCCACACTTCACACACATCCCCCCATACCATACACACACACCACACCACACAACACACACACACCCCATACCCTATACTACACACACACCACACACCTCATACTATACACACACACACCACACACCCACCCAAACCACACACACATCACACACACACACACCCTGTACCTCATACTACACACACACCACACACCCACCCAAACCACACACACACCACAAACCCACATGCCACACAAAACACACACGTACCCCATATTATACATACACACAACATATACATCTCACACCACACACACCACACATACACCTCACACCACACACACCACACATACACACTCCCCCACACATCACATACACTATACATAACACTCCCATACCATACACACACACCCCACACACCGCATACCACACACACACCCCATACCACACATACCACACATGCATTACACCACACACACACACCCCCAACACCTCACACCACATATCCCATACCACACATATGCACCCCTCATTACCACATACACATCCCACACACATACAATCCTGACAGGCTCCCCTGAGGCCAGGGCTGTGGTGGGCAGGACAGGGGCAGACATGAAAAGGAATAATCAAATGACAGGAGATGGACTGAAACTCTTCAACCCAAGGGCTAAGCCTCTATAACCCCATCATGAAAAGTGTAGGAATTCAGATTCTAATACAAAAAGACATTCTCTCTAAGCTTAGGAACCACTTACTGAATACCTATTATGTGCCAAACACAATGGTATATATTTTATAATATTATCTCAAATCTGTATAGCAATCGTTCAAGGTATATATTACTTTTTTTTTTTTTTTGAGATGGAGTCTTGCTCTGTTGCCCAGGCTGGAGTACAGTGGCACGATCTTAGCTCACTGCAACCTCCGCCTCCCAAGTTCAAGTGATTCTCCTACCTCAGCCTCCCAAGTAGCTGGGACTACAGGCATGCACCACCACACCCGGCTAATTTTTGTATTTTTAGTAGAGACACAGTTTCCCCATGTTGGCCAGGATGGTCTCAAACTCCTGACCTTGTGATCCACCCACCTCAACCTCCCAAAGTGCTGGGATTACAGGCATTAGCCACTACGCCCAGCCTCTTTTGTTTTCTTTCTTTTTTTTTTTTTTTTGAAGGACAGGCTTGCTTTGTTGCCCAGGCTGGACTGCAATGATGCCAACAGGGATCAAATGATCCTCCCACCTCAGCCTGTCAAGTAGCTGGGACTACAGGCATGTGCCACCATGTCCAGCTAATTTTTAATTTTTAAAATAGATATGGGATATCACTATGTTGCCCAGGCTGGTCTCAAACTCCTGGTCTCAGGTGATCCTTCTGCCTCAGCCTCCCAAAGTGCTGGGATTATAGGTGTAAGCCAAGACATTACTTCATTATACATTTTTAAAACTGAGGCTTTAGGCCGGGCGCAGTGGCTTACGCCTGTAATCCCAGCACTTTGGGAGGCCAAGGTGGGCGGATTATGAGGTCAGGGGTTCAAGACCAGCCTGGTAAACATGGTGAAACCCAGTCTCTACTAAAAATACAAAAATTAACTGGGTGTGGTGGCAGGTCCCTGTAATCCCAGCTACTTGGGAGGCTGAGGCAGGAGAATTGCTTGAACCCAGAGGCGGAGGTTGCAATGAGCTGAGGTAGTGCCACTGCACTCCAGCCTGGGTGACAGAGCAAGACTCCATCTCGGGGGGGAAAAAAAGTTGAGGCTTTGGCGGATGTGATGGCTCATGCCTGTAATCTCAGTACTTTGGGAGGCTGAGGCAGGTAGATTGTGTAAGCTCAGGAGGTCAAGGCTGCAGTGAGCTGTGATTGTGTCACAGCACTCCAGTCTGGGTGACAGAGCAAGACCCTGTCTCAATAAAAACTAAAAAAATAAAATTGAGGCTTTAATAGAGACTAACTTGGTAAGGATCAAACAAGTAGTAGGTAGTAACACCAAAATTTAAATGCAAGTCTTGGCCAGGCACAGTGGCTCACACCTGTAATCCCAGCACTTTGGGAGGCCAAGATGGCCAGATCCTTTGAGGTCAGGAGTTCAAGACCAGCCTGGCCAACATGGTAAAATCTTGTCTCTACTAAAAAATACAAAAATTAGCTGAGTGTGATGGCACGTGCTCGTGATCCCAGCTACTCAGGAGGCTGAGGCAGGAAAATCGCTTGAACCGGGGAGGTGGAGGTTGCAGTGAGCTGAGATCGTGCCATTGCACTCCAGCCTGGGCGACAGGCGAGACTCCATCTCTAAATAAATAACTAAATGCAGTCTTCTGGTCTTCAAAGCACACTCTCATTTCATTATGATTCACCACCAACATATAGATTTTTTGAGACAAAGGTCTAAGGCTCAACAACCTCACAGTTCCTTGACTCTCCATTGCCCTGCCCTCCTCCTCTCTTTAACCCAGACACCCTTCCTCCCCCAGCTGCTCCACAGCCAATGGAGAGAAAGATCGCATCACCCTTATCTCCATGAAGAACATCAACATGAATAATGGCAAACAAAGTCTCTCAGCAGAGAAGGTACATTTTTTGTTTCCTGCCTTCCTTCCCCAAATTCACCTTTCCCCTCCTCCTCCTCCTTTCAGGCCAGAAGGGAGATACTTTCAAAGACCCTGGCTCTTCTCCCCTCTTCTCTACCCCGCCACTCCTAAGAAGTTCATTCTTCCCCATTATGCATTTATTTTGCAGGTTCTTTAAAAGCAACTTTGGGTCCCCATGAGTCCAAGGATGATGCAGCTGCCCTGTGACTACAAGGAGGAAGAGATGGAATTAGTAGAGGCAATGAACCACATGTAAATTATTTTATTGTTTCATGTCTGCTCCCAGATCTAAAGGACACTAGCATTGCCCCAGATCTGGGAGCAAGCTACCAATAGGGGAGACACTTTCCTATATGGACAACTGCTGTGGAAATACTGCCTGCTTCTCCCACCTTCTCAGAGCCACAGGAAAGAGGAGGTGACAGAGCGAGAGCAAGGAAAGTGACGAGGTGGATTGATCCTTTCTACTTTGCATTAAAATTATTTTCTAGCCTGCAGTCTAATTACTTTTAAGGTCTATGCTCCCATGCACATTTCCTAACATAATGTTCTAGCAGCTTTTGGGCCTTCTTTCCAAGGCCAGACGTACATGCGGGTTTCTGCCTTATGGGCAGCTCTCTGAGAAACTTGGATGGTCGATAGAAGGGACTTTGCGTCAGGTTTTATCAGGTTCACCTGGGTAGTGGTGTTGTCGCTTTTGTTTTTTTTCTTCAGATGGAGTCTCACTCTGTCTCCCAGGCTAGAGTGCAGTGTTGTGATCTTGGCTCACCACAACCTCTGCCTCCCAAGGGTTCAAGTGATTCTCCTGGTTCAGCCTCCCAAGTAGCTGGAGCTACAGGTGTGTGCCACCATGCCTGGCTAATTTTTGTACTTTTTTAGTAGTGACGGGGTTTTACCATGTTGGTTACGCTGGTCTCGAACTCCTGACCTCAAGTGATCCACCTGCCTCAGCCTTCTAAACTGCTGGGATTACAGGTGTGAGCCACCACACCCAGTCATTTTGTTTGTTTGTTTGTTTGTTTGTTTGTTTTCTTCTTCTTTATACTAGCCCTGCTAAAGGAAAGCCTCAAAAACTTAGTTAAAAGCTCAAAGTTGCTCCTCTCCACAGGAATCTTTAGTAAAAGGTGAAAGATTTATATGATCTGAAGAGAAACCAGAGTATCACCTGGTTTATTTTTATTAGTAGGGCTGAGGCGACTGACTAACCACTCTAATAGAGGAGAGAAACGAGGGGCTGTAAACAGTGACCAGTCATCACCAAGAAAGTTTTGACTAGGAAATGCCAATGGGGAGAGGTGAATGAGATGAGGACAAATGTCCTCTGCCTGCCCCCAGGTAGACATGCATCACTTTGGTCTTAGCTATGGGATAAACACTGGGAAGGTTTGCAGTGAAGATAGGTCTGTGACTTC
The DNA here is from genome assembly GCF_037993035.2 of Macaca fascicularis. Taxonomy (NCBI): domain Eukaryota; kingdom Metazoa; phylum Chordata; class Mammalia; order Primates; family Cercopithecidae; genus Macaca; species Macaca fascicularis. The sequence goes on along the minus strand of NC_088380.1, from coordinate 145,947,946 downwards.
ATCAACACAAACCCCACCCACTTTACCCTATACAACAGTTATCTTGTGTCCTAGATATAGAATAAAAGATTGTAGAAATACTGGAAAGTCATTTAAAGAGAAGGAGGAGAAGAAAGGAGGTGTCTGCTTTCTTAGTCATGTCTACCATGACATTAGTTTGGAAATGAATCTTGTGGAAAATTGAGGGACGAGTCATCCATGCGTGTCTTTCAGGAGTATTTAACTTTGTAAGTACCGCTAATTGGCAGTTTGGAACATAGGGAGAACACTGCTTACTCATTCTGAAGCAACAATATGCTATTTTTTCCTGATTCGGGCTTCTCAAGGCGATGAGAGAGACAGCCTAGAACAAAAAGTTTCATCTTCTCTGTCTCATTAAAACTATTAAAATGAGACTGTGGAAACCTAGTGAGCAGGGCATAGTGGCACATGCCTGTAATCCCAGCACTCTGGGAGGCCAAGGTGGGAGGATCGCTTGAGGCAGGAGTTCACGACAAGTGTATTAGACCATTTTCACACTGCTGTAAATAAATACTGGGTAATTTATAAGGAAAGAGGTTTAGTCGACTCACAGTTCCACATGGCTGGGGAGGCCTCACGAAACTTAGAATCACAATGGAAGGGAAGCAGGCACCTTCTTCACAAGGCAGCAGGAGAAAGAGTGAGCAAGATCAGGGAAAACTGCCTTATAAAACTATAAGATCTCGTGAGAACTCACTACCATGAGAACAGCATGGAGGAAACCACTCCCATTATCCAATCACCACCCACCTGATCCCTCCCTCGACACGTGGGGATTATGGGGATTACAATTCAGGATGGGATTTGGATGGAGACACAGAATCAAACCATATCAACCAGCCTGGGCAACACGGCAAGCCCTTGTCTGTACAAAAAAATACAAAAATTAGCAAGGTGTAGTGGCACATACCTGTGGTCCCAGCTACTCAGGAGGCTGAGGTAGGAGGATCACTTGCTTCTGGGAGGTAGAGGCTGCAGTGAGCCATGGTTGATTGCACCACTCTCCTCCAGCCTGGGTGACAGGGTAAGGTGTGAAAGAAAAAAAAACAAAGGAAGAGGAAGAAGGAAGGAAGGAAGAGAGAAAGAAAGAAAAGAGAGAGAGAAAGAAAAGAAAGAGAGAGGGAGGGAGGGAGGGAAGGAAAGAAAGAAAGAAAGAAAGAAAGAAAGAAAGAAAGAAAGAAAGAAAGAAAGAAAGAAAGAAAGAAAGAAAGAAAGAAAGAAAGAAAGAAAGAAGAAAAAAAAAAAAAAGAAAAGAAGAGAACTTACTGTATTCTAAAATCTCCCAGGACAGGGCCTGTAACCTGCCCATGCCTGTAGCTCCTGTGTGACACACTGTGCCCAGCACTTCCTAGGTAATATAAACTGGCTCTTGGGTGAAGGAAATCTCGTCCTAAGATTGGGTTCTGCCACAGACTTGCAGGTTGACTTTGGGTGAAACTGTCCCCCTCCTCCAAGCCTGTTCTCTTACATTTTTACTTTTTTTTTTTTTTTGAGACAGGGTCTCACTCCATCTCCCAGGCTGGAGTGCAGTGGTACAATCATGGCTCACTGCAGCCTTGAGTTCCTGAGCTCAACCAGTCCTCCTACCTCAGCCTCCTAAGTAGCTGGGACTCTTGGCATGAGCCACTGCACCTAGTTAATTTTTAAAAATTTTTTGTAGAGACAGGCTCTTGTCGTGTTGTCCAGGCTGATCTCAAACTCCTGAGCTCAAGTGATCCTCCTCCCTTGGCTTCCCAAAAGTGCTGGGATTACAGGCATGAGCTACTGTGCCTGGCGGGTTTTAAAGTGAGCTGGCTGGACAACTTGGCCTTCACTACCTTTTCTCATTCTTATATTCCACAGTTCTGTAGACTCTGGACATAAGAAAAAATGAATAATATGTGCTAAGTAGAGATCACTCTGGGTAGACAAGTCGCAGGCGACTCTGGACAAGCCTTTCACATTCTCAGGAGTTCCAATTCTCCTGTGTATTAACAGGGAAGAAGGTGTCCTACCTGGCCATTGCTACCTCACAGGCTAGTGACTAGGTAAAATGGGATAATAAATGTGGAGATACCTGGGAAGTGAGCAACTGTAACAGACAGCTTGGAGTAGGTCACCAGCACCCAGGTCCCACTTCAGGATCAAGGCACTTGTTCCCCAGCTGTGGGATTGTTGGCTGCTGAGGACTCACAGCTGGTTGATGATTGGCTGTGGGGATTGGGAGTGGGGATGAAGACCTGGACCCCCTGCCTCAATTACCTGGCCCCCATTCCTGCTTCCCTTACTCCTCACAGCTGTTGTTCCAGGAGTGCTCACCAAGAAACCTTTAGTACGCAAATCTCAGTGTCTCGGAGTCTATTTTGTGGGGTACCTAACCTATGAAAGCAATACTGCAGTATTTTTGTGGGGGAGGGAAGACAGGGCCTGGCTCTGCCTCCCAGGCTGGAGTGCAGTGGCATGGCACAATCACAGCTCACTGCAACCTCAAACTCCTGGGCTCAAATGATCCTCCTGCCTCAGCCTCCCAAGTAGCTGGGACTATAGACATGTGCCACCACGACCAGCCAATTTTTAAAAAATTTTTGTAGAAATGAGGTCCTGCTACATTGCTCAGGCTGGTTACAAACTACTGGGCTCAAGAGATCCTCCCACCTCAGCCTCCCAAATTTCTGGGATTACAGGTGTGAGCCATCACACCTGGCTAGTTTTGTTTTGTTTTTTTTTTTTTGAGATGGAGTTTCACTCTTGTTGGCCAGACTGGAGTACAATGGTGCGATCTCCACTCACTGCAACCTCTGCCTCCCAGGTTCAAGCAAGTCTCCTTCCTCAGCCTCCTGAGTAGCTGGGATTACAGGTGCCTGCCACCACGCCTGGCTAATTTTGTATTTTTAGTAGAGACGGGGTTTCACTATGTTGGGCAGGCTGGTCTCGAACTCCTGACCTCAGGTGATCCGGCCACCTCAGCCTTCCAAAGTGCTGGAATTACAGGCGTGAGCCACCGCGCCCAGACTTGGCTAGTATTTTTTAAATAATTCATATATATTTGATTTAAATCTCACAGCCAACAGCACATGACTTACTAGCCAGTTCTGGTCCAACATCCACCATTGGGATGGAACTCCTCAGATGACATAACAATGCCTAGGATTCTGTTTGTGCTGTTGTTATTCTGCCTGCCATGGGCACTCAGTTCAGCTGCTCATAATACTGGACTAATCAGGTCAAGGACATGGGGCTTCACTCTAGGTAACTCAGCTGACATCTTCATTATAAAACCACACATTTTCCTCTGACTCTGGGCAATGACCTGCATATATAAGCTGTTAGTCATAAGGTATTTATATGTGGGGGAAGAGGGAGAGAACTGGTATTAATAATCTATGAGATTGAAAGGATTTTACTCTGACACTGACACTGTACCCTGACACTACCACATGAGCCATGTGGATTTTCCTGTTGCTAAGTAACTCTTTCCTTTGGGAAAGGGTTGAGGATGAATTTAATGCTGAATTCTGCTCTGGAGCAAATTCTAGTAGAGAGGTTTCTCCTGGAGGAGCCTACTATTTATGCAAATTCGAGACCCCACCTCTGACAGGAAATCTGAGTGCAGCCTTCTGCAGCCCTTGCAGCTTCTCTGAAACCCTCTCTTCCTTCATTTCTAGACAACAGGATGATGATTGTTTACAAGATGATTTCCTCCCTTTTCTCACACAGGACTACATGGTCCTTAAACAGGAACAGATGGTGGGGATGGGGGGCTTGCTGCAGAATGTCCTTCTCTCATTTCTTCCCCCATCCTATGGGAGGGCAACCAATAAACCAGCTCAGACACACAGGCCCAGTGGGATCATTTACTCAGCTTCTTTCTTCTAGGGCTGGATGGGGCAGCATCTCAACCATATAGGGCACAGGACAAACCTCAGTATCACCAGCAAGAATCCACTACTGTTCAATACGTAAGTAAGTGGAGGCTGGGCATGGTGACTCATGCCTGTAATCCCAACACTTGGGAAGTCCCCGGGGGCAGGATCACTTGAACCCAGGAGTTCCAGACCAGCCTGAGTAACATAGTGAGATACCACATCTAAAAAAAAAAAAAAAAAAAAAAAAAAAAAAAAAAAAAAGCTGGGCATAGTGGCATGTGCCTGTGGTCCCAGCTACTCGGGAGGCTGAGGTGGGAGGATCGCTTGAGCCCAAGAGACCAAAGCTGCAGTGAGTTGTGATAGAGCCACTGCACTCCAACCCACGCAACAGAATAAGACCCTGTCTCAAAAAAATAAAGTGGAGAAAACCGAGAGAAACCTGAGGCTGGCCCTAAGGTAAAATGGTTTAGCAGATGAAGGATAGTTGCAGGCCCCCTTGACCTAGTTCTGGCACACAATTTCCCCAAGCCCAGCTAGTACTACTCTATTCAATTTGAATGTGCTGGAAAACACCGTGTGATTATGTCCACCAGTCTTTTCCTGGGTTTGTGGATGTCCTCCTTTCTCTCCTCTTCAAACTTCTTTCCACATCTACCTCCTCTTTGAGAACTGCCTTGGAGACCCCAATTTCTCTTCCCTTATCTCCTTCCCAGTTACCCTCTCAGTCTTCCCGCAGGTCTTTTTCGACTGGCATCCCCATCCTGTACTCTTTGGGCCCACAGTTTCCTCTTTTACAAAACACAGAAATTGAACTTTACAGTGAGGATTACTTTTGCTGACTAGTTGATAAGTTTAAGCAGAAACTGGCACAGAAGTATTCTCAATGTTGAGCTTTAGAGTTGCGCATTAGTCCAAGTGATGCAATCATACAAAAATTCATCCGGAAGTGTTAGTTGAGGTGTAAACGAACTGAAGAATACATGTGCATACTTGGCAATATTTAAGAAGGTCATAATGATAAACCATTGTTGTTACTGTGCTAGAAGCAAATGAAAAGAAGTCTGGAAAAGAAGGGGATGTGAGGTTTCAGATGATGAGGAGAGAGGATGCTTAGCTACCAGAAAGCAGCTAAGATTTGGGAAGAGGCCCCACCTTCCCAAATCTTGTCCAATACTCCTGAGCCTAGACTCTGCTCCTAAATAGTCTTATAATTCATAGTTCCTCTTCTCAATCCAGTTAACCCCTGCAGTGCTCTAACAGCCCACTCTCAGCCAAACGCCTCTGACTTCACGGTATTTTAATATCTCCAGGTAGTACCTCCAGACCTTTTCCCTGTGCCCCCAGACTCTGAGGTCCATCCCACCCTCAGTTGTCCATCTTCTAGAGCAGGCGGTCTAGCCTCCCCAAACCAGAAGAACTTCCTTTTTATATTCAACCACCTGGTGGATGTCCCTGATCAGGTCCCTCGGCTGCAGAGCACAAGTGGGACCTTCAGGATCCAGCCTTCTGTGAGCACATTGCTGCCTGGATTAGTTAGCTGGTCATAGGTTCAATGTCCCAGAACGGAGCTTTTGACTCATCTCATGGTTCCAGGGCCTCCTTCGCCTCTCAAGTTTAAGGACATCCATAATTCATTGGATTTAGGACGACCCAAAACCTTCTCATACTAGTTCACTTTTGCCATCTTCTCTTTTTGAAAGGGAGAAAATCACCAGTTTTAGTGGCCAGATTCAGGGTTTAGGGTGCATGGACAAGCAGCTTCCCAGCCCTTTTTGGCAGTGTTTTGCTTCTTGTCTTATTTGCAGGTAATCATTGCCAGATAGACAGGAATGGGGTCCAGTTAGTCATATCCAGGACCTTATGATATGCCCCATATACACCCCTTCACTCCTAATTTACAATGTCAAACAGTAAAAAATGTTTTCTCTTCCTCTGAGCCAGTCTATAAGTGGCCAGCATTTATTAAACACATACTACATGCCAGATGAGGTGCTAACAGCTTTACAAGCATTATCTTATTATATCCTACGGCAATCCTATGCAGATTTTTTAATCACTATGTTAAATTCCTCCTCCTAAATTAAGTGAAAATGACCAAATTTCTAGATAACTGTTACTTTCTCAGTGCTTATGGGGGTGAGGGTGAGGAAAGAACACTGTCTTCAAGTGCTCCAGGAGAAATTGATATTACAAATGACACAAGCTTTTAGTGGTCAACTAGTTTGGTAGTTTTCAAACATGTGGGTTTTCTTTCCTTTAGTAGACCACAAAATACAAAACAGAAAAAAGCAGAGCTGCTTTGATTGAAGAAGGGTGAGGTGCTAGTGCCTTCCCTGCTATGCCTTCCTCCCCACTCCCACTCCTCAATAGAAGATTCCAGAGACATCTGCACATTGAGCCTTAAGAATTCCCCAATTTAAAAACTACTAATTGAGGCTGGGCGCGGTGGCTCACGCTTGTAATCCCACTACTTTGGGAGGCCAACGCGGGCAGATCACAAGGTCAGGAGATCGAGACCATTATGGCCAACATGGTGAAACTCCGTCTCTACCAAAACCACAAAAATTAGCTGGGCATGGTGGCATGTGCCTGTAGTCCCAGCTACTTGGGAGGCTGAGGCAGGAGAATCGCTTGAACCAGGGAGTCAGAGGTTGCAGTGAGCCGAGATTACACCACTGCGCTCCAGCCTGGTGACAAAGTGAGACTCCATCTCAAAAAACTAACAAGCAAAAATTACTAATTGAATCCAACCTTCTCATTTTATAGGTGAGGAGACTGAGGCCAAAGAAGAAGGAAAAAGGAGTTGTTTAGGATCATGCAATGATTTGTGGCAAAACCCCAACTATTAATATAACACCTATACAACTTCCAGGCCAGTGCTTTTTCCACTTGAAAGGCCTTGTTCTGAGTTTTTTTTGTTTTTGTTTTTTTGACACAGTCTCACTCCGTCGCCCAGGCTGGAGTGCAGTGGTGCGATCTTGGTTCACTACAACCTCTGCCTGCCAGGTTCAAGCGATTCTCCTGCCTCAGCCTCCCGAGTAGCTGGGACTACAGGCACATGCCGCCACGCCCAGCTAATGTGTGTCTTTTTAGTAGAGATGGGGTTTCACCATATTGGCCAGGATGGTCTCGATCTCCTGACCTCGTGATCCGCCCGCCTCGGCCACCCAAAGTGTTGGGATTACAGGTGTAAGCCACTGCACCCAGCCATTCTCTGAGTTCTTAAGTGGGCAAGATGTCAGTGATGCCAGGGCCGTGACTGTAGGAAAGGGCTGGAACTGCATGCCCTCTGGTGCTTTTACCCTTCCAAGTTTATGTCCAGGAATATACATCTCTCCCCAACTGCCTAAGTAGGTGCTAGTTGATATCATGATTGATTTGGTCTTCTTGGGTAAGACCTCAGTGAATTCTGGGTAATTTTTTGTTCGGGGATGAACTGTAGCCATCCACCTATGAAGAAAGAGTTGCTTTTATTCTTTGCTAGGCTCCATCCATATCTGGATGGGAAACAGCAAGAATATTTATTTCCTCATTTGCTTTTTACTAATCTCAGTGTCTGGCCCTTCAGAAAAGAAAGGAATGGGCTAAAGAGACAACTGGGCTGGAAGAGAGGAGAAAAGTGTCAGAGGGGTGTTGGAGTAGGATGAGTTGGAGGAAGGACAGGAACAGCAAAGATGGAGGCTCTTAATGCCGGCCCCAATACCTTTCCATGTCTTCTTTCTCCACCCCGACACCCTCTGACGTCCAGTGCCTGAGGAGCTGGGGCAGTAGGGGCATACCTAGATTGCCCTCCAACCCCATCAATCTACATCACTTTTCTATTTTCTTGACTCTTAAGCTTCCAAAGGCTGGATTCAGCATCCCCCAAACCCATCTCTGAATCTCCAGGGCCTACCACTGACTACACAGAACAGGCCTTAGCGTATGCTTCAGAAAGACATCCCTGACGAGCACAATAGTCATACTGTCACCCTCTAGCCTATAGTTTGCGAAGCCCTTTACAGGCAGGACTTCAGTCGCCCCTCCTTGGATGTCCCTAGGGTTAGGCAGGGCCGAAGCCACTATCCCAACTCTACAAATGAGGAAAAGCCAAGAGCCGTGCTGCAGGCAGCTAGCAGCAACACTCTTCCACAGGTCTTCTGACGAAGGTCGAAGCACTTCTCTGCATCTCCCACGGACTCCGGCGCAGAGCCTGCCGGGAGTTGTAGTCCAGTGCCCCGGGAACTCCTACGGACTGGACTACAATGACCAGCGTGCCCCGCGCTCCGCGCCCCCTTCTCTTTCAGCCTCGGGCGCGGGGGAGGTTCGGCGGACCTGCAGATTGGGAACCGATATGGCGGCGACTCTGGGCAGCGGGGAGCGCTGGACGGAAGGTATTAGGTCCCCGCCTGAAGGAGGGATAGGGCGGCGTTCGGGGGAGATCAGGGATGAGGATCCTGAAGACGCACAAGGGCTGAGATCCTGGGTCTGAGGTGATGGATGGAGGCCTGTGAGAAGATGCTGAGCCTGAGTAGGGTTGCGGATGGGGTAGGGAAGCTGGGTCCGCAAACCCAGAGTCACCGGTGACGACTTGTTGCCTCCGGCCCCCCAGCCCCGCCCCCGCCCGTGCCCCGCCCAGGGCCCGCAGCGGTCAGGCCCCGCCCGTGCCAGGGTGACTGGAGGGCCCGTGGGGGTGCTGCCGTCTCTCTGAAGCTTGCTAACCTGGCCCATATATTCCGCCTAACTGGGCCACCTGACCTTCAGTCCCTGTTTGAACATGTCGCTCCAGCCGGCATCAGGACCAGCCTTTTCCACCCTACAGTCAGGCAAAAAGTATTGATCCAATACCTATTGCGTGCCCCGCATTATGCTGATTCTGCAGCGGGGATTTGACTGACAGGGGTCCCTTAGCTTACAAAACTAGCAGCCCTCTGAGAGTTTGACGACTGAACAGCCAATTACAAAACGGACTAGTAATACAAAACGGCCTGGGCTACACAGCAAGATCAGGGATTTGGAGAGAACACTGACAAGGCACCTAACGCAGACTGGCTGTCAAGGGAGGTTTCTTGCAGAGAGTGTTACAAATGGTGACAAGAAGGATGCATTGGAGTTAGCCAGGCCGACTTACAGGAAGAGTGTCCAGGAGCAGTGGGTGGAGGTAGCTGAGGGACGTTAAGCGGAAGAAAGATGTTGTTAAAGCCTTTCCCAGGTCCTCCGAGAAGACATGAGTGCTCTGCCCCTTTTGACTGGATTGCTTATGACCCTCTTTACATTCTGCAGGTGTTGTTATTGAATCTTCTCCCTTTAAACCAGGGGTATCCAATCTTTTGGCTTCTCTGGGCCACATTGGAAGAATTGTCTTGGGCTACACATAAAATACACTAACTGACGACTAAATAACTGATGACAGCTGATGAGCTTAAAAATAAAATTTCAAAAACACATCTCATAATGCTCGAAAAAAGTTTACGAATTTATGTTGAGCTCAAAGCCGTGCTTGGCCGCATGCCACCTGTGGGCCGCGGGTTGGACAAGCTTGCATTAAACTAACCTCTTTGTGGTCAGGAGCAGGTCTTACCCATCTGCCCCCTTGATCTAGCCAAGTTCCTTGGTATATATTAGTTCTATAATTGTTAGTGTGAAAGAATCGAACTCCTCTCTACTTTAAATCTTAGAGGTGGGAGGAACTGCAACAAAAAATACTATTTTACGAGCAGTGTCTCTTCTGACCATGGACCACAGAGAAACAGATGTTTATTCAGCTTTGTATGACAAAGTCAGCATGACATCCCTACCCCTGGCCATCACACTTACCTTCTCATGCTTAGGAGCAGCCTCCCAGAGAGCTAAGGCAGGTTGCAAAGTTGATTTTCAGGGTCAGATGGAGACCTAATGGAAGGGCTGTTGCTTTGCAGCTTACATTGATGCAGTTAGAAGAAACAAATACCCAGAAGACACACCTCCTGAGAGTCATGATCCCTGTGGCTGCTGTAACTGCGTGAAGGCACAAAAGGAAAAGAAGTCTGAGAATGAGTGGACTCAGACCCGGCAGGGTGAGGGGAGCTCCATGTATAGTGAGGAACAGCTGCTTGGGGTACAAAGGTGAGCATATGGTGGGATTGAATGAGTGATTTTATGGAAAGTGCTTAGAAGAGTGCCTGGATGTGCTATGTAAGTATTGACTGATGATGATGATGATGATGATGATGATGATAATGATAACTGAAGCATACTAGCTTCTTGACCTCAGAGGGAAGACTGAGTAGAAGTGGAGTATTAGGGTATAACACGAACTAACTACCCTGCCTCCACTTTAAGAGAGGCAGTAGAAACTGACTAGACACAACACACATCTATAGGACATTCTGTCAACAACAACAGAATGATTTTTTTCTTAAGGATACATAGAATATTCTCCAGGATAGACCATATCTTAGGTCATAAAACAAGCCTCAGTAAATTTAAAAAGATTGAAATCATACAGTGTATGGTCTCTGAAATCAAAAACAAAGGGAAATTTGAGAAATTCACAAATATGTGGAAATTAAACTACAAGCTCCTAATAAGCAAACGAGTCACAGAATAAATCACTAGAAAAGCTAGAAATGCTTTGAGATGAGGGAAAAGGAAAACACGACATACTAAAACATATAGGATGCAGCTAAAACAGTGCTTAGAAGGAAATTTATAGCTCTAAATGCTTATTTTTTTGATAAAAGACTCCAAATCAGTAACCTAATCTACCTTAAGGAAGTAGACAGCCTGGACAATACAGTGAAACCCTCTCTCTACCCAAAAAAAAAAAAAAAAATGTATATATATACAAAAATTAGCTTGGTGTGGTGGCACGAGTATGTAGTCCCAGCTACTTGGGAGGCTGAGGCAGGAGGATTGCTGGAACCCAGTAGGTCGAAGCTGCAGTGAGTCATGATCACAGCACTGCACTCCTGTCTGGACAGCAGAGCAAGACCCTCTCTCAAAAAAAGAAAAAAGAAAGAGGGATATCCCTACCAATCTAAATACTATGAACAATTGTATGCCAACCTAGATAAAATCAACAAATGCCTAGAAAGACACAAATTACTGAAACTGACTTAAGAAAAAAATGGAGTCCAGGCATGGTGGGTCACACCTGTAATCCTAGTTCTTTGGGGGTGCTGAGGCAGGAGGATTGCTTGAGACCAGGAGTTTTAGACCAGCCTGGGCAACATAATAAGACCTTATCTCTAAAAAGAAAAATACTTGGGCATGGTGGCACATGCCTGTGGCTACTTTGGAGACTGAAGCAGGAGGATCACTTGAGCCTAGGAATCTGAGGTTACAGTAAGCTATGATAGTGCCACTGCATTGCAATTTGGGTGACAGAGTGAGACTTTATTTCCAAAAAAAAAAAAAAAAGAAAGAAAGAAAAAATGGAAAACCCAGGTAGACCTACAACAAATAAGGTGATTTAATTAACAATCAAAAAACTTCTGGCTGGGCATGGTGGCTTATGCCCGTAATCCCATTACTTTGGGAGGCTGAGGCGGGAGGATCACTTGAGCCCAGGAGTTCAAGACCAGCCTGGCCAACATGGCGAAACTTCATCAATACAATATAAAACAAACAAAAAGACCCCACAAAAATTAGCCAAGCATGGTGGTGCACATCTGCAGTCCCAGCTGCTCAGGAGGCTGAGATGGGAGGATTGATGGAGCCTAGAAGGGTGAGGCTACAGTGAGCAGTGATTGCACCATTGCACTCTAGTCTGGGTGACAGAGGGAGACCCTGTCTGAAAAAAAAAAAAAAAAAAACTTCCAATGAAGAGAAGTCCAGGCCCAGCTAGCTTCATTCTTTGAGGCCAGTAGAACTCTGTAACCAAAACCAGACAAAAATATCATAAGAAATCTAAACTATCAACCAATATCCCTTATTGAATTTTTTTAATATATATATGTATGTGTATATATATACATATATATATTAAAATCTTCAATAAAATGCTAGCAAAACAAATACAGCAACGTAAAAAGTATTACACATTTTGACCAAGTGGGATTTATCCCAGTATTGCAGGATTGTTTAACACACAAAAGTCAATCAATGTAACATACCATGTTAATAGAATAAAGTACAAAAATCACATGATCATTTCAATAGGTACAGAAAAAGCATTTAACAAAATTCAACACTCACTGCAACCTCTGCCTCCCAGGTTCAAGCAATTCTCTGGCCTCAGCCTCCCGAGAAGCTGGGACTACAGACACGCACCACCACACCCAGCTAATTTTTGTATTTTTAGTGGAGACGGGGTTTTACCATGTTGGCCAGGATGGTCTCGTGACCTTGTGATCCGCCCGCCTCGGCCTCCCAAAGTGCTGGGATTACAGGCGTGAGCCACCGTGCCCAGCCCCAACACTCTTTCATAATAAAAACACTCAACTAGGAATAGAAGGGAACTTTCTCAACCTGATAACGTCCATCTACACAAATCCACAGTTAACATCATACTTAAAGGTGAACAACTGGGTGTTTTCCCACCAAGATCAGGAACAAGACAAGTATGTTCACTCTTGCCATTCTGTTCAACATTGTACTAGAGGGTCAAGCTAGGGCATTTAAGCAAGAAAAAGAAATAAAAGCCAACCAGATTGGAAAGAAGAGTAAAACTACATCCACAGATGACGTGATCTTGTAAATGGAAAATCCTAATGAATACACATACACATACACACATATACACACACACACAAATACTGTTAGAACTGATAAACAAGTTGGACAAAGTTACAGAATATAAGATCAATATACAAAAATTATCATTTTTCTATATACTAGCAATGAACAATCAAAAAATGAAATTAAGAAAATATAGTTGAGGCTGGGTGTGGTGGCTCATGCCTGTAATCCCAAAACTTTGGGAGGCCAAGATGGGAGGATCACTTGAAGCTAGAAGTTCAAGATGAGCCTGAACAACATAGCAAGGCCCTGTCTCTACTAAAAATAAAACTTAGCCAGGTGTGGTGGCATGCATCCGAAATCCCAGCTACTCAGAAGGCTGAGGTAGGTGGATCCCTTCAGCCAGGAGTTCGAGGCTGCAGTGAGCTATGATCACCCCACTGCAATCCAGCCTGGGTGACAAAGCAAGACCCTGTCTCTATAAATAAATAAATAAATTATTTAAAAAAAGAAGATACAGTTGGCCTTTGAACAACACAGGCTTGAGTGGCATGGATTTGAACCGTGGATTTTTATATGTAAATTTTTAAAGATAAATGCATTGGAAAAACTTTTTAGATTTGCAACAATTTGAAAAATTTTGGCCAGGTGCAGTGGCTCACACCTGCAATCCCAGCACTTTGGGAGGCCGAGGCAGGAAGATTACTTGGGCTCAGAAGTTCGAGACAAGCCTGGGCAACATGGCAAAACCCCGTCTCTACTAAAAATACAAAATTAGCCAGGTGTGGTGGCACACACCTGTAATCCCAGCTACTTGGGAGGCTAAGGCAGGAGAATTGCTTGAACCCAGGAGGCAGAGGTTGCAGTGAGCTGTGATTGCGCCATTGCACTCCAGCCTGGGCAACAAGAGTGAAACTCTGTCTCAATTAATAATAATAATAATAATAATAATTCACAAACCATAGAGAATGGACATATCAAAAAAATTAAGAAAATTATATGAATGCATAAAATATATCTAGATACTAGTCTATTTTATTTAGTATCATAAAATATACACAAATCTATTATAAAAAGTTAAAATCTATCAAAACATACGCTCACAAACACTTAAGAGACTTTACATGGTGCCATTCGCATTTAAGAAAAATATAAACATACAGGTGCAGTATTAATCACAACCGCATAAAGTTAACAGTAGTGCTGTACTACTGTAATAATTTTGTAGCTAGCTCCTGTTATTTTGATGAGCCTCAAGTATTGGGAGTATCTGCTTAAAATGCCACATGATGTGGTTCACGCCTGTAATCCCAGCACTTTGGGAGGCCGAGGCGGGCAGATCACGAGGTCAGGAGATCGAGACCATCCTGGCTAACACGGTGAAACTCCGTCTCTACTAAAAATACAAAAAATTAGCCGGGCGTGGTGGCGGGCACCTGTGGTCCCAGCTACTCGGGAGGCTGAGGCAGGAGAATGGCGTGAACCCAGGAGGCGGAGCTTGCAGTGAGCCGAGATCACGCCACTGCACTCCAACCTGGGTGAGAGTGAGACTCCGTCTCAAAAAAATAAAAAGAAAAAAAATGCCACATGATGCTAATCATCTCTTTGTGAGCAGTTTGTCTCTTGAGTAAATTATGTATAGCAGTAAAAAGTAATCTCTTGCAGTTCTCGAGGTTTTTGTTTTGTTTTGTTTTTGATACGGAGTTTTGTTGTTGTCGCCCAAGCTGGAGTGCAGTGGCATGATCTTGGCTCACTGCAACCTCCTCCACCTCCCGGGTTCAAGCAATTGTCCTGCCTCAGCCTCCCAAGTAGCTGGGATTAGGCACCCACCATCACGCCTGGCTAATTTTTGTATTTTTAGTAGAGACGGTTTCACCATATTGGCCAGGCTGGTCTTGAACTCCTGGCCTTGTGATCCGCCTGCACTTAATGCCAGCAGGTATGAAAACATTGCACTTTTTGCAAAATACCTTTTAATCTCATATTGAAAATGAAGCTTTTATGTGGGTACAGGACTGCTATAAGAAAGGCATACAGTCCATGATGTGATTATTACTTATCGCATGCCTGAGCTCAAGGCTTCCACTCGCCTCAGCCTCTAAAAGTGCTGGGATTACAGATGTGAACCCCACGCCCAACCCTACCTCATCAACTTTTTAATGCAGACAGAAGTGCCCTATTCTGGAAAAGTGCCCTATTCTGTCACAAAGGATATTGTATTAGTAAGAACAAGAAGTGAGCACCAGGATATAAGGCAGGAAGAGACAGGCTAACTCTGCTATTTTGTGCAAATACAGTTCAGTTTATGATAGGGGCTGCCATTATATATAAAGCTGCTAACCCCTGAGCCTTGAGTGGAAAAGATGAGTACCAGCTGCCAGCCTTTTGGTTGTACAGCAAGAAGGCCTGGGCAACAAGAGCCCTTTTTCTGGATTGCTCCATTGATATTTTCTTCCTGAAGTCAGGAAGTACTTTGCCAGTAAGGGACTGCCTTTTAAAAGTTCTTTTGGATTAACTTGGTGTTATGGTGCATACTTGTAGTCTCAGCTACTTGGAAGGCTGAGGCAGGAGAATCACTTGAGCCCAGGAGTTGGAGGCTACAGTGAGCTATGACCATGCCAGTGCACTCCAGCCTGGGTGACAGGGACCCTACCCTGTCTCTAAAAAAATAATAAAGTTCTGTGGCCAGGCGTGGTGTCTCACATCTGTAATCCTAGCACTTTGGGAGGCCGAGGCAGGCAGATCACAAGGTCAAGAGTTCGAGACCAGCCTGGCCAACATGGTGAAACCCCATATCTACTAAAAACACAGAAATTAGCCAGGCGTGGTGGCAGGCGCCTGTAATCCCAGCTACTCGGGAGTCTGAGGCGGGAGAATTGCTTGAACCCGGGAGGAGGAGGTTGCATGAGTTGAGACCATACAATTGCACTCCAGCCTAGGTGACAAGAGTGAAACTCTATCTCAAAAAAAAAGAAAAAAAAAAAAAGAATGTGAAAAGTCAACCTACAGAATGGGAGAAAACATTTAAAAAGTGTATATCTGATAAGGGACTTTAATCTGGAACATACAAAGTTCTCTTAAAACTCAACAATATGAAGACAAATAACCCAATTGAAAAAATGGGCAAAGGGTCTGAATAGGCATTCCTCCTATATATTTCTCCATATATATATATAAAAAAGATATATATCATTAGTAAGCATATGTAAACTTGTTCAACATCATTAGTCATTAGGGGAATGCAAATCAAAACCACAATGAGATACTGTACCACTTCACACCCACTGGAATAGCTATAGTCAAAAAGGTGGATAATAAGTGTTGATAAAGAAGCAGATAGCCGGGCGCGGTGGCTCGCGCCTGTAATCCCAGCACTTTGGGAGGCCGAGGCGGGCGGATCACGAGGTCAGGAGATCGAGACCAGCCTGGCTAACACGGTGAAACCCCGTCTCTACTAAAAATTCAAAAAATGGCCGGGCGCGGTGGCTCACGCCTGTAATCCCAGCGCTTTGGGAGGCCGAGGCGGGCGGATCACAAGGTCAGGAGATCGAGACCACGGTGAAACCCCGTCTCTACTAAAAATACAAAAAATTAGCCGGGCGCGGTTGTGGGCGCCTGTAGTCCCAGCTACTCGGGAGGCTGAGGCAGGAGAATGGCGTGAACCCGGGAGGTGGAGCTTGCAGTGAGCCGAGATCGCGCCACTGCACTCCAGCCTGGGCGACAGAGCAAGACTCCGTCTCAAAAAAAACAAAAAACAAAAAACAAAAAACAAAAAATTAGCCGGGCGTGGTGGTGCGTGCCTGTAGTCCCAGCTACTCCGAGGCTGAGGCAGGAGAATGGCCAGGAGGCGGAGCTTGCAGTGAGCCGAGATGGTGCCACTGCACTCCAGTCTGGGCGACAAAGCGAGACTCCGTCTCAAAAAAAAAAAAACCAAAAAAAAAAAAAAAAAGAAGCAGATAAATTGGAACCTTTGTACATTGCTGGTAGGAATGCAGCCAGTTTGGAAAACAATATGGCAATTCCTCTTAAAGTTCAGAAGAAAGTTAAGATTATTGACCAACAATCTACTCCTAGTATATACCAAGAGAAATATAAATGTACTTCCACAAAAAAATTTGTACATGAATGTCCATAGCAATATTATTCACAACGACCCCAAAGGGGAAACAACCCAATGTCCATTAACTGATAATGGACAAACAACATGGGGTATATCCATACAATGAAATATTATTTTGTAACAAAAAGGAGTGAACAGATTCATGCTACAACATGAATGAACCTTGAAAAAATTACAGTAAGTGAAAGAAGCCAAACACAAAAGGCTACATGTTACATAACTCCTTTTATATAAAATATTCAGAATAAGCAAATCTATAGAGAGGGAAAGTAGATTAGTGGGTCCCAGGGGCTGGGGAGGAGAAGTGGGAATGACTGCTAATGAGTATAGAGTTTCTTTTTGGGGTGATAAAAATGTCCTGAAATGAGATAGTGGTGATAGATGCACACCTCTATAAATGTATTTAAAAACTAATGAATTGTACATTTTTAAAGGGTGAACTTTATGGTATGTGGATTATTTCTCAATAAAGCATTATTAAACAAATAGTAAATTTAGGAGAGGGAGTCCTGAGTGTCTGCCATGGAAGCAGAGATTGGAAACTGGGCTAGGGATTCAAAGACTCCCCATGGGCAGCTCATGTGGAAGGGACCTGCTGACAGCCCAGACCCTGCATTAGAGTCCAACCTGTGTTACTGACTTACGATGAATTTCCCAACAAAACTCTGAATCTCTGCCTGCCTTACTGAATCATATGGTAGCAAAAGACTGAAGCCCTTCTCAATACAAATTAGTAGGTGATGTATATATTATACATTGATACAATGCAATAATATTTAGATTTTAAAAAGAATGAGATAGGCCAGGCGTGGTAGCTCATGTCTGTAATCCCAGCACTTTGGGAGGCCAAGACAGGTAGATCACTTGAGGTCAAGAGTTCGAGACCAGCCTGGCCAATATAGTGAAACCCTGTCTCTACTAAAATTACAAAAACTAGCTGGGTGTGATGGTGCAAGCCTGTAGTCCCAGCTACTCAGGAGGCTGAGGCAGGAGAATCACTTGAACCCAGAAGGCAGAAGTTCAGTGAGCCGAGATTGCACCACTGTACTCCAGCCTGGGCTCTGTCTCAAAAAAAAAAAAAAAAAAAGAGGTAGATATATAATACTAGGTAATATTTATTTAGTATTAGATGCTCTCAAGCACTTTCATGAAGACTTTATTTAATCATAATATCAACTCTGTGAAATATAATTATTAGCCCATTTCAGAAGATAACACCAAGCTATAGAGGTTAAGTACACAGCAAAATCAAAGCTCAACCAAGGGATTTTGACTCCAGAGTTCATCTCTAATCCAGCAGTTCTCAAAGGGTGGTTGGGGAACCCCAAGACCCTTTTAGGGGATAGGTCTGCAAGTTTAAAACTGTAGTCATAATGATACAAACATGTTACTTGTCTTTTTCACTGATTTTCTCATGATTATACAGTGGAGTTTTTGAGAGGCTACATGACATGTAATTACATCATCACTGTTTAAAAATTTTTTGTTTTCATTTCTGGTATAGTAGATGTGGATTGATAGAAGTCACATAAATGAAAGCTCTTTTGAGGTCTTCAGTAATTTTTTTTCTCTTCCTGTACCATGCATTATAAAACGTTGCTGAGATCAAAAGTTCAGAACTGCCACTCTAAACTACTGTCTAGTCTAAACTATTATTCTATACTTCTTATCTTTATCTGTTAAGGATTGATCTCCAATCCTTTTTTGTTTGTTTGTTTGTTTGTTTGTTTTTTAGAGACAGGGTCATGCTCTGTTGCCCAGACTAGAGTGTAGTGGAACAATCATAGCTCACTGCAGCCTCAAACTCATGGGCTTAAGTGATCCACCTGCTTTGGCCTCCTGAGTAGCTAGAATTCCAGATACAAGGCACCATGCCTGGCTAACTTTTTAAAATTTTTCATAGAGATAGGGTCTTACCATCCTGTCCAGGCTGGCCTTAAGCTCTTGGCCTCAAGCAGTCCTCCTGCCTCAGCCTCCCAAAGCACTGGGATTACAAGTGTGAGCCACCACGCCCAGCCCAAAATAAATTTTTTTTTAAGCAAGATGTAGAAAAGTGCTTATAATATGTTTCCATTTAGGTAAGAACAAAAATGGAGAGGACTATACCTGTACTCTCTGTACATAGGATCCATACAAAACTTCTAATGATGGTTGTCCCTGTGGTGGGATACTGGGGGACAGGAAATAATGAAGCAGGAGAATTTTTACTGTATAAACTTTAGTTCTGTTGGCTCTTTTTCTTCTATCATGTGTATGTTAACTTTCTTAAAACACAGTTTAGCTGGGCACGGTGGCTAACACCTGTAATCCCAGCACTTTGGGAGGCCAAGGTGGGCAGATCACAAGGTCAGGAGTTTGAGACCAGCCTAACCAACATGGTGAAACCCCATCTCTACTAAAAATACAAAAATTAGCCAGGCCTGGTGGCGCATCCCTGTAATCTCAGCTACTCGGGAGGCAGAGGCAGGAGAATTGCTTGAACCCAGGAGGCAGAGGTTGCAGTGAGCCGAGATTGCGCCACTGCACTCCAGCCTAGGCAACAAGAGCAAGACTCCGTCTCAAAAACAAAACAAAACAAAAAACACAGTTTAAAAAATAGCCATAGGAAAAAGAGAGAAAAAATTATAAACAAACAGAGTGATTAACTGTTTCTTCCGGCTTTGCTGTCCTGTGGTTCATCTCTCAGGATCTTAGCCTGAACCTTGGTGTAAGGATTGGCATACTCGTTCTACTCCCTTGCAGGGATATAGGAAGAATAAATAGTAGATGTAAAAGTACTTTGAAAGGCATTAAGTTCTGGATGGGAGAAGGACATTGTTAATGAATTTGAATGTTTCATTAACGTGTGCACTAATTTTCTTCTAGGTTTGTTTTGGGTCCCACAGATTAGAGGGAGGATCAATGTATTATCTTGCAGTTAGTTGTACAAAAGGGGCCTTTGTAGACATACATGTTTCTGATTTTTTTAGGATCAAGAAATGCAGAAATTACTATGAAATTCTGGGAGTTTCTCGAGATGCCAGTGATGAAGAGCTTAAGAAAGCTTACAGAAAACTCGCCCTGAAATTTCACCCTGACAAGAACTGTGCTCCTGGAGCAACAGATGCTTTCAAAGGTCTGATCCTGAACCAATGCTCAATGGTGCCCTTGTCATGATTGGTCATAATAAGTTGCTTTTAGCCTTCCCCATAGTTGTTTCATAAGGCCATAAGGAGGGTTTTTCCCCCTGCCACACCTCTTAAATAGTGATCATTAGCATAGCTCCCTTGATTTTACCTAGGCTGGAGTGCAGTGGTGACATCTCAGCTCACTGCAACCTCCACCTCCCAGGCTCGAGTGATCCTCCCACCTCAGCCTCCCAAGGAGCTGGGACTACGGGTGAGCATCACCATGCCTGGCTAATTTTTGTATCTTTTGTGGAGACGAGGTTTTGCCATGTTGCTCTGGCTGATCTCAAACTCCTGAGCTCAAGTAGTCTGCCTGCCTAGGCCTTCCAAGGTGCTGAAATTACAGGCGTGAGCCACTGTGCCCGTCCTCCATGATATTTTAAGTAATATATTCTTTAGGCTGAGCGCAGTGGCTCACACCTGTAATCCTAGCATTTTGGGAGGCCGAGGTGGGTGGATCACCTGAGGTCAGGAGTTTGAGACCAGCCTGGTCAACATGGTGAAACCCCCTCTCTACTAAAAATACAAAAATTACCCAGGCCTAGTGGTGCACGCCCGTAATCCCAGCTACTCGGGAAGCTGAGGAAAGAGAATTGCTTCAACCCGGGAGGTAGAGGTTGCAGTGAGCCAAGATCACGTCACTGTACTCCAGCCTGTGCGACAGGAGCGAGACTCCATCTCAAAAAAAAAAAAGAAATACATTCTTTAAAAATATTTTGGACCCAACACATGAATACAAATCTTAAGAGCTTCACCTGGCCAGGCATGGTGGCTCACACCTGTAAACCCCAGCACTTTGGGAGGCTGAGATAGGAGGATTGCTTGAGCTCAGGAGTTTGAGACCAGCCCACGCAACATAGTGAGACCTCATCTCTACTAAAAATAAAAATAAAAAAAATTAGCCGGGCATGGTAGCATGTGCCTGTAGTCCCAGCTTCTTGGGAGGCTGAGGTGGGAGGATTGCTTGAGCCAGAGGTCAAGGCTGCAGTGAGCCGTGATTACACCACTGCACTCCAAGTCACTGTTTCAGGCAGAGATCATCAGTGAATTCTAAAGCCATTGAGTGCTAGGTTGTTGTCACCTATGGGGTATTCTTGCCAAAATGTTTGACCTGAATCTAATAATGAGGAAACAATCAGAATATGAAATATTCTACAAGAATACTGACCTGTTCTTCCAAGAAATTTAACATAATGAAAAACAAAAAAGGTGGGGACAGTTTTAGATTAAAAGAAACTAAATGCAGTACTTGATCTTGCATGGATGTATTGGATGATAACTGATGTTAATTTCCTTAGCTGTGATAATGGTGTTGTGATCACATAGGAGAATGTCTTTCTCCTTGGGAGATATATGTTGAGGTATTTAGGGGAAGGTGACATTATCTGTGGCCTACTTTCAAATGGTTCAGCAAAATAAATGTATACTTATTACAATATATATGTACATATGTATATATAGAGTTGTGGGTAACAGAGTGGCAAGGCAAACATTTAACAATTTCCCAGGTAAAAGAATCATGAAGAAATACTCTTTCTGACTGTGTTTCTGACAGTGTTGACTAAATTACAGGTAGAGAGTGGGGGATGCCTTAAAAGGTTTTTTTTCGAGGTTTGTATTGATTGGTGCTACTGATTGTATGTTTAAATGAAATTGGTCAAAGTTCACACATTTGCACATAGAAAGGAGACATGTTGGTAAACATACGTAATTATTCAGCCTTTGAAACCTCCTTGAGACATTGGAAATACATTTCTTAATTTCAGAAAATAATTATCTAAAGTTAACTGAAATAAGACTATGATGAAGACTGTTTTTAGTCAGGCAGGAAGGTTTTTATTAAGATTGTTTCAGAGTAGAATTCAGGAAATTTTTCTGACTACAAGTTAGAATGTCACTATGGATGTGTGAACTGTTTCCAACATAAACCATTGCACTCAAGTGAAATAAGTACACTGTTTTGGCTAGATGCAGTGGCTCACACCTATAATCCCAAACTTTTGGAGGCCAAGGTGGGAGGATCACTTGAGGCCAGGAATCTGAGACTAGTCTCAGCAATGTAACAAGATCCCATCTCTAAAAAAAATTTTTTTAAAGTAAAGAACACTCTTCGTGTGTGTGTGTGTGTGTGTGTGTGTGTGTGTGACGAAGTCTCACTCTGTTGCCCAGCCTGGAGTGCAGTGGCATGATCTTGGCTCACTGTAAGATCCCAAAGTGTTGGGATTACAGGCATGAGCCACTGTGCCTGGCCAGAACACATTTTTTATGAATGAGAGTGCTGACCAGTTGGAGAACATTTCCCCAACATTCCTGGGACTTGTGGTGACTGGGAACCCAAACTGAGGGGGGATTCCTAACTTCTAGGACAGCTGGGATGACTCCAGGACTGTTGATTGGGAGTTAACTCACTTCAGCAGTAGTTCTTAATTCCTGTGATTCCAATGTTGTTTCTGGCGATTAGGGAAAACCTGAAGGGCAAGCACTTTGAAGAACTTTCTAGGCCCAAGCACCTCTCCTTGGGCCCCTGAGAAGTTGTCCAGCACGAGTCACCTCTAGGCTCTTCATCACTGCTGCTGTGATCACTCTCAGCCGTAGCAAAGACTGTGTCCTCATGTGCTGTTTCTTGTTGATTGCAGCAATAGGAAATGCATTTGCAGTCCTGAGCAATCCTGATAAGAGACTTCGCTATGATGAATACGGAGATGAACAGGTGACTTTCACTGCCCCTCGAGCCAGACCTTATAATTATTACAGGGATTTTGAAGCTGACATCACTCCAGAAGAACTATTCAACGTCTTCTTTGGAGGACATTTTCCTACAGGTTAGTCTCCCCAAATTATCATTCTTAAACATATTTCTTTATTTATGGCTCTCAGCAAACTCCTGTTTGAAAATCTGAATAGAGGGACAATGGAATGATGGAAACAGCAAGGATTTGGAATCAGTTGAGCAGGAGTTTGAGGCAAGTCTCCAGCCTCCAGCTGTGCATAATTTTGACCAGATCATTTAGTTTCTCTGACCCTGTTTCCTCTCCTGAAAAATGGGGCTGTTAATAATACCTACTTCACAGGGTCACTGTGAGGATTAGATATTTTTTAAGTGCCTTTTAAATAAGTAACAAAATGCCTATTATTATTATAAAATAGCACTTACAAAGATAAAAGATAGGAAAGTACCCCCAGCAAGTTGGAAGTTGGTATAATTCAATGCCCAGGAAGTAAATTGAATTTTATGAGTTGCTATTAAAAGATACCAGTGACACAATATGGTATTGGGCACGGAAGCAGACGTGAACATGCCAAATAGGATTCATGGCCCAAATGCTCTCTCTCTTCTAGCCTTTTGGGGGTTCTCTCTCACTAGTTGCAAAGGACTATTTAAATGAAGTCAGGAGAGCTCAGCACACTTTAGCTCCAGCTGGTTCACTTGGCTTGCCTACTGTCTTATTTTTCTACTGGGTAAAATAGGCCAATACTCTATCCTTAACAAACCTAGCTGGGAACAAGGACCTTGAAAAAGACAAGGAAGGATTGGGTGCGGTGGCTCACGCACTTTGGGAGGCCAAGGTGGGTGGATCACTTGAGTTCAGGAGTTCGAGACCAACTTGCAATGTGATGAAACCCCATCTCTACTAAAAATACAAAAGTTAGCCAGGCGTGGTGGCGGGTGCCTGTAACCCCAAATACTGAGGAGGCTGAGGTAGGAGAATCACTTGAACCCAGGAAGCAGAGGTTGCAGTGAGCTGAGATCATGCCATTGCACTCCAGCCTGGGTAACAGAGCAAAACTCCGTCTCCAAAAAAAAAGAAAAAGGCAAGGAAGGAGTGTTCGCCATATCCCATACTAAGTATTTCTTTCTCTTTCTTTTCCAGGAAATATTCATATGTTTTCAAATGTGACAGATGACGCTCACTATTACCGCCGACGGCACCGACATGAGAGGACACAGACTCAGAAGGAGGAGGAAGAAGAGAAACCTCAGGTACCTAGGGAGGGAGGAGTGCTGCTGCCCATAAACAGTTGTACTGGACCAACCTTGATGGTACATGATCAAATTTTAGAAGTTGAACTTGAGATATGTTGCTAAGATGTGCTTTAGGAAAGCAAAAGCAATGGTGAGAAGAGCTGGAAAATTGGCCTAAATAGGCAGAATTGTATCCCCTCCCTCTGCCCATTCTTGGGGGCTCTCCCAGGATCTCAGCAATCCTGTGGGGCTGACTTCATCAAGGCTTTTTTTTTTTGAGAGAGGGTCTCACTGTCACTCACGCTGGAGTATAATAGTACAAACACAGCTCACTACAACCTCGAACTCCAGGGCTTAAGCAATACTCCCACCTCCGCCTCTCATGTAGCTGGGACTATAGGTGCATGCCATCATGCCCAGCTCATTTTTTGTAGAGATTAGTTCTCACCCTGTTTCCCAGGCTGGTCACGAACTCCTGAACTCAAGTGATCCTCCTGCCTTGGTCTCCCAAAGTGCTGGGATTACAGGCATGAGCCCCTCTCTGGCTTCAAAATTTTCTTGGCTGCAGAAAATAGGAACTCTCTTCAAAATATTTAGAACTAAAGGAGGTTTAAGGTAAGGGATCAAAGGAGTCTCATGAAGCTCAAGGATAAGAAGCACAGCTGGGCCTTATGACAGACAGGAACAAAGAACTGGGATACTGTCAGGCTCCCAAGCAGCTGTGCTCTGCAGGACTCTTTGGGCCCAGATTGTCTCTAGTTTTCCTGCCACTCTTTGCCTCTGTTTTGTTTTCACCAAGCAGCTTTGCTTGTTCTACTTCCCCTTGCAAATAGCTAGTCTACAGTGCCTGATGGTGTGTGTTCTTCCTTAAAGTGACAACACAGAAGTGAAGGGTGACGAGTCTCAATCCCAGATTCCTAGGAGAGAAAATGTGATTATAGAGTTAGATGTCCTCCCAGTCCATCAGCTGTGGCCAAGCATAATGCTAACCTGGCTCCTAGAGCCCCACTCCTGTAAGAGGCACAGTCTGGGCAGGTTTACCTTGAGATGTTTGCTTCATTGGTCTTGTTAATGGGGCTGCAGGGGGATTACTGGCTGTCAATCCAGGTTGTTGTTGGGCCTCCTTCAGCCTGCTCAGCAGAGAGAATAAAGGTTATTTGGTATAGATTGAGTATCCCTTATCTGAAGTATATGAGACAAGTAGTATTTCAGATTTCAGATTTTTTTTTTTAATTTTGGAATATTTGCATTATACAATTATACATTTGACAATTCCTAATCTGAAAATCTGAGGCTGGGTGCAGTGGCTCACACTTGTAATCCTAACACTTTGGGAGACTGAGGCAGGAGGATTGCTTGAGCCTAGGAGTTCGAGACTAGCTGGGCAACATGGCAAGATCTTGTCTCTACAAAAATTTTAAAATTAACTGCACACGGTAGTATACACCTGTGGTCCCAGCTTCTCAGGAGGCTGAGGTGAGAGAATCATCAGAACCCAGGAGGTCAAGGCTGCAGTGAGCCATGTTTGTGTCACTATACTCTAGCCTGGGTGACAGAGCAAGACCATGTCTCAAAAAAAAAAAAAAAAAATTGAAATCCAAAATGCTCCAATGAGCATTTCCTTTTTTTTTTTTTTTTTTTTTTTTTTTTTTTTTTTGAGACGGAGTCTCACTCTGTCGCCCAGGCTGGAGTGCAGTGGCCGGATCTCAGCTCACTGCAAGCTCCGCCTCCCGGGTTCACGCCATTCTCCTGCCTCAGCCTCCCGAGTAGCTGGGACTACAGGCGCCCGCCACCTCGCCCGGCTAGTTTTTTGTACTTTTTAGTAGAGACGGGGTTTCACCGTGTTAGCCAGGATGGTCTCGATCTCCCGACCTCGTGATCCGCCCGTCTCGGCCTCCCAAAGTGCTGGGATTACAGGCTTGAGCCACCGCGCCCGGCCGAGCATTTTCTTTTGAGTGTCATCCTGGTACGCAAAAAGTTTTAGATTTTGGAGCATTTTTGATTTTGAATTTTCTGATTAGGACTGCCCAACCTGTACTTCTCAGCTGAAAGTACAACCTTCCCAGAAAAGCCTGGGGCTTTGTGGATCCTCCTATGCAGTGCATTGGTAATTTGTTATTTTCTTTGGGACAACTGTCTTATTTTCAATAAGCTTTATATTGATAAAGAACACTTACAGGCCAGGCGCAGTAGCTCACACCTGTAATCCCAGCACTTTGGGAGGCCGAGGTGGGTGGATCACGAGGTCAGGAGATTGAGACTATCCTGGCTGCGGTGAAACCCCATCTCTACTAAAAATACAAAAAAAATTAGCCGGGCTTGGTGGCAGGCGTCTGTAGTCCCAGCTACTCGGGAGGCTGAGGCAGGAGAATGGCGTGAACCTGAGAGGCAGAGCTTGCAGTGAGCCGAGATCGCACCACTGCACTCTAGAAAAAAAAAAAAAAAAAAGCACTTACAGCAAGTTTTTTTTTTTCTTTTTCAGACTACATATTCTGCATTTATTCAGCTACTTCCAGTTCTTGTGATTGTGATTATATCTGTCATTACTCAGCTGCTGGCTACTAATCCCCCATATAGTCTGTTCTATAAATCGTAAGTCTGATATTTCTCAATCTTTTTCAGTAACAGTCTGGGGGTGAAAGACTTGAAGGTTTTGCTGATACATTACTAACATTTCATTTCACCTTTTGCTGTAGAAAACACCAATTTGATGTTTAAAGGAACAGCTGGGTAGTCATGGTGCTGAGACTCAAAAATACTGAAGCAGTCTCCTGTGTGCCTCAGGAAATAGATTGTTTTGTTCTATAGTGACATCATCTGGTCAGCTGCAGAACAGCAGTAGCTGGTTTTTGAAGGATCAGTAGAATTTAAGGTTTAGATGAACACATTATCACACCATGGTAGAGTTAGAAAGACTCTGTTGAGCTGTTGATAGGATTGCTGGACCCTGTGGGTCTCGGAGCATAGTATTCATAATGGGGATCAAGTGATTATTTTCAATTTTTTTGTTTTTGTTGAAGATAGAGAAATTCCTTGTAATGCTTTTTGCATACAGATTATAAACTCTGATAGGATTTTTAAAAATTTCTTCAATTAATTATTTCAGTTGATTCAGTTTCCAAAGTTTGGTCCCCAGACCAGCCATCATCAGTATCAACAGGCAACATGTTAGAAAGGCAGATTCTAGGGCCCCTCCAAATCCATTGAATTAGAGGCTCTGGGGGTAGGACCAGAAGCCTGAGTTTTAGCAAACCCTCCAGATTATCCTGGTCCACACTGAGGTTTGAGAATCACTAGATTATCTTTTTTGTTAGTAATGAATAATAAATTATTGTTCATGATTATAGTTTAGTGGGAAAAAATCTTTTAAAAGTAGAATTTATTAGACAATACATAACAGGAAGAGTCTTTGTCAGTGATCACTGTAGACTGAAGACCATCATTCCAGGTCAATCCAGGTCAGTATTTTCCTTTTTTGTTTGTTTTTGTTTTTTTGAGACAGAGTCTCGCTCTGTCACCTGGGCTGGAGTGCCATGGTGCAATCTGGGCTCGCTTCAACCTCCATCTCCCCGTCAAGCAATTCTTGTGCCTCAACCTCCTGAGTAGCTGGGATTACAGGTGGCACACACCACCACACCCGGCTAATTTTTATATTTTAGTAGAGACAGGGTTTCACTATGTTGGCCAGGCTAGTCTTGAACTCCTGACCTCAGGTGATCCACCCACCTCGGCCTCCCAAAGTGCTGGGATTACAGGCTTGAGCTGTTGGGCCCAGCTAGTATTTTCCTTTTACAGAGAGCGAAGCTGAGGCTGAAAGAGAGGTTTTTTGTTGTTGTTTTTATTTTTGAGGCAGTCTTGCTCTGTCGCCCAGGCTTCCGGGCTGAAGTGCAGTGGTGCAATCTTGGCTCACTGTAATCTCCTTCCTCCGGGTTCGAGTGATTCTCATGCTTCAGCCTCCTGAGTAACTGGGATTATAAGCATGTGCCACCACACCTGGCTAATTTTTGTATTTTTTAGTAGAGACTGGGTTTCACCATGTTGGCTGGGCTGGTCTCAAACACCTGATGTCCACCTGTCTTGGCCTCCCAAAGTGCTGGGATTACAGTCATGAGCCACTGCGCCCAGCCTTCAGAGAGAGGTTTTTGCCATCAGGTCACACACCGATTTCCTCTGTTTCCCAGCTTCTCATGTTTTTCCATATGGCACTTCAGCTTTCTTTCTTGTGAGGCCCGCGGGGTAAGCACGGACCTGCTCTGTAAGATCCCCCAACCCCTTAGAGTGAGGGGAGAGCAGTCATGGCCTCGGCTCTTACTCTAATTAGAGAGGATCTAAGGAGAGGGCCGGGAAAAGGCCAAATAAAATGTAGCCCCTTTAAGTAGAATTTGTCCAGTTTGAAGAAAACCATCTTGGATTCTACACATTTCTGTCACATTGTTTTAACTTTTTTTTTTTTTTTTTTTTTTTTGAGACGGAGTCTCGCTCTGTCCCCCAGGCTGGAGTGCAGTGGAGCGATCTCGGCTCACTGCAAGCTCCGCCTCCCGGGTTCACGCCATTCTCCTGCCTCAGCCTCCCGAGTAGCTGGGACTACAGGCGCCCACAACCGCGCCCGGCTAATTTTTTGTATTTTTAGTAGAGACGGGGTTTCACCGTGTTAGCCAGGATGGTCTCGATCTCCTGACCTCGTGATCCACCCGTCTCGGCCTCCCAAAGTGCTGGGATTACAGGCGTGAGCCACCGCGCCCGGCCACATTGTTTTAACTTGAGTTTGAGGTCCCTTCTGTATTTCCTTACGGTTAGAATTTAGTCAGCTCAGTACTCTTAATGTTGCTGAGCACCAGATACCATTGGATGCCTTGGACCCACAGAGAGTTAGCTCTGAAGCATCATTGAAATATTTTGGGCCGGGCGCGGTGGCTCACGCCTGTAATCCCAGCACTTTGGGAGGCCGAGACGGGCGGATCACGAGGTCAGGAGATCGAGACCATCCTGGCTAACACGGTGAAACCCCGTCTCTACTAAAAAATACAAAAAACTAGCCGGGCGAGGTGGCGGGCGCCTGTAGTCCCAGCTACTCGGGAGGCTGAGGCAGGAGAATGGCGTGAACCCGGGAGGCGGAACTTGCAGTGAGCTGAGATCCGGCCACTGCACTCCAGCCTGGGCGACAGAGCGAGACTCCGTCTCCAAAAAAAAAAAAAAAAAAGAAATATTTTGTCTGAGTTTCTTGCATTTCTCAGTTAGCAGCTATGTGCGAAGTACTTTTTATCATGTCCAAAATATTGCTTCTAGGTTGGTGTGAGCTATCTGTTTTTTAATTTGCTATATAACATAATCAGTTCATTCAACCAGCATTTATAATAACCTACTCTGTCAGGTACCATACTAGATCCTACACAACATAAAAATTGTTTGTTTTAAGCATTCAGCATTCTCTTTTAGCACAGAGAGCAGTAAAAGAGAGGTGAGTCTTTTAAGAGAATAAACTATGCTGAAGCTGAATTCATGGTATGAACGTGCTTACATAATACAATTATGATGATGTTATACGTATAATTTTGCTAAGGATATAAGAAGTGTTGGGTACATTAGAAAATGATATCTACCTCTGCTCTGTGAGCAGATGATGGTGATGATATCTGTGAGGTCAGTGCTAAGAGTAATATTGCCAAATATTATGAGCTCACATGAGCCTCTCTCTCCTTGTTTCAGGACCTTGGGCTACACCATTTCTAGAGAAACTCAGAACCTGCAGGTGCCTTACTTTGTGGATAAAAACTTTGACAAGGCCTACAGAGGAGCTTCTCTGCATGACCTGGAGAAGACAATAGAGAAGGATTACATTGATTATATCCAGACTAGTTGTTGGAAGGAGAAACAACAAAGTAAGATGCTGCAAAAGGGGCATTAGCCGGTGGCCGTGGTTCCTGGCAGGAGGCACCCCCAGCCTCCTGATCCCTCCTCTCTTCTTGTTTGGGGCTACACATGTTTATGTGAACAGAGTCAGAGGACAGAGGCCATTCAGGATACTACAAAAAAGTGGGGGAAATTTATTGACAGGATACATGTGGCCAGGACTTGGCAATCAGGAATTTAGGTGGCGCTAGTCACCTGTCTATATGCCCGTCTCTCTTTGGGTCTCTACCTCTCTGCCCATCTGCCCCCTCTCTTCTCCCCACCAGCTGCCTTCCTTTCTTTCTTCCAGTTTCCCTTTTTCATAACGTTGTTTGCCATGGTTTACAGTAGTTGCCACCCTCCTTATCACTCTCTCAAATTCCCCAGCCTCACCAGTCAGTGCCCCTTTCTGCAGCACACACCTCCGTTAAGTTCTTGGTGCTTGCTGATTTGGTCCACAGTTTCCCAATTCCACACTCTGTAGAGGGAAATCTGATTGAGCCAGCCTTACTTTTTGAACCAGAACAAAGGTTTAGAGGTTTCTGGTATTGAATGAGGTGTCCCCTACCCTCACCTCCAGCTGGTTGTGGCCACACAGAACAAAAGTGACCCCCTGGGTCTGCCCCTTTGGGTGTGGCAGGCCTTCCCCCCTATTTCCCTTTCTGGAGACAGTGGGGATGACAGCGTCTGCCACTGGCTTGCAGCTCCAGCAAGTATTACTAAGGAGTGTCTGCAGAAGGGGCAGCCCGGTCTCAGCCAACAGCTTCACCTTTGGTCCCACTTGAATTCTACACACACACTGCATTAGTGACTGTGTCTTCTCAAACTTGGTTTTGGTTATTTTTATTTTCTTTTTTATTTTTCAGGGGCTACCCTTTTAACTGAAGTTTTGGCTCATGTTTAAAAAGCAAATTCTGACTCATTTCTAAAGCCTTATTACTGAGTATCATTAAATATCTAATGGAGTCTGATAAAATTAGCTCGTTGGTCACAGTGCTGCTAAGCCCTCAGTGACCATCACACACTCCCAACTCCGCCCTCAAGTTAAACTCTCCTTCCTCTGTGTTCTTAAAGCACTTTGTTCAACCTGCTAACATAGTACCAATCACACAGTGTTAGAGTTCCAGAGATATATGTCAGTCTCCCCTGCAAGACTATGGGCTCTCTGGGAATAAGAACTTGGTCTTACTAATTTTGTGTCTCAGGGCCCTGGCACAGTGCTTGCTTCAGAACAGGTGCTCAGCAAATGTCTTTTGAAGAGAGGATTCTCAGGAGTAGAAAACAATGAAAATGCTGAAGATTGTGAATAACAACAGCAGGGTTAGTGTCCTAACTCACCCTTAGGGACCTGGTCTCTGCCCCCTATTTCTGTAAGGCAAAGTCCCACTGTTCTCTCAAAGTACATTAGGAAGTTGGTGAGCAGTGACTCTGGGATATAAGAGGAAATTAAATAGGAAGAGGAAATTCCATTTTTATTGAAAAGCACTGAGGGTTCAGGAAATACTCTACCCCATTGCTAAACTAGATTTTACAAGAATCAAAAATCAGGAAAGAATTTTGGAGCAGGAGAAAGGCCTCATACTAAAAGGCAGTATATAGGCCAGGCATGGTAGCTTATGCCTATAGTCCTGGCACTTTGGGAGGCCGAGGCAGGAGGATCACTTGAGTCTAGGAGTTTGAGACCAGCCTGGGAACCCCATCTCTACAAAAAGTATAAGAATAAGCCAGGTGTGGCAGCACATGCCTGTGGTTCCAGCTACTCAGGAGGTCAAGCCTGGGAGATCGAGGCTACAGTGAGCTGTGATCACTCCACTGCACTCCAGCCTGGGCTACAGAGCGAGATCCTGTCTCAATAAAAAGGCAGTATATACATGGATCCAAATCAGGTGAAAGCCAGTATATGTCCTGAAAGTCCCTATTGTCTGGGTCCTGGGAGGGCTTTGACTTTGTTGCTTTCTGCAAGAACTGGATGAAAATCTGCATTTCACATTCTTCAGACACCCCCTGCCCCACATCTTTCTCTATGGCAGTAAGATGCTGGAATTATGCAAAGAGCACATGGTAAGGATTGCACCAGAGGTGGTTTCTAAGCTTTTGTCCCCATCCCCACGAGGCCTAGTTCAGAGCTTCAGCACTCTCCAGGTATAAATAAAAATCCAGTGAGTGGCCAGGTACTATGGCTCATGCCTGTAATCCCAGCACCTTGGGAGGCCAAGGAGGGTGGATCACCTGAGGTCAGGAGTTTGAGACCAGCCTAGCCACATGGTGAAACCCCGTCTCTACTGAAAATACAAAAATTAGCTGGGAGTGGTGGCACGCGCCTGTAATTCCAGCTATTTGGGAGGCTGAGGCAAGAGAATCACTTGAACCCAGGAGGCAGAGGTTGCAGTGAGCCAAGATCATGCCACTGCACTTCAGCCTGGGTGACAGAGCGAGACTCCATCTCAAAAAAAAAAAAAAAAAAAAAAAAAAAAAAAAAAAAAAATCCAGTGAGTAAGCATGAAGTGTGTACCCACAAGTTTGAAATGGGGATTATCAGCACAAACCCCTTACAAATCTATTTCTGGCATTTAAGTACAGTGGCTATGCAGAGCCTGCACACAACCCAAGTGCCATTTGAGAACAAGCAGCATCTGCCCTCTGAATCCAGCAGCAAGTGCAGCCAACAAGGTTAAATTTAGCACTTGGAGGTTGTAAAAATAAACCCACTTGAGAACAAAGTTCACTCTTGGCAAAATACCAAATGCAAACTGTTTTTAGCAAGGTTAGCCATTGACTTTTTAAATCTTTGGTTCATTTATTTTCTCTGCTCTTCCTTAGAATGCTTAATCTGGGTAAACTTTTTTTTTTTTTTTTTTTTTTTTTTTTTGAGACAGTCTCACTCTGTCACCCAGGCTGGAGTATAGTGGTGCAATCTCGGCTCATTGCAACCTCCACCTCCCGGGTTCAAGCAATTCTCCTGCCTCAGCCTCCCGAGTGGCTGGGACTACAGGCACATGCCACCATGCCTGGCTAATTTTTTTAGTTTTTAGTAGAGATGGGGTTTCACCATGTTGGTCAGGCTGGTCTCAAACTCCTGACCTCAAGTAATCTGCCCACCTCGGCCTCCCAAAGTGCTGGGATCACAGGGGGTTTCACCGTGTTGGTCAGGCTGGTCTCGAACTCCTGACCTCAAGTAATCCACCCACCTCGGCCTCCCAAAGTGCTGGGATCACAGGCGTCAGCCACCACACCCTGCCAATCTGGGTAAACTTTTATGAGCAATCCCTTACTATAAACACTAATTGTCCTGTTTACTTATTCGCAGCTGCATCTAGATAGTAAACCTGATGCCAGAGCAAGTGGCCACACCACGAGGCTAGGCTGAACGAAAGTAGCAGGCAGGAACTGCCTCTTGGCCTAGCCGAGCTGAGCTGAGGTCCTGGCCTGGACTGACAGAGGAGCACTTCTTTCCACACCCTTGAGTAGGATAACCTAGTGGGTAGAAGCTTAGGCTTTGAAATGGGCATAGAGTCCACTTCCTCCGGGAAAGGTTATGTGGGTGATGGAAGATGGCATGGGTGTAACTCTTAGCACAGTGTCTGGCACATAGAAAGTGCCTAATGTCTGGTGGAGTCCTGGCTTTACCTGGCTTTGCACTGTAGACTGGATGCAGTACCATCTCATGGGGCTGGATCATGAGGGCAGTTGGGATCCGTTGCAGTCTTTCAGCTGTCGAGACCAATCTGGGCTCTTTTGCAGCATGTTCTTGGGAGAGGTTCTGGGTCTTGCTTCTCTTGGCAATTTGCCTGAGTCAGTTTATCTTTAAGGCTCAATGCTCTGTCCATCTGTTATAGTGACATTCAGAGGAAGGGGAACTTTCTGCTAAGAAGAAAAGGTATTCTCTGGAACCTGCCATTCCCCAAAATTTTTTTACATTGCTTAGAAGTTATTGAATATTAACAGAATTTGTCAAAAGCAGCATATTCTTGAAGTTGACCCTTTGTTCATTGAAGGATGAAAGGATTCACTGGCAATTTAGAGAGAAGTTGCTCTGAGCTTGGTAGTGGGGATGTGGGACACGGTTCCTTGAAACACTAACCTTGTACAAGGTCCTTGCTGTGGAGCAGGGGTCTCTGAGCTGGTTTCAGTGAGCTTTATGAAAAGCAATGTGATATTTTGAGAAAAGCAGTTATCTTTCATCAGCTTGTTGAAGTGGCCTTCAATGTAGAAAATATAAAGAGTCACTAGCCCTTAATGTTTCCTGGAACAAGATTTCAGGGAATGAGGCATTTAGAAAAGCTGAGCGAATGAAAAACCTAAGGAAATAATTTCAAAGAAAAGCAAAACCACAGAATCTGTTTCAATACTGGTGTAACTGTGACTCCAGAGGACTAAAGGCACAGACTGACTTCACAGAGGCCTCCTGGGCAGAGGTTACCCACAGGCCAAGGAAGCCTGAGATTGGAGTTAGTGGCGAGCCCTGGGCAGGATGCAGGAGCAGAGAGCTTTCATTTGGATACGGCCCATGATCCTCCATGAAGCCCCATCACCTGCAAGGGTGACTGTGCCAAGACAAGCCCTGGCTAGCAGGCACTGCAGGCACCCTCACCGAGCAGGGAGAGCACATTGTTCTGGAGCCTGGGAGACCCACTGCTTGCCAAGCAACTGCTGGGCTACAGCCCAGGCTGTTTGGCCTCCATTGTAGAGGGAGGGTTTTTATGCATATCCACCCCTCACCCTGGAGTCCTGCATTTAATCTGCACTTTGGGCCTTACTTGGGGGTAAATAGCATCATTGTGAGCAGAAATGCCAGACAGTGTTTTGTGTTGACAGAAACGTATTCAGAAAGCAATGCCCATTGTTCCCCCTGGCTAAATAATAATTCCTGTTTCCAGGCAGTTTGCTGATTAATCAGACAGGTGTCTTTCGTTCCACCAAGAAAAACAAAATCTGTCAGCAAGACGATTAAGAATGGATAGGCAGATTTCAAAACAATTAAAATAGCATTTTTACAAGTCTGGTCCTTTAAACACTGAGTAGCTGCCTGCTGTCAGAGGCTTTCAGAAGCCACACACCACATCCAAGCATGCCATCCTGTTAATATGCAATACGTCTCTAAAGGTGCTTTTCAGGCATTCCTCCCTGAGTATGCCTGAAACCTCACAAAAGAATAAAAAATAGAGGCAGCCAAACCACCGTTGAGTCAGGAAACATAGAGATTATATTCTGGTTAAAAATAGAATGACCTTCTCCACCATGAAGAGAAAATGAAATTCCTTTAGTCAAGGAGACAAAGGTCACCAGATCCAGATGATTCAACTTTTAAAAAGGCCCAGCTGCCTTTGGCCTTTGAGTTGGGGACCCCACATGTGGTGAGGAAATGAAGAATGCCAGTAGCGCCCTGGCCTTGTGTAGACGCACACCTGGCAGCAGTAGGCTCTGTGTGCCTTCGCACATGTGAGTTATGATGCAGCAATGCAGGAGAAGAATAGAGCAGCTGTCTGTTTCAGATGGCAGGAATAGGCCACTGGACTCCATTCTCTCCCAGCTGCCGTCGGAATCCCACTTGTAGGAGGCTGTGGTGCGGTCTCACTGCACACGCGCAGGTTTCCTAAGTCTGGTGCCAAATGTTTTCTTGGTAAGAACTAAGTTCAGTGCTTTTATAAGACAGCACAGATACTGTTGGACTGCAGGGTCACAGGTGCCCTTTAATCCTCCACACCTGGTCTAGTGCCTCAGATGTGTTTTGTGAATAAATGAGTAAATGTTTCTTACATTTAATTGAAAGAAAAAGCTTGAAATGAAGTAAAAGGAGCTTTGACTCCAGAAATGTTGAAATGAAACAAAGGAGCTCAACTCTTGATGAACTGGTTACCTCTTTTATCTTTCAGAGTCAGAGCTGACAAATTTGGCAGGATTATACAGAGATGAACGATTGAAACAGAAAGCAGAGTCGCTGAAACTTGAAAACTGTGAGAAACTTTCCAAACTCATTGGCCTACGCAGAGGTGGCTGAGAGGATAATGGTCCTATGCAGGGCTGGGGTTTTGCTACTTGTTCCTATTTATGTTCCTGATTCCATTTTATAATACAAAATTAGGTAATGGTGAACACTTTACTATTTGCTAAGTTCGTTGGTTGGGCAGAGTGGCAGGAGCATGGGCACGAGAGCCAGACGTGTCCTCACAGAATCCGTCCTGGGGAGTGACTCCAGGTCCCAGGAGGAGTTCGTCTAAGTTAAATTAATGGCAAAGCATTGGATTCTGTTTCCCTGCTCCATGCCTACCCTGCCTCTGTGAATGGAGTTCAGGGCATCCCAGAGCAGATCCATGTTTTCTTCCTTCTTCCCTTCTTCAGTGAAGTCTTAAGACCCAGGCATTCCTAGGCTTAGCCAAAGCTTAATATTAGTTATTTACACTGTCTACCAAGAATTATACCTCTCCCTTCATTAGAGTCATCATCTCTGCCAAGATTTAGCCTTTGGAACATGTTCCTGCCCAGCTTTCCATTTTCTAGGGGAATATGGAGAAATTTAAACTATTGTAGTCAATAGTTTTCTATTATTCCAATCTCTGCTCAGTAGCATTAGCAAACTGCCTGATTTGAGTTTCCTTTATTTCCTTAACCCTCTCTCTTTTAGAGGGTCCAGAAATTAAAACTACTGAGCAGCATCCGGAGGCAGGGGCCAGGGTGAAGGTATAAAGCAAGACCGAGCCTCATCTCCTCCATGAAGCCTCCCTAGTCCATCATAGAACCCAGAGAATGTCCCTTCGGTCATTTCTCCTCAGTGTCATCATTGGTGTCATCGCACTTGGGCTGAGTTCCTATATCCCACAGAGGCAGATGGTCAGACCCAGGAGGAGGCATTGCCATTTCTCCAGGCTGTTTGCTGAAGCCTAGAGATACAGGGGACAGATCCTCTCTCCCTGGATATGGGGGTCTAGCACTGGCCCCAGTAGCCACTTTGTTTAACCCGGTATCCTATAGTTTGTGATTTGAGATGCTTTTTCCATTTATTGA
Source organism: Macaca fascicularis (assembly GCF_037993035.2). Taxonomy (NCBI): domain Eukaryota; kingdom Metazoa; phylum Chordata; class Mammalia; order Primates; family Cercopithecidae; genus Macaca; species Macaca fascicularis. The sequence goes on along the minus strand of NC_088380.1, from coordinate 145,911,298 downwards.
GTGCCTACTATAAAAGCAGGGGCTCTCACACATATTTTCTTAAGCCTCCTCACAACTCTGAAGTAGATGTATTATCCCTGGTTCTATGAATGAGAACATTGGCCCAGAGAGGAGGACACAGGTCATACAGCTGATAGTGGCAGAGTGAGACAGCAGGCTGCGTGTCAGCTAGAAAGTGGGAGAGAGCATCCTCATGTCTCAGGTGATTCTAGCCAGGCTGGTGAAGCAGAACCTTTCCCGAGGATGCCTCTGTCCTGCCCCACCCCATGACACCTCGCCCTTTCTGTGGCAATCCTGAATCCATTCAGGACGTCCCTGCTGCTCTTTAAGGAGCAGGACCCTGTCTAACATAAATTCTGTACACAAAACAAGAGGTCCATCACAGGCAGGGAACCCTCCCACTGGTGACAAGAAAGAATTCAGTCACTGCCTGGGCTGTGTGGTTCTGGGCCTTCCTGTAGAGCTGAGCTGCCTGGATTATCATGACTCTGAACTTGGAAGGATCATTAAGTGACTGTAGCCTACTCTCCATGCTTCCTTCATATTGGAAGAAAAGTTTCTGTTAGAGAGTCGGCCGGGTGCAGTAGCTCATGCCTGTAATCCCAGCACTTTGGGAGGCTGTGGCAGGTGAATCACCTGAGGTCAGGGGTTCAAGACCAGCCTGGTCAACACGGTGAAACTCCATCTCTACTAATAATACAAAAATTAGCCAGGCGTGGTGGCATACACCTGTAGTCCCAGCTACTCATTCTCTGATGAGAATCGCTGCAACCTGCGAGGCGGAGATTTCAGTTAGCTGAGACCACGCCACTGCACTCCAGCCTGGGCAACAGAGTGAGACTGTATCAAAAAAAGAAAAGAAAAAAAAAAAAAAAGAGAGCATCTACATTAGAACAGATTCCAAAGTAAAGTCTCTTCATCCCAATGCATGGCCATGATTTACACAGACGTGCCTAGCATGGCTCACCAACATCTGAACGGTTGTTCCCTACCATGCCTCTGCAGGCATTGCACAGGGTCAGGAGATGGGTTCACAGGTAAAGATTGGGGGCTTTAGTGGCTTGTAGGGGACAACTGCTCAGTTGTAGGGAGAGGGAGCATTTCTAGAAATAGCCAGATTTTGCTACCCAACTAGGTCTGTCCTCCTGGTTTTGGGGGCCCCTTCTTGATCCCTTCTGAGTGACTGAGGGAGGTTACATTGTAAAATGTGTCCATGAGCTAAACAGGCTTATGGAAAGTTCTTATATACACAAAAAAATCAAAGGTCTCCTCTCCCCATCCCTAACCTCTGCTAGAAAATTTGCCATAATGAAACTGACTTGACAGATTAAAAGACCCTGTCCTCGATGGCCAGGAATTGGATAGTCACCCATTTTATGGACTTCATGGCAGCGATGAGTAATCTGTGATGATACTAAATAGAGGCAATAGTAACTAACTCCATTAAATGTCATGCTGATTGTCTGTTTTTATAGCACTGATGATACTGTTTTATTTATTACCAATAGACCACAACATTCACATCTGTTTTTCCTCAAGGGAACCATATTTGCTTTTGGTTGAAGGATTTATCTATTTGATACTATCCAGAATATTGTTAAACTATAATTTCCTGGGTTATATTTTAGATGGGTTGTCTGCATGGTGGTAAAATAAGCTTTTTCCTCTTGCCTACATCCTTTGGAAGATCTCCTGATCATACATAACTAGGTAGGGCTTATTCTTGCTGTTGGAGCTTGGCACCCAGCTCTAGACTGTTTCTTTGAGTATTACTGCAGATTGGAGACGTGTGTGATAGGAGCAGGGCTCAGAAATAGGGCTTGAGGCTCAAGCAGAAACTGAAGCTGTCATTCAAATGAAGGTGCTCTCTCTACTGCATGATCGACAGTGAGGAAAGGAGGATGAAAATCCTTCTTATCACTAAGAGCTTGAAGGAATCCACGTCCCCAGATTAGCAACCCTAGAGTTCATCTGCGCAAGCTAGGAGATGTGTAAGCTTCCTTGACCAGCGCAGGCCTTACAGCACAGGAGCAGTGACCAGTAAGGAAATGCCACTGCTGTGCTTTCTGTTGGAAACTGCTGGAAAATATAGTGAACTGGCCGGGCACAGTGGCTTATGCCTGTAATCCCAACACTTTGAAAGGCTGAGGCAGACAGATCGTTTGAGGTCAGGAGTTCAAGATCAGCCTGGCCAACATGGTGAAACCCCGTCTCTATTAAAAATGCAAAAATTAGCCGGGCATGGTAGCAGGTGTCTGTAATCCCAGCTCCTCGGGAAGCTGAGGCAGGAGAATCGCTTGAGCCTGGGAGGCGGAGGTTGCAGTGAGCCGAGATTGCAGCAGTACACTCCAGCCTGGGTGACAGAGTGAGACTCTGTTTCAAAAAAAAAAGAAAATGCAGTGAACTTCAGATGCCACTGGAACATGGGTTCTAGCAGCCTGGTCAAACTATGTGTCATTCTTTTTCCTCCTTATACTCAGGACGGGCTTTGTGAGGAGGCACTGTGCGGTTCCAGTGACTTTCTGTTACAGCTGGCCACACCACACAAGCAAGTGCCTCATCTGCATGCAGTGCTCCTCACAGGAGCTTGCACTTCATTCCTATTTATTCTGCCCTCATTTAAGGTGTGAGCTTAGTGTCCTAATATATTTATTTTTGGAAAGGGCCAAGTTACAAAACATCTTTTTTTGAGGCTGCACTGTTGATATGGCATGCAGTGACCACCAAGAAAGTATATACTCATGTGTTAGATACTGATTACATCATTTACATCATGCTCAGTATTTGGAATTGAAGATGTGAATGTTCTGTGACCAGAGTAGGGATGACACAAATGGAATCAGCTCCTGGTGGACTAAGAATCTTGAAAAAAATCTAGCCACCTCATCCACTATATCTGGATTAAATGTATTTTAACAAAAACATTAAACAATTTTATATAAAAAGAATGGCTACTTTTCCTTGGTTCTTTTACCTTTACCCATGGCGTCCTTGGGCACTGCGCATCGCCTGACTCCCTTGGAGCCACTTCCGACTAAAGAAGCTTTTGATGCCTGCTCCAGTCTTCCCTCACCCATCAGTGGGATTATTTGCATTTAGAATAGAAGATAGCATTGTTGGCATCAGTTCCACATTTTCTATCAGATAACAGCAGTTGCAGTACATCACAGCCAATATACAGATCAAAACTACACTTAGCATCAGAAATTCAGGTGTTATCCCAGTTCCTTGCTGGCTTTGTTCCTAGTGGCCCATATTTAGGAAAGTTTTGGTTTAAAAATATAGTAAATGATATTTACATGATCCTAACTGGTAATGATAGCTTTCATTTGAAAAAGAAAGCGAGATGAGATTCAATTCAGCAATGATTGAGAACTTATTCTGAGCCAGATGGGCTGGGTTTTTGGGATGGGGGTCAGGGAACAGGTGAGGCCCAGCACCAAGACTCCTGGAGCTCATATCTAATGGGAAGGCCAGGCTTTCCACAGCGCTCCCCAGTGCAATGAATAGCTAAAGGGAGACCAAGGGGACCACAGACTCTATAACAAAGGAATTTAACCCAGTCTGAGGGGTCAGTGAAAGCAACTCTGAGGAAGAGAGATGTGAAATATAATCACCCTTCCTACAGAGATGAATAGATTTTTATTTAGTGAAGGAGCATGGAAGCAAGACTTCCAGTGCTCCCATTTCCATCACTAGCACTTCCACCCATCCAAGTGCCGAAGTCAGCAACCCAAGCCAGGCACAGTTATGTGCACCTGCATCCCAGCTACCTCCGGAGGCTGAGGTGGGAGGATCACTTGAGGCCAGGAGCTTGAGACCAGCCTGAGTGATATAGCAAGACCCCATCTCTGACAATAAAATTAAAAAGTTGGCCAGGTGCAGTGGCACACTCCTGTAATCCCAGCACTTTGGGAGCCCGAGGAGGGTGGATCACCTGAGGTTGGGAGTTCGAGACCAGCCTGACCAACATGGAGAAACCCCATCTCTACTAAAAATACAAAAATTAGCCAGGCATGATGGCGGGTGCCTGTAATCCCAGCTACTCGGGAGGCTGAGGCAGAAGAATCACTTGAACCTGGGAGGCGGAGGTTGCAGTGAGCCAAGATTGCACCATTGCACTCTAACCTGGGTGACAGAGTAAGACTCCATCTCTTTTTTTTTTTTTTTTTTTTTTTTTTGAGATGGAGTCTCGCTGTCTCCCAGGCTGGAGTGCAGTGGCCGGATCTCAGCTCACTGCAAGCTCCACCTCCCGGGTCCACGCCATTCTCCTGCCTCAGCCTCCCGAGTAGCTGGGACTACAGGCGCCTGCCACCTCACCCGGCTAGTTTTTTTTGTATTTTTTAGTAGAGACGGGGTTTCACCGTGTTAGCCAGGATGGTCTCGATCTCCTGACCTCATGATCCACCTGTCTCGGCCTCCCAAAGTGCTGGGATTACAGGCTTGAGCCACCGCGCCCGGCCAAAGACTCCATCTCAAAAGAAATAATAATAATAAAAATAAAAAGTCAAAAACCACTGGGCATGGTGGCTCACGCCTGTAATCCCAACACTTTGGGAGACTGAGGCAGGTGGATCACAAGGTCAGGAGATCGTGATCATCCTGGCTAACACAGTAAAACCCCATCTCTACTAAAAACACAAAAAATTAGCTGGGCGTGGTGGCAGGTGCCTGTAGTCCCAGCTACTCAGGAGGCTGAGGCAGGAGAATCTATTGAACCCGGGAGGCAGAGGTTGCAGTGAGCTATCGCTCCTCTGCACTCCAGCCTGGGCGACAGAGTAAGACTCCGTCTCAAAAAAAAAAAAGTCAAAAACCCAAGAAACTTTGTGTGGTAGACTTAATTTGGCACCCCCTAATATTTATGCCTTTGTGTAGTCCCCTTTCTAATCGGGGCTGGCCTTTGATCTTTAACCAACAGAATGTGGCAAAACTGGCAGCTTCCATTTTTGCACTTGGAGGGAAGCCAGCTACCATGTAAATTCAACTACCTGAGACCACTACACTAACCAAAGGAGAAGCCATGCAGAAAAGAATCAAGCAACCAAGCTGACAGCAAGAACTGAGGACCCAAACATATACTTCAAGTTGAGCCATTTGTGTTACCCCAGATCATGCGCAGAGCAGAAATGTGCTGCCCCACCAAGTCCTGCTCAGACTGCAGAATTGTGAGCAAATAATAAAATGATTGCAGTCATTTTATTGCAGGTGCAGTGGCTCATGCCTGTAATCCCAACACTTTAGGATGCTGAGGCAGGCAGATGGCTTGAGCACAGGAGTTCAAGACCAGTCCGGGCAACATGATAAAACCCTGTCTCTACCGAAAAATAAAAAAATTAGCTGCATACCTACAGTCCCAGCTACTGGGGAGGTTAAGGTGGGAGGATTGCTTGAGGCCGGGAGGCGGAGGTTGCAGTGAGCTGGGATTGCGCCACTGTACTCCAGGCTGGGCGACAGTGTAAGACTCTGTCTTTAAAAAAAAAAAAAGAAAAAAAGTTGCTGTTTGAAGTCATTGCATTTTATGGTGATTTTTAGCAATAGACAACCAAAATACTTTTCCTTGTCCCCATATCCCTTCTCTCTGTTAAGCTCCATCAATTTTTTTTTTTTTTTTTTTTTTTTTTTTGAGACGGAGTCTCGCTCTGTCACCCAGGCTGGAGTGCAGTGGCCGGATCTCAGCTCACTGCAAGCTCCGCCTCCCGGGCTTACGCCATTCTCCTGCCTCAGCCTCCCGAGTAGCTGGGACTACAGGCGCCTGCCACCTCGCCCAGCTAAGTTTTTGTATTTTTAGTAGAGATGGGGTTTCACTGTGTTAGCCAGGATGGTCTCGATCTCCTGACCTCGTGATCCGCCCGTCTCGGCCTCCCAAAGTGCTGGGATTACAGGCTTGAGCCACTGCGCCCGGCCGGCTCCATCAATTTTACCTCCAGAATATCCTAAGCCTACTCTCATCTCTGACACTGACTCTCAAACTACCATCCACTTTCACTGCAGTAGCCTTCTCAGTTAAAGTTGTCTCTGTGCACTTACACAGCCCCACTCCAGTCTGTGTACCTCACTGCAACAAAAGATATCTTTTCCAAGCATAAATTGGATCACATCATCCTCTTGCTTAAAATATTTCAGTAGTTTTCTTTTGTCTCTAAAATAAAAATCATCAAAGTCCTTAGCATGGCTTACCTTGCTTAGCAAGGCTCTGCCAAGTTCCTTGTCTCTACCCACTGCCCAAGCCCCCTCTTGCCCTATAATCTTTTTCTTTTATGCCATGCTAGCCTTTAGTTACTACACTCTACAACCCCTTTTGCCCCAGGGACTTTGTGTACATTGTTTCCTCTTTCTGGTATCCCTACCTACTCACCTGCCCCTACCCTCTTTGCTAAGCGCTTCCTAGTTACCTTAATAGGCTTCAGCTCAGACATCACTTCCTCACAGAAGCTTTCTCTGCCCCACCTGGCTAAGTTTCCCTTTAGATTTAGCTGGTTGTTTGATTATTGTCTGACTTTTCTCACTAGACTAAGTTCCTGACTGGTTTTACCTGAAATGAACCTTGAAGGGGCTGGTGTGCCATCTGTCACAAGGATTTGCTCCTTATAAGTGCAGCCCAAATTCTTTGACACTACTCCCATTGAAAGGTGATGGGGTCAGGGGGTGGAATCTGTGTCCCCTCCTCTGGAATCTGGACTCTGACTCCTTGACCACTAGAATACAGCAAAAATGACACTATGCCAGGTATCAGGCCCAGGCCTTAAGAAACTGGCATCTTCCATTTTCTGTCACTTTGAATGCTTCCTCTTTAACCCAATTTCCATGCTATCAGAAAGTCCAGGCAGCCTGTGGAGAGGAACCAAGACCCTTGGTCCTCAGCCCTAGCAGAGCTCCCAGCTGACAGCACCAACTTGCCAGTCACGTGAGTGAGCCGTGTTGGAAGTGGAACTTCTAACCCCCCATTGAACCATCCCAGCTCACACTGCATGGAGCAGAGATAAGCTTTCGCCATTGAACCTTGCCAAATTCCAGATTCATGAACAAAATGATTTTTTTCAATGACTTAAAAAAATTGGGGGGGGGTGGTTTATTATGCACCAATAGATAACCAGAACATCAGCCAAAATGGCAAGCCTCTGCAGAAAGGCAACCCTTCTCGGGCAGGATCACAGAGCTGTTTGTGATGTCATCCTGAGTCTCACTGAGCCCTGGTTGACCAGGAGCCCACAGTGCCTTTCAACATATAGAGGAGTCTGTGGCAGTGCCCAACCAGGGTGACCACCCCTCATGTCCATGCTAGGAAGCAGGTGCAGACCTGGATCCAGGGTTCTCTCTTGCTCATAACCTTCCACCCTGAGATGGTTGCTGGAGCCTACTGCTCTCCAGGGTTTTGCCCCAAATATGCAGAGAGCAGCCTGTTCCAGCTGGTGAAGGTGGATGTTGGATACCAAGGGACATCAAGCAGTGCCTCATGAAAGACCCTAGGGAGGGAATGCAGTTCGTGGGGAAGGCTCAGGGATCACTGCCCCAGAGGAATGTGCAGCTTTGTGCAAGGTGATTCAGGTGAACATTCACATTTGGTACACCAAGTTTTGAGAGGCGTCTGTGCTGAGGCACACAACCTACACAGTGCCCTCTAGGCACACTCTCCAGTACAGTAGCCAGTAGCCGCACATGGCCATTTATTGATTGATTGATTGATTGAGACGGAGTCTCGCTCTGTCCACCTGGCTGGAGTGCAATGGCGCGATCTCCGCTCACTGCAAGCTCCGCCTCCCGGGATCGTGCCATTCTCTTGCCTCAGCCTCCTGAGTAGCTGGGACTACAGGCGCCCGTCACCGCGCCTGGCTAATTTTTTTTTTTTGTATTTTTAGTAGAGATGGAGTTTCACCGTGTTAGCCAGGATGGTCTCGATCTCCTGACCTTGTGATCCGCCCGCCTCAGCCTCCCAAAGTGCTGGGATTACAGGCGTGAGCCACCGCGCCCTTCCCACATGGCCATTTAAACTAAAATTTTTTTTAATGTTAAAGAGCCATGATTAAGGTGATCTTGAGGAAAAAAAAAAAATTAAAAGCAATATCTCAGCCACATGAGTTACATTTCAACTGCTGAAGAGCCACATGTGGCTAGTGGCTACTGAACTGAATAGTACAGATGTAGAACATTTTCCTCACTAGAAGTTTTATTGAACAGTATTGTTCTAGGCCCTTTAAGAGAGGTCAGCCGGGCACAGTGGCTTACGCCTGTAATCCCAGCATTTTGGGAGGCCGAGGTGGGTGGATCACCTGAGGTCAGGAGTTCGAGACCAGCCTGGCCAACATGGTGAAACCCCGTCTCTACTAAAAATACAAAAATTACCTGGGTATGATGGCAGTTGCCTGTAATCCCAGCTACTGGGGAGGCTGAGGCAGGAGAATCACTTGAACACGGGAGGCAGAGGTTGCAGTGAGCCAAGATTGCGCCACTGCACTCCAGCCTGGGGGACAGAGCAAGATTCCATCTCAAAAAAAAAAAAAAAAAAAAGAGAGAGAACATGGTGAAACCCCGTCTCTACTAAAAATACAAAAAATTAGCTGGGCGTGGTGGCGGGCACCCGTAGTCCCAGCTACTCGGGAGGCTGAGGCAGGAGAACAGCATGAACCCGGGGGCACGGAGCTTGCAGTGAGCCCAGATCGCACCACTGCACTCCAGCCTGGGCGTCAGAGCAAGACTCCATCTCAAAAAAAAAAAAAAAAAAAAAAGAAAAAGAAAAAGAAAAAAGAGAGAGAGGTCAACAGAGATGGCTTTGTCTCCAAGTCCATGAAAATAAATGCAAGAAACAAAACAAGGGCTCCTGCTGAGAGAACCACAGGGATGGCCAAGTTTGTCAGGCCGCTAGGGAGTTTTGGGGAGCAGCTTGAATGACTTACCCTGAGCTTTCTGCCTCCTTTCATAGTCACTGGTAACTTTTTTTCCAAACTCCTTGTTAGTATAGTCATTTCCTACTTGGGGGTATCACATTCCATAACTTCCATCCATGACATGCAACAAAAATGCAGCACAACATCCTGGTTAAGAACATGAACTCCAAGCCCAGCGTGGTGGCTCATGCCTGTAATCCCAACACATTGGGAGGCCAAGGCAGGCGGATCACCTGAGGTCAGGAGTTCGAGACCAGCCTGGCCAACATGGCGAAACTCCGTCTCTACTAAAAATATGAAAATTAGCCGGGCGTGGTGGCAGGCGCCTGTAATCCCAGCTACTTGGGAGGCTGAGGCGGGAGAATCGCTTGAACCCGGAAGGCGAAGGTTGCAGTGAGCCGAGATCATGTCCCTGCACTCCAGCCTGGGCGACAGAGCGAGACTTCATCTCAAAAAACAAACAAAAACATGGACGCTGGAACAAACTGCCCATAGCAGAACTCTTGTTCCACAACTTACTAGAGTGACCTTGGGCAAGTTATTCATTCTCATTCTCATAGAGCTCGGGTAAAAAGGGGCTAATAGAAGTTCTATGAGGGTCACATGAAATAATATAAACATAATGGTGCCACGAAATAGTGAACACAATATATATTCGCTCTGATGTTCTCCAAACCTAATCTTATTTGGGTTTCCAAGAAAAAAAAAAAAAGCCTTCAAAAGAGACTTGGTGAGTGTGTGTAATCACCGTATCCTTCCCTGACTTCATTTTACTAAACTCTCCTCCTTCAAGCCCTCTTCAGTCCTCCTAATCTCTTCAGGGCCCTCCTCCTGAGGTGGTGGCACATGGCTCTAGTGCAGCTGCCCAGAGCCTGGTATCAGAGTATGAAGACTTTGATCTCAGGTGAAGCCATTCTCGTTTTTTATCTTCTTCTATCTTCCGTGCTTAGGCCCCCCAAGTACTAAGTGTGTTCCAGGAGGCTGGAATATCATACAATGGAGGAAATTTGGAGATCAGGATAAAGATTTGGAGAAAGAGGCATGAGAAGCTAAAGATGCAGGAGTTGCCTATGCCGGCTCTTGCTTCGTGGTCATGCAGCTTAAGAGGCCCTGGATGAAGGCCGAGGGCTGGTGTTCTGAGTGTTGCCTGCTCGCAGTCAAGGAAAGTACAAGCCGGGCCCTGCCAGCTTCTCAGGACCGCGTAAGAAACAGAAGATGTAATAAAATAGCAATTTCCTATAAAATTAAATGCCTTAAGGGTTGTTAGCAGTTTCCTCGCCCCAGGCGGCTCCTTTAAGAGGCGGCTCCTCGCCCTGCTAACAGAGGAAGTCCCCGCCCCCCGTTGCTAGGGTGCTCTGTGGCGTCGCATTCTCATTGGTGGGCGACGGCGGGGAGCACCCCCGAGGCAGCCATTTCCAACTAGCTGGCGGGGGCAAAAGATGGCGACGCCCCTCGGGTGGTCGAAGGCGGGGTCAGGATCTGTGTGTCTCGCCTTCGATCAACTGCGGGACGTGATTGAGTCTCAGGAGGAACTGATCCACCAGCTGAGGAATGTGGTATGCAGCCAGAGGAGCTTGGGGAGAGGCGGGGCCGGATGCCTCACTGATGGGGGCGGGGCCAGAACCTGTTCCGATGCCGGGCCGTGGCTAGAACGCATGGCCCATGGCGTAATCAGGAGGAGGCTGGGCTTGGTCGGTAGGGGTAGAGCCAAAAAGAGGCGGGCTTTCCTGAACCAGGGAATTTTAACTAATATCAAGCCATATTCTCCCTTCCGTTTGCCTGGTTACTGCAAGAGCTGGTAGAGTCCCTGAGCCTCAGTTTCCCCATTTTCGGTGAAGATGACGTCACTGAGTTCCCATGGCCCTCGTGTGCAGGCAGAGAAACTGTTATCCCTTCTATTATGGACACCCTTCCGCAGAGTCAAAGGCAGTGCCATGATGAATGCAGTAAGCGCAGATTTGGCCCTTGCCAATGCTAACTTAGGGGCCTCCAAGAACTTTACATGCCTTAGCTTTTGCCTTCTCAATCAAACCCCAGCTAATGGGTGCAAAGCATTGCAGTCACAGATTACCTGGGTAGGCATGATAGAATCCTGGCCAGCTGGAGTTCATGGTTTTTCTGGTTTTGTTTTTCTGTCTTGGTAAGAAGGTTGAATGTATCTCCATCTCAGAAATAAAACTGGCTTCACATCTATTTCTCATTCTAAGTTGTTCTTAGACAATTTCTTCCCTTCTGGGAAGTTGAATGTGGGGGAAAGGGGAGAGAGACATGTCCTATTAGCTACCCTAATGCTCTAATTCAACAAAATGTATGGAGCTCTAGGCACTGAATTGCCTTTGATTCCCAGAAGATACCCAGGTCTTCCTCTTGGCAGCTGACCTTGGCATGGGTGTCCCCACCATCCAGAGTGCTTTTCTGTCTATCCCTTTTCTGGCCCACCCTATATAGCAGTCAGATCTCAGTTCTAATGTCCCCTTTTCCGGAAGCGATTCTGACCCTTCCCCAAGCTGTGTTGGTGCCTCCTCTGGGCCCCAGATCCCCTTATGTCTCCCCATCAAGGCACACAACATGTTAGAAGTGCTAGCGGTGGACTGCCTCCTCCATTAGACTGGCTGCTCCTTGAGGGCAGCACTTATTGCTGAGTCTCAGTTTATCTGTGGAACTGAATTCTCCCTTCCCAGGGCCTCAGTCTTATCCTACCACGAGCATTATCCTGTTATCCACTTTTGGTCCTGGTCCCTAGAGGGCGCCCCTTCTACTCCAGCCCCAGGCCCTCCCTCAGCCAGGCTCTGTTGCAGATGGTTCTCCAGGACGAAAATTTTGTCAGTAAAGAAGAGTTCCAGGCAGTGGAGAAGAAGCTGGTGGTAAGTAATGGCCTCTGCAGTCTCCTAATCTTCCCCCTTTTCCCAGGACCCCTGTGGTTAGGCAGGCTCATTAAGTATTAGCCTCTGATGATGGGTGCGGTGGCTCACAACTGTAATCCCAGCCCTTTGGGAGGCCAAGGTGGCAAATCACTTGAGGTCAGGAGTTTGAGACCAGCCTGGCCAACATGGTGAAACCCTGTCTCTACTAAAAATACAAAAAAAAAAAAAAAAAATTAGCCAAGCATGTGTGGTGGCAGGCGCCTGTAATCCCAGCTACTTGGGAGGCTGGGACAGGAGAATTGCTTGAACCCAGGAGGCGGAGGTTGTACTAAGCTGAGATCATGCCACTGCACTCCAGCCTGCGCAACAGAGTGAGACTCTGTCTAAAAAAAAAAAAAAAAAGTAAAAAGAAAGGTCAGCCTCTGAGAACCTCCAGCCCTAGTAGCAAGGTGGCCAGAATCTCCCTGTGCCCTGGTGTCTATGTGTCTGTCTGAGAAGCGGGGCTGGTTAAGGGAGTCTAGGAGACCCAAGGCGGCCCAGGGTAATGAAGTGACTGCTGCCACCCCTGCAGGAAGAGAAAGCTGCCCATGCCAAGACCAAGGTCCTCCTGGCCAAGGAAGAGGAGAAGTTACAGTTTGCCCTCGGAGAGGTAGAGGTGCTGTCCAAACAGCTGGAGAAAGAGAAGCTGGCCTTTGAAAAAGCGTGAGTGGGCCTCAGTAGGGGGTGTGGGGTTTGGGGGACGCATCTGCTTGCTAGCCTGCCCACCCTCCCATCTTCCCCACCCAGGCTCTCCAGTGTCAAAAGCAAAGTCCTACAGGAGTCCAGCAAGAAGGACCAGCTCATTACCAAATGCAATGGTAGGCGGGAGGCCCGTGCTCTCCACCACGGTTATATAAACGGGCTCTTTCCTAACCACCCAGTGCCTGTGTCAAAGGCAGGGTTTCACTCTAACACCTGTCCCCAGCTGAGGATACAGGCAGGCCCAGGTGGGCCACACCTTCGAAAAGGCCTTAAGGGACCAGGCAGGCCACGGAAATGAGGGAAGCAGTCGGTGTACTATATTCTTCACCGCCATAAAGGAATGGGCTTGCTCCCATTTTTCCTGAAACATACAACCTTCTTAGTCCACCTTTTGTTTTCCCACTTTTGATGGGTTACTCCTAACTCTGATACAAGAGGAACACAGGGCAAGCACTGTCCTATTTGGGACTTGATCCTTAGTCTCAGGGTCAGGACTCAATAGGGAAGGGTGCACATGGTGACAGGGGGATAGGACTGCCAGATCTTTAAAATGGAAATTAATAATTATTTATATTTTTCTAAGACTGGGGATCACTGTGCTGCCCAGGCTGGTCTCAAATGACTGGGCTCAAGTGATTCACCCACCTCAGCCTCCCAAGTAGCTGGGACTACTTGGTGTGAGCCACCATGCCCAGTGAAACCAAGTTGTTTTGTTTTGTTTTGTTTTATTGAGATGGAGTCTTGTTCTGTTGCCTAGGCTGGAGTGCAGCGGCACACGGCTCACTGCAAACTCCGTCTCCCAGGTTCAAGTGATTCTTCTGCCACAGCCTCCCGAGTAGCTGGGATTACAGGTGTGCACCACCACGCCTGGCTAATTTTTGTATTTTTGGTAGAGATGGGGTTTCACCATGTTGGTCAAGCTGGTCTCGAACTCCCCACCTCAGCCTCCCAAAGTGTTGGGATTACAGGCGTGAGCCACTGCACCCAGCCAAAACCAAGTTTTAATGGAAGCTTTTCTGACTTTTTAGTGTTGGCAGTTGATTTTGAAATTTTAAAACTATTGTGTAGGCCAAGTAAAATATCTGTGGGCTGCCAGTTTTCAACTCTGCTCTGTGCAGATGCCTGTGGGCCACTTGTTTGGCTCAGTTGGTGCCATAAGTTGTGGGGCACCTTTAGAGTCAGCTACACTGTGTCCTTACACCTCAGGAGCCCCGTTTATTTCTTAGAATGCTAAACTCCCCTTACCCAGTTTAAGTATGGGCTGGGCGCAGTGGCTCATGCCTGTAATCCCAACACTTTGGGAGGCCAAGGCAGGCGGATCACATGAGGTCAGAAGTTCAAGACCAGCCTGGCCAACATGGTGAAACCCCATCTCCACTAAAAATACCAAAAATTCCCTGGGTGTAGTGGCGGGAGCTTGTAATCCCAGCTACTCAGGAGGCTGAGACAGGAGAATTGCTTGAACCCGGGAGGCAGAGGTTGCAGCAAGCTGAGATCGTGCCATTGCACTCCAGCCTGGGCAACAAGAGTAAAACTCCATCTCAAAAAAAAAAAAATGTAGGTATGAATTCCAGGCACAACATCTGCTTTGTTCACTGCAGCAGATCTCCAGTAGGCCAGAGCCCAAGCGCAAGAGGTTCAAGGTCCTTCCTGGTGAGGCTCCCACATGGAGCCTCGAGTACCCTGCCTTTCACCAATTCAGCCTTCTCTCTCTCCTGGTGAGTGCTCTCACTGGGAAGATGCCAGCAGGCTGACATCTTGATCTGGCCAGGCAGGCTGACAAGTCTCATAGTAATTTGGTCACTGGCTTCTGCCAGGGCAGGGCCCAACAGGCAGTCACTGCCCCCATGCTCAAGGCCATTGGTCCCCTCAGTTTTGCCCTCTCCCTGGGCATCCCCTTACTTCCCAAAAAAGAACCTGGGGTTCTTTCCTGGTGGGGCCAGAGACATCCGTCCCCTAGGTAATTTTCTTCCAACAGAGATCAGTCAAGCCCACGGGGCTTTGGATCTGCTTGTTGGTAGGTGTGTGTGTCATGGGGACAGGTCCTGGATGCCTCCCCCAGAATATTCAAAACCCCTCCAGTGGGACACAAGCCCTCTTGAGCCAGTCTGGTGATGTGAACCTCACCCTGGCCAGTGCCTCCCACCCCATCCCTACAAACTCCCCTTGTGTGGTTCAGTTTGGTTTTTACACTTACATAGTTCTTCACTCTCAAAGGGATTTTCTAACCATTCTCTCATCATCGGGAGCCACAGGCTTTTATTTTCAAAGAGTCACACAAATTTCTAATTCTTTTTCCCAAACGAACTTCACAAGTAATTAATCCCACTTAGCTGGACGCCTGGGAAGGAGATTCAACAGTCCTCATCCCATGACCTGGTGAACTCATGTCTTCATTCTCTCCCTCCACCTGTCTCCTCTTTTCCATGCTGCGCCTTCACTTTTTACCAGGTCTTCTCTTTTGTTTTTTTTGTTTGTTTGTTTTTGTTTTCTTTTTTTTTGAGACGGAGTCTCGCTCTGCCGCCCAGGCTGGAGTGCAGTGGCCGGATCTCAGCTCACTGCAAGCTCCACCTCCCGGGTTCCCGCCATTCTCCTGCCTCAGCCTCCCGAGTAGCTGGGACTACAGGCGCCCGCCACCGCGCCCGGCTAGTTTTTTGTATTTTTTAGTAGAGACGGGATTTCACCGTGTTAGCCAGGATGGTCTCGATCTCCTGACCTCGTGATCCGCCCGTCTTGGCCTCCCAAAGTGCTGGGATTACAGGCTTGAGCCACCGCGCCCGGCCCAGGTCTTCTCTTTTGAAATCTTAAATGCTTAGACATTTCTGTATTTTCAGAGTTTGTGTTCTAGTTAATCCTTGTCCAACCTTTTTTTTTTTTTTTTTGAGACGGAGTCTCTCTCTGCCGCCCAGGCTGGAGTGTAGTGGCGAGATCTCGTCTCACTGCAAGCTCCGCCTCCCAGGTTCATGCCATTCTCCTGCCTCAGCCTCCCGAGTAGCTGGGACTACAGGCGCCCGCCACCACGTCCGGCTAATTTTTTGTATTTTTAGTAGAAACAGGGTTTCACCGTGTTAGCCAGGATGGTCTCGATCTCCTGACCTCATGATCTGCCCATGTTGGCCTCCCAAAGTGCTGGGCTTACAGGCGTGAGCCACCGTGCCCGGCCTGTTTTTTTTTTTTGAAGCAGAGTCTGGGTCTGTTACCCAGGCTGAAGTGCAATGGCACGTTCTTGGCTCACTGCGACCTCCGTCTCTCTTGGGTTCAAGTAATTCTGCCTCAACCTCCAAAGTAGCTGGGATTACAGGCATGTGCCACCACACCCGGCTAATTTTTGTATTTTTAGTAGAGACAGGGTTTCACCATGTTGGCCAGGCTGGTCTTAAACTCCTGACCTCAGGTGATCCATCCGCCTTGGCCTCCCAGAGTGCTGGAATTACAGGCGTGAGCTACTGTGCCCGGCCCCTTGTCCAGCCTTTAAAGACAGTAGGATTTTCTTTCTGTGGGAATCAGAATTTTCCAGGGTGCCATGTGGGGCAGTTATGTAAATGAAGCACCCCAGATCCCTATAGTCTCCTTGGATTTTGATCCAACACAGAAAAATTATCATTTATTTATTTATTTATTTTTTAGAGACAGGGTCTTGCTCTGTCACCCAGACTGGAGTGCAGGGGCACAGTCATACCTCATTGCAGCCCCCAACTCCTGAGCTCAAGTGATCCTCTTGCCTCAGCAAGTAGCCAGGACTACAGGCGCGTTCCACCACCATGCCCAGCTAGTTTTTTGTTTTTTTTTTTTTAAGTTTTGTAGAGGCGAGGTCTCACTATGTTGCCCGGACTGGTCTCTTACTTCTGGGCTCAAGCCTCAGAAAGTCATCTTTGCCCAAATGTACGATTAATTTGGGGGTAGGCTTTGCCACCACTATCTCACTGGTTCTTCCCTATACCACTGTGGGATAGGGCTGTCTCTTTCCCCATCCTTGAAATGAGGAAACAGGTCTGAAAATCCAGGCAACTCCATCTTCTCCCATCAACCCTGAAGCCCTAGCACAAGGCTGGGCATCCAGCCAGCCCCCGGGAAGTTTGGTTGGACTAGATGATTGAACTAGGTCATGTTTCTAAGTCCTAACCCCCCAGGAACATCCCATTCATTCGGTCTGCAAATATACTTTTTGTATACCTATTATGTGCCAGGTACTGTTTTAGGCATTAGGGATAAAGGTGTGAATAAAACAAAGATCCTTGTCCTAGTGGACCTTACATCCTAGTAGCAGAGAAGACAGATGAATAAAGTATATGGTATGTTAGGTAAAAGTGTTAAGAAAAATAAAGCAGGATGTCGGGCATGGTGGCTCACTCCTGTAATCCCAGCATTTTGGGAGGCCGAGGTGGATGGATCACCTGAGGTCACGAGTTCGAGACCAGCCTGGCCAACATGGTGAAACCCCATCTCTACTAAAAATACAAAAATTAGCCAGGTGTGGTGGCAGGTGCCTGTAATCCCACCCAGCTATTTGGGAGGCTGAGGCAGGAGAATTGCTTGAACTCAGGAGGAGGAGGTTGCAGTGAGCCAAGATCATGCCACTGCACTCCAGCCTGGCAACAGAGCAAGACTCAGTCTCAAAAAAAAGAAAAGAAAAAGAAAAAGAAAGCAGAAAGCAGGAAGAGGGAGTAGGAAGTACTGGGAAATGTAATTTTTAGATGAGGGAGAGTTTCTCCAAGGAGGCAACATCTGTAAAGACCTGCTGGAGTTGAGGGCAGGTGCCATTCATCTTCCAGCCTTTGGGCAGGACTGCCCACCTCTCTCCAAGGACCTTCTCCTGCCCTCATGTGGGTCCTCTGGTCCAGAATAGACTTGTGAAGTCATTGACAACAATCCTCAAACACTGCACTCCCCCAAGACTGCATAATAAACTCATTCATACTAAGGTATTAGCAGTTCTTCATGGAGAACTCCTGGGTGGGCAGCCAAGCTCTGAAAAGCCCCATGAGGGAATGCCTTATCTCAGGAAGGAGCCCTGGGATGGGAACCACCCCTCCTCCCTGCCTCTTTCCCCCACAGAGATTGAGTCTCACATTATAAAGCAAGAAGATATACTTAATGGCAAAGAGAATGAGATTAAAGAGTTGCAGCAAGTTATCAGCCAGCAGAAACAGATCTTCAGGTGAGGGGTCTGGGCCTGGCTGGGGGTGTTGATGACACTGGGGAGCCAGACCTCTGGCCCCTACATACCCTGGGCTGTCTACAGTCCACCACCAGCGGGCTCCATTGCAGGAATCACATGTCTGACTTCCGGATCCAGAAGCAGCAGGAGAGCTACATGGCCCAGGTGCTGGACCAGAAGCATAAGAAAGCCTCAGGGACGCGTCAGGCCCACAGCCACCAGCATCCCAGGGAAAAATAAAATGGCCGCCGCTTTCCTGTTCTCTGGCTGTAATCCCCAGCCTCTGCCTTCTCTGCTCTGGGAGTCCCCAGCCTCTAGGCCCTGCTACTTCCCTCCCTTTTGGGTACTGGTAGCGGTCCACAAGGTGGGGGCTTGTAGCCTACGGGAGGAGCTGGGTCTTTGTTGTCTGGTAGGCACCACCGCTTCCTTTGGGTATTTAATCCCTTCCTATATAAACAGCCCTGGTTACCCAGTAACATCCCACCCCACTCCCAGTGTCCTGGTAAATTTGACTCTCCCAACTTGACTACAGGGCTGGAAGCCCTGACCAGAAACTTCAGAGACAGTGGGTTCCAGAACCACAAGGAATTTGGGAAGTCAGTTTCTATCACATGACAATAATGTTATACCTGCAAATTGCATTTGCACTTGCTGACCCTCCCCCAAACAAATAGGAGCTTCACAAATGGGAGGAAGAGAAAAGACAATGCTGTGTGTGGTTTTAAGGTGGAGAAACAATCTGGGAAGGGACCTGGACTTGCACAAGTTGCACAGGTAGGGCTGGATGGGATGGTCTAGCAACATTCTTTCAGAAGCCATCACTGAGTGTCCCCTAGATGATCATGGGGACACACCCAGGCAGAGGACCCACTTCAGGGGTCAGGTTAGCCCAGTGTAGCCTGTCCTGGGTCAGTTTGAGGCCAAGTACACAGGAGGGGTCAGTGCTCTTGCTCCAGGGCCAGCTGGGGCCTGAGTCATAGCAGGACCTTGAAGCCAGAAGTTTAAGGGCAAGTGGTGCCCACAGTTGTAAGACAATGACAGGTGGTGGCTGCCTCCCCACCAGTGCCTGTCCCCAGGGCAGGTCCTAAGGCTGTGGGGGCTGAAATTAGGGCCTTGTGAGTGCCTGGGGGAGCACAGGGCTGTTCTGGCTTCAGGGGCCTTTGGAGCTGGGACCACAAGCTACTTCGAAGCTTCCCATGGGACCCCACATCGGTATCCAGGGCCTGTTCTAGGTGCTGAGGCAGATTGTGAAAACTAGAGCTGTCCACTCCAGCCCCTTCCGATAGGTCCCACTGAGGGCAATGGGTCCAGCCAGGGTAGTACCTTCCTGAGGCCCTGAGGAGTCAGGGAGGCCTCTATTGGTCGGTACTCCTTACTCTACTGAAGGTTGGGGATCGGGGAGAGTGTAACTGGGACCAAGGAAGGTGGTGTGTGCACCCTTAGAAGCTCTAGCTGAGGCCAGCAATGGCAATGGGGGTCCCCTGCAGTGATGTTAAGACACCCGGGGCTGAGGGGAAGATGAAATTGCTGACTCTACCAGAGTCTCCTGGTCTGAAGGTCTGGCTCACAGCCTGAACCGCACACAGCAGTGCCTGACTTCAGGCAGATCCCTGCTGGGCTTCAGTTTCCTCACCTGTGATGGGTGGAGCTGGGCCTAACTCCTGGCTCCAATGCTTCAAAAGTTGGGCCTGCCATTACCTCACCTGCCTGTCCGCCAAAACTTGGAGCCCACCCCAGGTACTCCGGCTTGTGCCTGAGAAGGGGGTTAGTTGGGCATGGGGGCTGGACAGGGAAGGGTGCAGGGCCCAGGTCTCTTCTGCTGCAGGCGCCGCTGGCTCAGGAGTGGACGCGGCCGCTTTAAGGCGCGGTGACCCCACGGCATCCTCGGGCGGGGCGGGGACAGTGCCGGCGCCACCAGCGGAGGCGAATGCGAGGGAGATAGTGCGCGGCGTCCGGCCCCACCATGCTGACAGCGCTCGCCCCGCCAGCCTTGCCTGGGATCCCGAGACAGCTGCCCACGGCCCCCGCGCGGCGCCAGGACTCCTCCGGTTCGTCAGGCTCTTACTACACGGCTCCGGGTTCTCCGGAGCCCCCGGACGTTGGGCCGGACGCGGAAGGCCCAGCGAATTGGCCCTGGGTGGCCCCTGGGCGGGGGGCGGGTGCCCAGCCTCGCCTGTCCGTCAGCGCCCAGAATAGCCGCCAGCGGCACGGGCCCGGCTCGGGTTTCTCGCGAGGCCCGGGCTCCGGCCCACTGCCACCCCAGCCCCAGCTGCGCACGCTGCCGTCGGGGGAGATGGAAGTCATCTTCGGCGTCGGGCCCTTGTTCGACTGCTCCGGCGCAGAGGATCGCGAGGCACAACAGCTCACGGAGCCGGCCTTCATTAGCCCTTTGCCGCCGGGGCCAGCGTCTCCCACTCCTGTCCCACGTCAGTCCCAGGCCCCAGATGGTGGCTCCCGCTGGGCCACCTACCTAGAGCTGCGGCCCCGTGGGCCAACTCCTGCAGCCCCAGCGCAGTTCGAGTGTGTGGAAGTGGCTCTGGAGGAGCGCGCCGCACCCGCCAGGCCCCGGACGGTGCCCAAGCGTCAGATCGAGCTGCGCCCCCGGCCCCAGAGTCCCTCGCGGGCGGCCGGCGCGCCGCGCCCCCGGCTGCTCCTGCGCACCGGCTCCCTGGACGAGTCGCTGGGCCGCCTGCAGGCCGCCGCGGGCTTCGTGCAGACGGCGCTGGCCAGAAAACTGAGCCCCGAGGCCCCGGCCGCGAGCAGCGCCACCTTCAGGCCCACGGGGCTGTCGGAACCTGCGACCCGGGAAACGTCCCGCAGCACCCGCGTGGTCCTGGAGAAGACTAAGTCTCGGCCACTTCGCGTACAAGATAATTCGGCCCCCGCCAAAGCCCCGAGGCCGTGGCCCAGCCTCCGCGAGCGCGCGATTCGGCGCGACAAGCCTGCGCCCGGAACGGAGCCGCTGGGTCCTGTTAGCTCCAGCATCTTCCTTCAGTCAGAGGAGAAGATCCAGGAGGCGCGGAAGACTCGATTCCCGCAAGAGGCGCCGCATCGAACTGTCCAGAGGGCACGGAGTCCGCCTTTTGAGTGTAGGGTCCCCTCGGAGGTTCCGAGTAGGGCTGTGAGGCCAAGAAGCCCGTCCCCGCCGTGGCAGGCTCCAAACGGGGCTGTACGGGGTCCTCGCTGCCCGTCGCCCCAGAACTTGTCCCCGTGGGATCGGACTAGTCAGAGGGTGAGTAGCCCATTGTTCCCTGAAGCCTCCTCCGCGTGGGAAAATCAGAATCTCGCCGTCGAGGAAACTGTCAGCAGGAGAAGCCCTTCCCCTCAGATCCGTTCCCAGTGGAATCAGTGTGTTGCTGGGGAAAGGAGCCCGTCCTTCGAAGCCCCTTCCCAGTGGGAGATTCCACATTCGGCAGTCGGGGATACGGTGGAGCCAGGTAGCAGCCCGTCCCCGCCGGCCTTCTTCCCGTGGGAGGCTCCAGATCGTCCTATTGGAACTTGGGGCGCATCTCCCCAAGAGACGTGGGACCCCATGGGGCCAGGCGCATCGTTAGCATTTACTCAGGAAGCTCAGAATGGGTTAACTCAGGAGGAATTGGCACCGCCTACACCGTCCCCACCCGGGACTCCAGAACCAGCAGAGATGCAGAGTCCATCCACGCGGGAGATTCCGGATCTTGCCTTTGGAGGGAGTCAGCCGTCCCCAGAGGTGGCAGCACCCGACAGCCACCTTGTGGGCACCCTGGACGCCGATAAGTGCCCGGAAGTCTTGGGTTCTGGAGAGGCGGCTTCAGGACGTCCGCGCGTGGCCATTCCGCGGCCTCGAGACGTGCGCAAGTTGGTGAAGACCACTTACGCGCCAGGCTTCCCGGCAGGAGCCCCAGGCTCAAGGCTGCCTGCGCCTCCTGCCGACCCCTGCGGGGAGGAGGGCAGCGAATCCAAGACGCAAGAGCCGCCGGCACTGGGGCCCCCGGTCCCGGCTCACTACACTTCCGTTTTCATCAAGGATTTTCTACCGGTCGTGCCGCACCCCTACGAGCCTCCAGAACCGTCCTTCGACACGGTCCCCCAGGACGCCTCACAGCCCAACGGGGTCATGCGGCGGAGGGCAGAGAACAGCACGGCGAAGCCCTTCAAGCGCACAGAGATCCGCCTGCCTGGGGTCCTGGCCTTGAGTCGCCGGCCCGAGGTAACCTCGGGAGTGCGAGCGCGCGGCCCTGGAGGAAAGAACAGGGATGCAGAGGCCCAGCGCCTTGTCCCCGACGGCAAGGGTCGGACCAGCCCTCTAGGCGGCGCCCGCAGCTCATCCCAGCGATCCCCCGTAGGGCCAGCAGGGGCCCGATCGCCCCGCCCTAGCTCCCCTCAGGTGCACGCCAGCCCGAGCCCTGGGATAGCACTGAAACCGAAGACACCTCCTACGGCCCCCGAGCCCGCGGCTGCCGTCCAGGCGCCACTCCCGCGGGAGCCCCTGGCGTCGGCGGGCAGGACGGCCCCCGCCCAGCCCCGTGCTGCCTCGGCGCCTCCCACAGACCGGTCCCCGCAAAGCGCCTCCCAGGGAGTGCGCAAGCCGCCCGGGGCCGCGCCCAGGGGGAAGGTCTTGGTGGACCCCGAGAGCGGCCGCTACTACTTCGTGGAGGCGCCGCGTCAGCCTCGGCTGCGGGTGCTCTTCGACCCCGAGAGTGGGCAGTACGTGGAGGTGCTGCTGCCGCCCTCGTCCCCTGGGCCGCCCCACCGCGTCTACACCCCTCTGGCCCTGGGCCTCGGCCTCTACCCGCCTGCCTATGGGCCTATACCCAGCCTCTCCCTGCCACCGTCCCCAGGCCCGCAGGCTCTCGGCAACCCCCAGCTACCCTGGGTCTCTGAGGCAGGGCCCCTGGACGGGACCTACTACCTGCCAGTGAGCGGAACCCCCAGCCCTGCACCTCCTCTGCTCTTCTGTGCGCCGCCCTCCAGCTCAGTTCCCACCCAGCCCGGCAAGGGTTCCTTGTTCCCACTGTGAGGCCCCGGGCAGATCCCCATGGAGTTGGAGCCCTTGGATGGCCTGGGAGGTTCTGGCATCCAAGCCCCTACCCTCCTCTCTTTCCGCTGCCTCTGTCTTTAACCCATCCCAGCCAGTCGTCGGACAGGAAGTGATCTTCAGAGAATGAATCTGAGCCCCAAGGCTGGCGGAGCTGGAGTCACCCAGGAAGTGGCTGCCTACTTCCTCTCCCAATGAAATTATGTATCCCTTTCCCAGGCATTCCCAGGGCATGGTGTGGTGTGTGTGGGTGTGTGTATATGTGTATATGTGGGCAAGCAAATAGGGAAAGTGAGGCATCCCTGGGCTTGTCCCCAGGAGCCCATCAGAGGAGGTGCTGGGGCTGCCCTGTGGCAGCAGGAACCGGAGCAGCAGGAGACAGGGCGGGGAACTGTCTGCCTTTCCTGATAGCAGGCCCAGGTGAGGTGAGGCTGGCCAGTGCCCCTGGTGAGGTGGCAGGAAGGACTGGCTGTCAAGTCTGCTCTTAGGAAGAGGAGCTGAGCTTTGGCCTTGGAGGCTACTGGGGGGAAAGTGGCCAGTACAGCCCCAGGCCAGGCTGGCTCTGAGAAAGGGAGCTAAGGCAGGGGGACAGCAGGTGGAAGCAAAGCAAGGAATACAGGGAGGGCCTGGGTCAGGGGTGAGCCTGGAACTTGGGGTGGGAAGATGGGGAGCCTGGCCCTCAGAGCTGAGCTGACTCATTTTTGGGCCAGGGGTGGGGCTTCTGTCCCCGACCCCCTACATCGGGAGTAGGTGAAATGGTCATCAGGAAGGTCTGAGAAGAGGGAGGGTTGGGCTCTTGTCCCACAGGAGTCTCTTGACCCCTCTGTGTGGTTAGAAGGTGGGTTAGGGCTGGCAGTAGAAGCGATACCCCTGGTGGAGTAGCCAGAGGGACCTGCAGCTCTTGGCAGATTCTACTCCCCAGTAACAGATGTGGCAACAAGGCCCAGAGAGGGGCTGGCCCTACAGACCAGTCACAGCAAGGGACAGGGCCCAGAGCCTGCACTTCAGTTGCCCTGAGATTCCAGGAGCCTCTGAGGGAGATGAGGGGGGTCTGCATGA
This sequence comes from Macaca fascicularis, assembly GCF_037993035.2. NCBI lineage: Eukaryota > Metazoa > Chordata > Mammalia > Primates > Cercopithecidae > Macaca > Macaca fascicularis. Next base: position 145,887,577 of record NC_088380.1, on the reverse strand, counting down.
GGTGGGAGGTGGTGTGCGTGGGGGTCTGTGTATAGTTCTGAACCAGAAATGGCTGGCCCTTGCCAGCCTGGTGTGTGATGTGATGAGTTTGCGAAGGACAGTTTCCATGAGAAGCAGTGGCAAGGATGGGGAAGGATGCCTTCGTTGTTCCAGGCCTGTGAGGGGGCCCAGGTCCCTAGCAGTCCCTGCCCTCTGCCCTGGACTGGAAATTGATTAGGAGAGCTATGAGTCAGAACAATTGGCCATTTTCTGGCTGGAGACACCAGCTCCGATGGCATGGAGGCCCTGGGACCACCCCAGGTGCCTTTACCTCATCCTGGTGTGTAATAAATCACTGACCATGGAGCCATGATGGCTGAAATAACTGGTGTGAGGTGCCTGATTTCCTGCCATGGCCTCTCAACACCCTCCACAATGTCCTTCCATGCCTGGGTATGGCCTGGGTGGAGGGGACCTCAGGGCTAGGGAAGGAGACCATGTGTGTCTTAGAAACACTGTAGCATCCCTGTCTCCCTGAATTTGCCTCCCAAGAGGCTGGCAGCCACACCTCATTCCTTCTGGTGGTTGAGTGGCCAGGGGGCCTTGGGTCAATCAGGCTTGGGTTTCTCAGCATGGCCCCTCTAGCTATGTGGCCTTGGATTTGTCACCTCTCTCTGAGCCTTTGTGTCGGAAAAGGCAGAATAAACATGACAGTCTTATTTCTCAGAAAGGTCAATGAAAAAAGATGACGGTAGCCAACCAACTGTTCCCACAAGGTACTCAGCAGAGTGCCTACCACTTAGCCAGATCACAGGATGTGGGAGGTATGGGCCCCTGTGTGTTCCTGCCCAGGCCCAGCCCCTTTCCTTGCCTCATTGCTCCCTATCTGTGAAATGGAGCTGAGATGGCTGGAGCCAGGGTCCAGCTAGAGGACATGCCCACGTGGCATCTTCAGGGCCCTGGAGGAGGGAGTGGGAGGAGGATGGGAGGGGTGAGGTGTCAGTTCCCCATTGGTCTAGGCCAGGTGTTCTGCGGCAGTCCCCACACCACACAAGCACACACACATCTGCACCTCAGCCACATCCTACACTTGCTGAACTGGCTCCTGGGGCCATGAGGCTGTCACTGCCACTGCTGCTGCTGCTGGGAGCCTGGGCCATCCCAGGGGGCCTCGGGGACAGGGCCCCACTCACAGCCACAGCCCCACAACTGGACGATGAGGAGATGTACTCAGCCCACATGCCCGCTCACCTGCGTTGTGATGCCTGCAGAGCTGTGGCTTACCAGGTGAGTCCTTCACTCACACCCCTTCTCAAGCCAGACCCCTCCATCCACCTCACATTCTACCACCAGCCTTTGATCCCCAATCCCTACCACTGGGCATCAAGCCACAGATGCAGTCTTTAATTATATTCCATGCCTCAGTTTACCCATCTGCCTGCCCAACAGAGAGCAGACAATCTGGGAGGCCTCTATCGTATCTTGAGACCCCAGGGAATCACTCACTTGTCCTTAGGCTTCTCCCTTTCCAGGCCCATCCTTGGTACTGGACTCCCTCCCCAAACCTGACGGGGCGACTTTGGCTATGTGTACATGGTGCACGTGCACACGTGTGAGCACCTGCACGTGAGTATGCGTGTCTGGGTTCACACACACATCTGCTGAGCATGCCTGCGCACCAGTGTCTCTGTGAGGTGGGGGCCTGGGAGTACTTGTGCTGTTAGTTTTTCTTACCTTGTTCTTGTGGTTTAAAATGGCATATGCTGGCCGGGTGCAGTGGGTCGTGCCTATAATCCCAGCACTTTGGGAGGCTGAGTGGGGCCGATCGCCTGAGCTCAGGGGTTTGAGACCAGCCTGGCCAACATGGTGAAACCCTGTCTCTACCGAAAATACAAAAAATTAGCTGGGTTTGGTGGTGCCCCTGTAGTCCTAGCTACCTGGAGGCTGAGGGAGGAGAGTTGATTGAACCTGAGAGGCGGAGGCTGCAATGAGCTGAGATCACATCCCCGCACTCCAGCCTGGGCGACGGAGGGTGTGAGACTCTAAATAAATAAATAAAAATAAAATGGCACGTGCCACTGGGCAGGTGTGCCCTGGAGGAGGGACCCCAGTGCCCAGGCCTCACCTACCACTTTAGCATTTCTTTCCCATCCCCCACTCCCACCCCAGGGAGCTTTGGGGGCTGGGGGAGGGGCCGTGCAGCAGCCTTACAGGTGCTTCCTGCTCAAACAGCTCTCTTGCCGCCTTATTCTCCCCAGAGACTCTGCTCCTATCCTCCCCACCTCCCCCTAACTGAGCAGCAGTCCTGAGGCCCTGCCTCCCAGTCCCTCCTTGTTCCAGATGTGGCAAAATCTGGCAAAAGCAGAGACCAAACTTCATACCCCAAACTCTGGGGGGCGGAGGGAGCTGAGCGAGTCGGTCTACACGGATGTCCTGGACCGGAGCTGCTCCCGGAACTGGCAGGAGTGAGTTGAAAATCCTGCCCCCACCTCCCTCCTCCAAGGGCAGGCCTGGTGAGTGGAGATTCCCACTCACCTGCTCACACGACACACACTCCACTAGGACCCTGGTCCAAGGAAGGGGCTGGCTGGGATGAAGTCTGGGCTCTGGAGCTGAGAGCAAGTGGGAGAGCAGATGGCCAGCAGACAAGGTCACCTTGTGACCTTGGGCCAAGGGCTTTCCCTCTCTGAATTCCGCAAACACCCAGCATGTCCAGCTTGGTGTGGAGAAGGGTCTCTCCCTGGCTGGGCTCCTGCCAAAGCTGTACTCCTCTCCTCTCCACTGCCACCAGCTATGGAGTTCGAGAAGTGGACCAAGTGAAACGTCTCACAGGCCCAGGACTTAGCGAGGGGCCAGAGCCAAGCATCAGTGTGATGGTCACAGGAGGCCCCTGGCCTACCAGGTGATGCCCGGGGCTTGGGGATAGAATGAAGCTCCTGGAGCCTTGGTTTGCCCCACTGTGGGCTGGGCAGCATCTGAGGCTCCCACTGGGCTCCCCTAGGCTCTCCAGGACATGTTTGCACTACCTGGGGGAGTTTGGAGAAGACCAGATCTATGAAGCCCACCAACAAGGCCAAGGGGCTCTGGAGTCATTGCTGTGCGGGGGACCACAGGGGGCCTGCTCAGAGAAGGTGTCAGCCACAAGAGAAGAGCTCTAGTCCTGGACTCTACCCTCCTCTGAAAGAAGCTGGGGCTTGCTCTGAGGGTCTCCACTCCCATCTGCAGGCAGCCAGGAGGGCAGGAAGACCTTGCTCTGTGCTGCCATCCTGCCTCCTTCCTCCAGCCTCAGGGCCCTGGGGCCTGGGTGGGAGCCAAGGCCTTCTCCTCTGGACTCAAATAAAACCCAGTAACCTCACTTCTTTTCTTTGCAAAAGGTGCTTGGGGGGCTGGGAGTGCAGACATTGGTGTTTCTTCTGATGTCCCTTCTAAGGAAAAAAAAAAAAACAACTCTCAAAATCAATTTTTTTTTTTTTTTTTTTTGAGACAGTCTCTGTCACCCAGGCTGGAGTGCAGTGATCTTGGCTCAATGCAACCTCCACCTCCCAGGTTCAAGAGATTATCCCACCTCAGCCTCCTGAGTGGCTGGGATTACAGGCACCCGCCATCATGCCTGTCTAATTTTTGTATTTTTAGTAGAGACAGGATTTCACCATGTTGGCCAGGCTGGTCTTGAACTCCTGACCTCAGGTGATCCACCCACCTTGCCTCCCAAAGTGCTGGGATTACAGGCATGAGCCACTGAGCCCAGCCTTCAAAATGCTTTTTCTATTCTCTCACTCCACAACAACACAGAAGATGGCTGTGACCAAATGCGTGGGGGCTTTCCCCCACACACCAGACAAGCAGTTCTGCGGCCGACACCAGCTGGGTGCCCTCCAAAATTTAACTCTGGCACTATCTACCTGGAGATAGCATCAGATCCCACAGGCTGAGGACTCAGTCCCCTGTTCTGTCCCCTATTCCTATGCCAGTTCCAACTCCAGGCCTCTGGAGCTTCTGGCCTATTGGCTTCAAGATGAGGTTTCCACAACCCCCTCTTTGAGTTCAACTAATTTGCTAGAGTGGTTCATAGAGCTCAGAGAAACATTTGCCAGTTTATTATAAAGGATGTTACAAAGGATACAGATGAAGAGATGTGTAGGGCAAGGTATGGGGAATGGGCTCGGAGCTTCCATGCCCTTCATGGATGCATCACCAGCCAGGAACCTCCACGTGCTCAGCTATCCAGAAGCTCTCTGAACCCCGTCCTTTTGAGTTTCTGTGGATAATTCATTAGGTAGGCATGATTCATTAAGCCATTGGCCATTGGCGAACAACTTACCCTCCAAGCTGTCTGCTCTCCCTTGGCTGGGGGTGCGGGGTAGGGGGCTGAAATCCTGCCTTGGTCTCTCTGGTAACCTGTCCTGAAGCTACTCTAGGGGCTGCTAGCCATCAGTCAATCATTAGCACACAAGAAGACATCATTTTGGGAATTCTAAGATTTTAGAAATTGTACTCCAGGAAACAAGGTCAAAGACCAAATATATATTTCACAATATTACATCCCTCCTACAGAAGGCCAAATATACATCCCTACAACTTCCAGAGGTAAGAGAGCGCCGTCAATGGCGTAGTGATGTAACCGCCCAAAGGGTTCACCTTGCCCAAGCCTAGACAGAGCTGATTTCTCAAGACCGGGGAATTCAATGAAGAGTAATGAATGCAGAGGTGGCTGTGCAGGAGACCAGAGTTTTACTATTACTCAAATCAGTCCCCTCAAGCATTCGGGGAGCAGAATTTTTTGTTTGTTTGTTTTTGTTTTTGTTTTTTTTTTGAGACAGAGTCTCGCTCGGTCACCCAGGCTGGAGTGCAGTGGCGCGATCTCGGCTCACTGCAAGCTCCGCCTCCTGGGTTTACGCCATTCTCCTGCCTCAGCCTCCCAAGTAGCTGGGACTACAGGCGCCCGCCACCACGCCTGGCTAATTTTTTTTTTGTATTTTAGTAGAGACGGGGTTTCACTGTGTTAGCCAGGATGGTCTCGATCTCCTGACCTCGTGATCTACCCGTCTTGGCCTGCCAAAGTGCTGGGATTACAGGCTTGAGCCACCCCGCCGGGCCAGAGCAGAGTTTTTAAGGACAACTTGATGGATGGCGGGGAAGCCAGTGAGCCAGGAGTGCTGATTGGTCAGGACTGAAATCATAGGAAGTCGAAGCTGTCTCCTTGCCTTGAGTCAGTTCCTCGGTGGGAGCCACAAGTCCCAATGAGGCAATTTATGGATCTGGGTGGTGCCAGCTGATCTATCAAGTGAGGATCTGCAAAGTATCTCAAGCGCTGATTTTAGGAGCAGTTTAGAGAGGGTCAGAATCTTGTAGCCTCCAGCTGCATGACTCCTAAACCACAATTTCTAATCTTGTGGCTAATGTTAGTCCATCCTACAAAGGCACTCTAGTCCTCAGGCAAGAAGGAAGTCTGCTTTGAGAAAGGGCTGTTATTGTCTTTGTTTTAGACTATAAACTAAAAACTAAGTTTCTCCCAAGGTTAGTTCAGCCTACACTCAGGAACGAAGAAGGACAACTTGGAGGTTAGAAGCAAGATGGAACTGATTAAGTTAGATCTCCTTCACTGTCTCAGTCATAATTTTGCAAAGGTGGTTTCAGTGACATCCCAGGTCTTCAGAACCATCATGAGAAAAGAGAACCAAGGAAAACTCGGCACGCAGGCCACCTTGTGGCACACCTACTCCAGCTACTCCATGCTGTCTGCGCCCCTCCCAGAACACACGTCTCACTGGGTCTACACCTAATGGCTGTTCATTTTCCACACTCTGCCTTTACCCCAGCTGGTATGGATGGGCCCTGGATTTCTGACCAGCCAGATTCAACATTTTGGTTCTCAGTCCTGCTTTCCCCAGAAATTCTTCTGGCTGAGCCTTTTCCTTAGTAAAGGAGCCCTGGACCCCACCTAGGTCTGGGAACTGGAGATCGGTGGCACCAGAACTTTCAGTTTCCTTTGTGAGTGTCTCTGATCTGGCCAAGCCCTGGGAGAGAGACAGAACATTCTAACCCCCATTTTTAGAAATATTTTTATTTTACACAAGAGCCACGTGTAGGAAGACAATCTAATCCCCCTTTGACAGATGCAGAAACCAAAACTTAGACAACAGAAGAGGTTCAGGCCAAGTCCCAGGCTGAGTCGTAGCAGGGCTGGGAGGGGATTCAGACTTAGGGGACTGGGGAGGCCAGCTGCTGGGGAAATGGAGGTGCCCGGGGCAGGCCCTGGCCACTCCAGCTTCCCCGGGAGCTGCGCTCAGCCCCCTCCATCCTTCACCTGTTCCAGGACTTGCCTGAAGCCCCACCTTCCCTGGCCTTCCCTCAGGAGAGAACCCCCAAACACCAGGAGGAAAGCCCAAGAAACCCACTAAGCTGTCAGTAGGACAGGGTGTGGAGCCGGGCCCCCGGGACATGGACGTGTGTTTTTCTGTGGGGTGATTAGAGAGGCTGCATCAGTTCTGGTGTGTGGGCCCCTTCGTGCTACTGTGGATCTGGGACCTTGTTCTCCACCTTGTTCTTTATGTGTATTGTGTGGTTTGGGTTGAATTGAGTGTCCATGGACCCCTGTCTGCAAGGGGTGGGGCTTGGTATCCACAGCCCCCTGGGGAGTTCTGGGAGGAGGGGGTGGAGAGGAAAGTGCTGGGGAGTTGCAGAGGCTTCAAACTGGTCCAGCAACTTGGGAAATTGGGAGTAGGAGCCAAGAGGGAGAGGAGAGGACAAGTGGATGGACAGAGGAACAGTGTGGACACCGGCAGGCAGGCGGACTCAGTGCTGTGGCATGAACCTGCTGTCCAGTTGGAGAGTGGTGCTGCCCCTTGGCCCTGCGGGCAGGGCCTGGCCATGGGCACAGCCACCCAGAAGTAGGTAGGCCCTAGAGTGCTGGGGCTGGGGCAGCCCAGAGGGAACAGAATGGGGACCTCAGGCCTAGCCCTCACCAGCTGAGGAGCCTGAGCTCTTAGGGCCCCTCCCCATGTCCCCCCTGCCATCCTCAGGCCCTGCTGGGCTGGGCCTGCCAGGAGGGGAGAGAGTTTGGGCATAGGACTGCCTTCCTGGGCTGGGTGATGGGCAGTCACACCGGGCTTGGTGTATAGAAAGGCCCCATGCTCCATCTGATGCTCTTGCTATCTTTAAATTCTTTATACTTTTGGAATAAAGGCTTCACATTCTCACTTTGCACTGGGTCCCACAAATTATGTGACTGGGAGGGAAAGGGATCTGTGTCCTGACACAGGGTGCAGGCCAGGCTGGGCCAGCCTAGGCAGCTCCATCTGCAGAGGCCCATCTGCTGCCTGCCTCAGGGACCCTGAGGGGTGCAGGTGGTGGGGGCAAGGCAGCTCAGACCAACCTGAATTTTAGGATTGGTTTCTGCAACCTTGCTATCTGCATGGCTTGGGTCAAATCACATCTACTGAATCTGTTTCCTTTGCTGTTAAAGGGGTTAATACTGCCCAGCACAGGGGTTACTTGAGACAGTGCAAATCCATGTTTCTTGGCACAAGGCCATTCCTTAATAACGAGAATGACTATGATGATGATGATAATGATGAACTGGTTATTAATAAATGGGGAAGGGCCTCATACAGGGGGTTACATAATAAGTGCCTGTTTCCACTCCCTCTTTCTCCCCTCACCTGGGGCTTGGTAAACTTCTGGTCCTCACCCCCTCGACTCTGGCCCTCTCTTGGGAAACAAGAACAGGTCCAGCACCCAGGTGCAGATGTGGGCAGGGAAGGGCACATGTGGCAGAGGCTTAGGTGGCTTTTACTGCCCTAGTGAGAGTTAATACATTACCTCTGCCCAGGCCCCCCTTTCGCAATCCGGAGCTGGGCATCTGGTTACAGATTTACTTCGAACAATGCCTGATATGTGGAGTAAAGTCCTCCTCCTTGGCCTTTGTAAAGTCCTCCCCTCTTCTCCTCAGGAACTGCTCAAACCTGTGCCCCAAAGATGAGGGCCCACGAGGACCCCGAGGGCCCAACACAGGTGCTGGGGGCTGGGGGTGGGGGCTAGGTGGGGGCGGGGGGCGGTGGGGGGCTGGAGGGCCTGTGCAGGCCTTCTCCCGGGAGGCCAGAGATAAACATTCTGATGAACTTGATAAAGAGTGACTGTCCTAAACTGAATGTGGCAACTGGGGGATGGGTGGGGGTGGGGGTCAAGAAGCCTGCAGCTTTGGGACTGGCTGACTCTAGGTTGGGGTTCAGGAGAGGCCTAACCTCCCCGCCAGTGACACCCCAAAGATCTCCAGGGGGCAGAGGTGGGACCGGATTGGACTTGTCCACAGTCTCGAGCCCTCTTGGCCCCCTCTCCTGTGGTCCCCAGACCTCTGACTTAGGGGTCCATTTCCCTGGCTAAAATGACAGGTCCTGAGGGCTCTAGAAGCCGGCACAAAAGACTCATCCCTGTGGGAAGCAATGTGAAGTGGGAGACAACTGTGGCCAGGCCGAGTGGGAACCGGGTGGATGAACTGTTGGGGAGGGCAGGGACCCCACTCTCAGTTGCTGACAGGCCACTCGGGCTGCCTGATTGTTTTCGGGGCAGAATGGATTTTGCCTGTCCCCATCACTCCACCCTAAGCTACTTATCTCTGCTGCCCCTAGCATGAATCCCCCAGGGACCCTCCGACCCCCCTACCCACAGAGCCTAAGTTTGACATGTTGTACAAGATCGAGGACGTGCCGCCTTGGTACCTGTGCATCCTGCTGGGCTTCCAGGTGGGTCCCCCAGGGCCTCCCTGCCCTCACTCTGCACACTCCGCGGTGACTCCAGCCTGTCCCTGGCCAGCAGGGAGTATCCTGGGTAACAAGAAGAAAAACCTGAGGTCAGCACATGGCTGTCAGCAGGCAGGGGTGGGGAAGAGACTGAGTCCTGAAAGAGGAGGAACTCCCTGGGGACGTGTGACACTTGCCAGGTGGAGTGTTGGTGACAGGGTGCAGAGCCAACTCCATGGAAGCCACAGGAATAACTTGGGTGGAAATTAGTGACCCCCAGAGTGGTCAGCAGTAGCTCTCTGGGAATCCCTTGTGGGGACTGCCTCTCCTGGGCAGGCAGCCAGGTCAAGGCCTGCTGAGGCAGGCATGAGGACACTAGGCTGTCCCCTCTCCCTGGAGCTCTAGGGTCCTGCCTCATGCACTCTGCTCTCTCCCTCCGCCCAGCACTACCTGACATGCTTCAGTGGCACCATCGCCGTGCCCTTCCTGCTGGCTGAGGCGCTGTGTGTGGGCCACGACCAGCACATGGTTAGTCAGCTCATCGGCACCATCTTCACATGCGTGGGCATCACCACTCTCATCCAGACCACCCTGGGCATCCGGTGAGCGGCCCAGTTCCCCCTCCCCCCCCACTGTGATCCACACAGCAGGAGCAGGTGGGCTCCCAGAGGACACCGGTGAGACAAAAAAGCCACTATCTGCCTCCAACTGCTTCTCCTATCCCAGGCCAGCCTTAGAGCTGGGCAGCACAGCCCTGACCCTGGGAACCTTGATCTAGGCACACTCAAAAACCAAGCATCTGCAAGTTTAAGGGAAGGGAATTAAGGGAAGGGAATGTACCCTCGCTGGCTCTCCCCATTTTTTTTTTTTTTTTTTTTTTTGAGACAGAGTTTCACTCTTGTTGCCTAGGCTGGAGTGCAGTGGCATAATCTTGGCTCACCACAACCTCCACCTCCTAGGTTCAAGCGATTCTTCTACCTCAGCCTCCCGAGTAACTGGGATTACAGGCACGCACCACCACGCCTGGCTAATTTTGCATTTGTATCCACCCGCCTTGGCCTTCCAAAGTGCTGGGATTACAGGCGTGAACCACCAAGCCTGGCCAGCTCTCCGCTCTTAAGCCCCATTCTGAATACTGCCCAAATGGCAGCCCTGAGCTGGCTCCCAGGGCCGGTGCCAGCCTCTTCAACAGCCCACCCTCCCAGGGCCCCACGCTCCCGAGTGCACAGCCCTAGGCCTGGGTGGCATTTGAGCTGTTTGAGCGGTGGCGGGCAGGGGAAGATTGTGAGAGAAATCTGGATGTGGGAACTGAGCTGTCCACTTCCGGGCAGGTGGTCCCTCCTAACAGTGCAGGACCTGGTGATGGGAAGGAAAGGGGGCAGATTTTGAGTTGGGGGCTCCATTTGTTTTCTTCCTTGGGCAGCCAAAATGTTACAGTTGGTCTTCCCTGGGGCCTCAGCGACTTTCATCTGCCCTTATTCCTCGTGTCTCTGTCATTCTCTCTGTGCTCTCCTTTCCTGATCTCTCCCCATGTCTATATCCCTCCTCCCCCCCCATCTATATCCTTCCTCCCCACCCTGTTGCTCTGTGCCTCTCCTTCAGGCTGCCGCTGTTTCAGGCCAGTGCCTTTGCATTTCTGGTTCCAGCCAAAGCCATACTGGCTCTGGAGAGATGGAAATGCCCCTCGGAAGGTGGGTACACTTCTGGGGTCCACACTGGGGAAAAGGGAAGGCCCAGAGACCTGGAGGTCTGAGCAACTGTCCCGGGTCCAGACACCAGGGTGCAGTCATGGCAGCATCTTCTCTCCCTCTCTTGTCTCTGTACCTGGTCCATGTGTGTGTCCCTGACTCTACCCCCAGAGGAGATCTACGGTAACTGGAGTCTGCCCCTGAATACCTCTCACATCTGGCACCCACGGATACGGGAGGTGGGTTTGCACATAAGGGTAGAAGCTGGGTCCTGAGGAGGGGCTATATGGAAGTGAGGGTGGCCGCTGAGTTTGGGGATTTAAGGAGGTGGTCCAGGAGCTTTGTTCCTGCTAACAGTAGCCAGGTCACAACCTTTACATGGTGACTTACAGCTGATGTTTGCCCTTCCAGGTCCAGGGTGCAATCATGGTGTCCAGCGTGGTGGAGGTGGTGATTGGCCTGCTGGGGCTGCCTGGGGCCCTGCTAAACTACATTGGGCCTCTCACAGTCACCCCCACTGTCTCCCTCATTGGCCTCTCTGTCTTCCAAGCTGCTGGCGACCGAGCTGGCTCCCACTGGGGCATCTCAGCTTGGTGAGCAGGCACCAGGCCTGATCCCTGCCCAGCCCCAGCACCCCACCCTCTTCATGTCCTTCATCCTTCTTCCCGGATCCTGGCCCCAGCCTGGCCTCCCGTCCACTTCCTGATTGTGCCTCTGCCCCCAGCTCCATTCTCCTGATCATCCTCTTCTCCCAGTACCTGCGCAACCTCACCTTCCTGCTGCCTGTCTACCGCTGGGGCAAGGGCCTCACTCTTCTTCGCATCCAGATCTTCAAAATGTTTCCTGTGAGGACCTGGCAGGCGGCTGGGGCTGGGACTATGGCCAGGGCTTGGGCTGAGGTGGGAGCAGGTTAGCCTGGACAGAGACCTCCAGTGCCTTCAGTGCCCCCCACCCTCCTGCTTCAGATCGTGCTGGCCATCATGACCGTGTGGCTGCTCTGCTATGTCCTGACCTTGACAGACGTGCTGCCCACAGACCCGAAAGCCTATGGCTTCCAGGCACGAACCGATGCCCGTGGTGACATCATGGCTATTGCGCCCTGGATCCGCATCCCCTACCCCTGTGAGCAACATCCCTTGGGCCCCTCTGTCCCCAACTGAGACCACCTATGAGACAATCCTGGTGACCCCAGTCCAGCAGGTGACACGCCTAGCATTAGCCGCACATTTATAGTGTGCCCAGCAGAGCAGTGTTTTACTTAGACAAAGCTTCAGTCCCACTTCCTGGCTCTGAGTGACCCAAATAAGCTCCCACAACTGTATAGCTCCCATCCCAGCCTGAGGTCTCCTTACCTGCTCTTGCTCCTTCCAGCACTGCCCTGTCTATTCCTAACCATCACAGTCTCCTCACTGTAGCCAACCATCCTGTCTCCCTCCGGCACAGGTCAGTGGGGCCTGCCCACAGTGACTGCAGCTGCGGTCCTGGGAATGTTCAGCGCCACTCTGGCAGGCATCATTGAGTCCATTGGAGATTACTACGCCTGTGCGCGCCTGGCTGGTGCGCCACCCCCTCCAGTACATGCTATCAACAGGTAGCCTACCTGCCCTCCTCAGTATCTGATCTCCTCAGGGGTCCTCCAGGAAGCACACACACAGGAACGGGGTGGAGGCCCAGGGGCTAGGCTTAGGCAAGTCGGGAACACGCTCCAGACCTCATTCTCCTTGCTTGTGCGATGGGGGTGCCCTCTTATCACCCCTCTGTGGTTGCTGGGAGTAGCTGAGAAGACGGCGGAGTCCGAGGGGAACCACCATCATTGACAGCCCTCGATGTGCCCGGCTCTGGCTGTGCCTTCTTATGCAATCTGTGAAGCATTTTGTGAGACGGGCACTGGTATTTATCCCAGGAGGAAATTGAAGGCCAGAATTGCCCACAGAATTTAAGTGCCAGGGCACTGGGACTAGCTTTGGAGCCTGAGCACTCTGGCCTGGAGTAAGGAGTGCTACAGCTGTTAGCTGCAGCCCCCACAGCGCCAGAAGACGGCGGACCGCTAAGATGATGGGGAACACAGGCTGGTGCAGAGGCTGGACCGAGCCCCAACTCGCCCTTTCCTTACAGGGGCATCTTCACCGAAGGCATTTGCTGCATCATCGCGGGGCTGTTGGGCACGGGCAACGGGTCCACCTCTTCCAGTCCCAACATTGGCGTCCTGGGGATTACCAAGGTGTCGCGACGAGCCGGAGCCAAGTCCCGATCTAATTCTGTGGGCCGTAGGCCCCGCCCCAACCCCGTCCCCACTTTGGTTTAGCCCCACCCTGTCTTTGAGAGGCCTCGTCCCCGCATCAAGCCCCAGCAAGTTTATGCCTTGCTCTTATAACGGGCCCCGCCCCTGGAACTAACCCCGCCCCAGCCTCGTCCCCTGGTCTAGCTCCTCCGCTGGCTCCCCGGCAGGTGGGCAGCCGGCGCGTGGTGCAGTATGGTGCGGCTATCATGCTGGTCCTGGGCACCATCGGCAAGTTCACGGCCCTCTTCGCCTCGCTCCCTGACCCCATCCTGGGAGGCATGTTCTGCACTCTGTTTGGTGAGTGTCTGGCGCGGGCCACGGGTCGCGGTGCAGGTCACCGAGTGGTGGGACCCACCTGGATTGCGCGTGCGCGACGCCTCCAGTGGTTCTCTTGCGCCCTTAGGCATGATTACAGCTGTGGGGCTGTCCAACCTGCAATTTGTGGACATGAACTCCTCTCGCAACCTCTTCGTGCTCGGATTTTCCATGTTCTTCGGGCTCACGCTGCCCAATTACCTGGAGTCCAACCCTGGAGCCATCAATACAGGTGCCTCCAGCTGTTTACTGTCTCCAAAGGTGGGGTGGGCCCAAAACTTTGAGCACAGCCCCCTCCCTCAAAGGCTCCACACAGCTACAGCCACAAATCCTATCCAACTCTGGGTGTCAATCAGCAGCTGAGAGCCTGGGTCACAGCTGTCCTTTACTAAGACACTTCCTGTGGACAGATATTGACTTTACATGTGCTTATTTTTCAAAACAGCTCCATAGATCTATTTATCTATATTTATCATTTGTCCATTATCATTTCAACTTTCCAGATGAGCAACATGAGGCTCAGAGAGGCTCAGTGATTTGTCCCAGGTGAACAACTAGCAACTGGCAGAATTGGGATTTGAACCCAGAGATAGGAAAGACAGAGATAGGTTTGAGACAGGGCTTTGTACTGTTCCTTTGCCATGGCTGCACAAGAGGAAGTCCCTCAACTCTGCTCTCCGAATTGGGCCATGACACCCATTGGCCCTTGGCCTATTCCACAGGCATTCTTGAAGTGGATCAGATTCTGACTGTGCTGCTGACCACGGAGATGTTTGTGGGCGGGTGCCTTGCTTTCATACTTGACAACACAGTGCCAGGTATGGTTCAGTCCTGGGAGGGGAATGAAGAACTAAGCAGGACTCATGCATTCCAACAGATGGCCTCTAAGCTGGAGCTGTGGCTAGGTACCATGCGATGCAGTCCCTGCAGGGAGCATCAGGAACAGATGGGCTGGCGGAGTTCTCACTGGCTGGAGGGAGAGAATGAGGCACAGACATGCCTCAGAAGTCTTGAAGAGGATTGGGCCAGGAGAGTCACTGCTGGGTCCTGTGAATCCTTTCCTTTCCATTTGTTCCATTTCTTTCTTTTTTTCTTTTTCTTTTCTTTTTTTTTTTTTTGAGATGGAGTCTCACCCTGTCACCCAGGCTGGAGTGCAGTGGTACAATCTCAGTTTACTGCAACCTCCACCTCTGGGGTTCAAGTAATTCTCCTGCCTCAGCCTCCCGAGTACCTGGGACTACAGGTGCCTGCCACCATGCCCAGGTAATTTTCATATTTTTAGTAGAGACAGGGTTTCACCGTGTTAGCCAGGATGGTCTCGATCTCCTGACCTCGTGATCCACCCGTCTCGGCCTCCCAAAGTGCTGGGATTACAGGCTTGAGCCACCGCGCCCGGCCCTCTCCATTTCTTAATAGCCACTGGGCTAAGGGATGTCTTTGCTTTTTCAGAGTAGGACAGAGATAAATGCAGCATCAGTTTGTTGGCAAAATCCATCCACTCCAAATATGTCAGCAGCCTGCCACAATGGCGACTAGAAGAGCCACTAACATTTCCCTTTGGTACCAGAGCTTTTTGCAAAGATTGTGGAGGATACTTTGTGGGGCCCACATAAAGGTGCCAGTAAATATATAAAATAAATGTCATCAGGTGCTCTGATAACAAACAGTTAACATTTACCAAACATCTACTATAGGTCAGGCAGAGCTAAGTGTCTTACTTCATCCTCAAAAACCACAGTCATAAAGTCACAAAATTAAAACATCGAAGCCAGGTGTGGTGGCTCATGCCTGTAATCCCATCACTTTGGGAGGCTGAGGTGGGCAGATCACGAGGTCAGGAGTTCGAGACCACCTAGCCAACATGGTAAAACCCTGTCTCTACTAAAAATGTAAAAATTAGCTGGGTGTGGTGGTGGGTGCCTGTAATCCCAGCTACTCAGGAGGCTGAGGCAGGAAAATTGCTTGAACCTGGTAGGCAAAGGTTGAGTGAGCCGAGATCGTGCCATTGCACTCTAGCCTGGGTGACAGGGTGAGACTCCATCCCAAAAAAAAAAAAAAAAAAAAAAAAAAAAAAAAAAAAAAATTAAAACATCGCAAATCTGGGATATATATTTTAATTGAGACAGGGTCTCGGACTATCACCCAGACCAGAGTGCAGTGGCGCAATCATAGCTCACTACAGCCTCAAACTCCTGGGCTTAAGTGACCCTCCTGCCTCAGCCTCCCAAGTAATTGGGATTACCAATGCACAGGTGCATGCCACCATGCCCGGCTAATTTTTGAATTTTTTGTAGAGATGGGGTCTCACTTTATTGCCAAGATTGGTTTCGAACTCCTGGGCTCAAGTGATCCTCCCATCTCAGCCTCCCAAAGTACTGGGATTATAGGTGTGAGCCACACCTGGCCTCTATTTTTTTTTTTTCTTTTTTTTGAGACGGAGTCTTGCTCTTGTCACCCAGGCTGGAGCACAATGGCATGATCTCAGCTCACTGCCACCTCCACCTCCTGAGCTCAAGCGATTCTCTTGTCTCAGCCTCCCAAGTAGCTGGGATTACAGGCGCACACCACCATGCCCAGCTAATTTTTGTATTTTTAGTAGAGACAGGCTTTCACCACGTTGGCCAGGGTAGTTTCAAACTCCTGACCTCAGGTGATCCGCCCACCTTGGCCTCCCAAATCCTAGTCACCTCGGCTAGGATTACAGGCATGAGCCACCACAGCTGGCCTCTATTTTTAAATTGAGATGGGGGTCTATGTTGCCCAGGCTAGAGTGCAGTGGTTATTCACAGGTGTGATCATAGCATACTACAGCCTCAAACTCCTGGACTCAAGCAGTCCTTCTGCCTCAGCCACCTGAGGAGCTGAGAGTACAAGTGCATGCTATATACCATCTCACTAAATCTGGGATTTTTAACAACGTCCATCTGACACAGTCAATAGCCTGTGTCCCATCCAATGCACCATACTGCCTCTGCTGGAGGGCTTCAGGGGACCTGCGCTGCAGGACTGGGGAAGGCTCCATGGAGACGGGAGTTAATGATTGCATCAGTATAGGGACATAAGGGATGGTAGCAGCAAGAAGATGGGCCTCCATCCCCAGTCACTTACCGGCCTGATCACAGCCACAGGTCCTGTCTTCCTCCCTCTGTCTGAAAATCGAAGTGTTTATATTCATATAACATAGGTGTCAGAGGCTGTCTCTGCACAGCTGGTGGTTTGGGTTGGGGAGGACAGAGGAGGGCCAGGGTTCCCCATAGGATTTTAGGCAGAATCAGAGGGTGCTCTTGGTAGCAGCTGTCCCTTCAATGGATGGGTGGGTATTTGAACATGGTACTCACCCCTCCCCATTTAGAGGATGCTAGATTGGGGCTGGAACAGACCATCCTATGGGCCTGAGACAGTCAAGTGGCAGCCTCAGTGCCTAGGGGATATGAGGAGATGGAGAGCATCTGGGTAGGCGTCTGTACATGAAGAGGCTTCTTTGTGACTTGGGTGGCTAGATTAAGCTATCCTTAACGACAGCTGTAGAACCGCTGAGTCCCTTATACCCCACCTTTCAACCCACCTGAGCATCACAACTGTCATCCTGTGTGTCATGCCACATAAGCTCAGCAGTCTTCAGTATACACTGAGGAACCTAAAGCTCAGGGAGGTTAAGTCACTTGCCTAAGGTCACACAATCTGGATTCAAACTAAGGTCTAGCTGGCTCAAAACCCTGTCCTTAACCATGGAATAGCAAAAGCCTTTTCCAGCCCTTAACTTCCTGCTGGGGATGGGTCAATTTGCACTTGCTTTTTTTTTTTTTTTTTTGAGACAGAGTCTCGCTCTGTCACCCAGGTTGGAGCGCAGTGGCGTGATCTTGGCTCCGCTTCCCGGGTTCACGCCATTCTCCTGCCTCAGCCTCCCAAGTAGCTGGGACTACAGGCGCCGGTCACCACGCCTGGCTAATTTTTTGTATTTTTAGTAGAGACAGGGTGTTCTTTGTCTTTACCTATCCATAGCCCAAACTAGAAGGCAGTCTGTTTAGTTCAGCACATGCTGCTAGAGCTTACCAGCTTGGCCCTGAATCAGACACTGAGGAGGATATGCCAAAAAGTGTTAAGTCAGTAACAATTTGTGTAGAGGAGCTCCTGGCACAAGATAGGTGGTAAAACTAGATTTAAGCAAGCAACGAAATCAATGAAGCTGGGCTGGAGTTATTGGGAGGGTTTATCGATGAGGGAGAGTGGGTGAGGCCTAGGAAAAAGGAGGGGGCTTGGACAGTAGAGAAGGCACTGAAGGTTGGGATGTAATGGGCAGGCTGGCTGGTCTGCTAGACAGAGCTCTGGGCTGGCTGCCACGTATGTCTTGGCAGTGGTGCGAGGTAATCAGACACCAGGAACATAGTCCTACACCACACCTACGGCTCATCCCACTCTACTCTGCCCACTGTGTGTGCCCTTTGTACAGCCAAGCCCAATCAAACAGTGTCTCTTCCAGACTGTGTGTGCCCTTTGTAGAGCCAAGCCCAATCAAACAGTGTCTCTTCCAGGTAGTCTTCCCTGGGGACTTCACCTTCCCTCAGTGCCCTCTCCTGTGAGATTTTGGAACATAACTTGGTTTGTGCTACTCATGGGTTTGTTCTCAGCCTGGACGGCCAGCAAGTGGAAATCCCCACTCCTTCTGCTAGATTTATAGTATTTCAGTCTTTGTCGATCCCAGCCCTCTTGTGAAAACCTGAGATCTCATGTGACGCTCCTCCACCTGAGGGAAAATTCCTAGTTGTAAAAATTACTAGCCAGGCGCAGTGGCTCACGCCTATAATCCCAGAACTTTGCGAGGCCAAGGCGGACTGATCACTTGAGGTCAGGAGTTTCAGACCAGCGCCTGGCCAACATGCTGAAACCCCATCTCTATTAAAAATAGAGTAATTAGCCAGGTACGGTGGCTCACACCTGTAATCCCAGCTACTTGGGAGGCTGAAGCTGCATTGAGCCGAGATCAACCCACTGCGCTCCATCCTGGGCAACAGAGCAATACTCTGTCTCAAAAAAAAAAAAAAAAAAAAAAAAAAAATCTGGTGTATCCCTACCTCCATCAAAGATTTTATTTAGCTTGACTTTCTGAAGTTTGTATTATAAAAATGAGTTTTTCACATATGGAATCATAATACGAAATGTTAATACTGATTATAGTGTTTCAAAATATGCCTGCCTTACCCCTAGAACACAATCTGGGCCTGATTTGGTTCCCATGGGCCTAACACACATTACCCACACACTCACAGAGGTTGACAATAATATTTTTGTCCCTTTCTTCATCTTAAAAGTTTGTATAGGCCGGGCATAGTAACTCATGCTTATAATGCCAGCACTTTTGGGAGGCCAAGCCGGGTGGATCACAAGGTCAGGAGTTCAAGACCAGCCTGACCAACATAGTGACATCCCGTCTCTACTAAAAATACAAAAATTAGCTGGGCGTGGTGGTGCATGCCTGTAGTCCCAGCTACTAAGGAGGCTGAGGCAGGGTAATCGCTTGAACCCGGGAGGAGGAGCTTGCAGTGAGCCGAGATCGCGCAAATGCACTCCAGCCTGGGGAACAGAGCAAGACTCTCTCTCAAAAAAATAAATAAATAAATAAAATAAAAATTTGTACAATGGTGTCTATACACCTCCCAGGGGTATGTTTTGAAGAAACAATATAATGAAATTAAAGCACTTAGCACACAGCCTGGCACACTGTAGTTATACAATAAATACTAATTATAACTAGTATCCTTTAGTGTTCCTTAGAGCTCTGGCCAAATTAGCTCAGAAACCATAGATTCAGCCACTTTTTTTTTTTTTTTGAGACGGAGTCTCGCTCTGTCGCCCAGGCTGGAGTGCAGTGGCGCAATCTCGGCTCACTGCAAGCTCCGCCTCCCGGGTTCACGCCCTTCTCCTGCCTCAGCCTCCCGAGTAGCTGGGACTACAGGCGCCCGCCCCTGCGCCCGGCTAATTTTTTTTTTCTATTTTTAGTAGAGACGGGGTTTCACCATGGTCTCGATCTCCTGACCTTGTGATCCGCCCACCTCGGCCTCCCAAAGTGCTGGGATTACAGGCGTGAGCCACCACGCCCGGCGATTCAGCCACTTTTTAGGACCAAATGATAGTTAAGAAAGATACTTGATTCCAGAAGTCTGCCTTAGGAGTGCGTTACGGAAAGTGGGGGCGGCTGACGGTTGCTGGCCTTGGTAAATGATCCCACTGTCCTCTTCCAGGGAGCCCAGAGGAGCGTGGTCTGATACAGTGGAAAGCTGGGGCTCATGCCAACAGTGACACGTCTTCCAGCCTCAAGAGCTACGATTTCCCCATTGGGATGGGCATAGTAAAAAGAATTGCCTTTCTGAAATACATTCCTATCTGTCCAGTCTTCAAAGGATTTTCTTCAAGTTCAAAAGATGAGTTTGCAATTCCAGAAGACACTCCAGAAAATATAGAAACTGCATCTGTGTGCACCAAGGTCTGAAAAATGACTTCCAGGAAAGGTAGGATGTGTCTATGGTTTTTGTGGGAGGGCTGAATAATCAAAACATTCTTGGCCGGGTGCAGTGGCTCATGCCTGTAATCTCAGCACTTTGGGAGGCCGAGGCGGGCGGATCACGAGGTCAGGAGATTGAGACCATCCTGGCTAACACAGTGAAACACCGTCTCTACTAAAAATACAAAAAAAAATTAGCTGGGCGTGGTGGCGGGCGCCTGTAGTCCCAGCGACTCGGGAGGCTGAGGCGGGAGAATGGCGTGAACCCGGGAGAGGGAGCTTGCAGTGAGCCAATATCGTGCCATTGCACTCCAGCCTGGGCGACAGAGCAAGACTCCATCTCAAAAACAAAACAAAACAAAACAAAACAAAACAAAAAAATTCTTACGCTTTAACCAAAGAGAAACCAAACTACTCAGTTATCTTTCCTGTAAACTGTTTGAATGTCCTCAAAGAGAAGGTGAGCTGGGTAAAAAGTAAATATACGGATTTTGGGTGGAATTCCTTTACCATTTCATAGTAAGAGCAGAACTTCCCAACTAGTGTGGGCCACTAAGAGGCTACAAGTATGCTGAAATGCAGATCCTCTAGCCTTCCAGACACCTGGGCAGAATTTGGGCCAATTAGAGTCTTTGAGCTAAGAACCCCAGCCATGGGCAGCCTCATTCTTCAGTATGCTAGACAAGTATCACTTTGATATGCGACATGGAAAATGCTGAGAAATACAGCACAAGAACAGGAAAAATCTTCTCATATACACTGCTTTGTTTCAATAACGTCATAAAATTAAAACCACCTAAAACAGGATGCCTTTATCCTAAAAGAACACCTGTACAAGCCCTAATGAAGTGATCCTTTGTCCTTAGGGCTTCAAAATGCATGGGCAGCCGATGCTCGGAAACCTTCCATCACTATATGTAATGCAGATGCCTGGCTCTCTACTAAACACTGAAGTGGGTTCAATGTGCACATTCCCCCAGACAGACAAGAAAAGTTCCCAAAAAGAGAGGTTAGCCTAGATGACTCCTTAATAGTAAAAATAACAACACTTAAAACAGGGCTTTCTATGTCTTAAGTGCTTACATATATTAACTACTCACATAATCCAGAGACAGTTATTACTGCCATTTTAGAGATGTGGAAAGGAAGGTACAGAGAGGTTAAGTGACATGCCCACGATCACAGGATTCACATCCAGGAAGTCTGGTTAGAGCCCCCACCCCCCCGCCTTTTATTTTTTTTGAGACAGAGTCTTGTTCTGTGGCCCAGGCTGGAGTGCAGTGGCGCCTTCTTGGCTCACTGCAACCTCCATCTCCTGGGTTCAAGCAATTCTCTTGCCTCAGCCTCCTGAGTAGCTGGGATTACAGCTGCGTACCACCACGCCCAGCTAATTTTTGTATTTTTAGTAGAGACAGGGTTTCACCATGTTGGCCAGGCTGGTCTCAAACTCCTGACCTCAAATGATTCACCTGCCTTGGCCTCCCAAAGTGCTGGGATTACAGGTTTGAGCCACTGTGCCCAACCTAGAGCCCCCTTTTCTTTTTTTCCCAACAAAAGCCACATTCGAGAATTTTTACTCTTACCGGCGATCACCTGAGGTCAGGAGTTCGAGTCCAGCCTGGCCAACGTGGCAAAACCCCATCTCTACTAAAAAAATACAAAAATTAGCCAGGCGTGGTGGTAGGCGCCTGTAATCCCCAGCTACTCCAGAGCCTGAGGCAGGAGAATCGATTGAACCCAGGAGGCAGAGGTTGCATTGAACCGAGATTGCACGACTGCACTCCAGCCTGGGTGAAAGAGTGAGACTCTGTCTCAAAAATGAAAGAAAGAAAGAAAAGAAAGAAAAGAAAGAAAAGAAAGAAAAGAAAGAAAGAAAGAAAGAAAGAAAAAGAAAGAAAGGAAGGAAAGAAAGGAAAGAAAGGAAAGAAAGGAAAGAAAGGAAAGGAAAGAAAGGAAAGAAAGGAAAGAAAGGAAAGAAAGGAAAGAAAGGAAAGAAAGGAAAGAAAGAAAAGAAAGAAAGAAAGAAAGGCTGGGTGTGGTGGCTCACGCCTGTAATCCCAGCACTCTGGGAGGCCAAGGCAGGTGGTTAACCTGAACTCAGTAGTTCAAGACCAGCCTGGCTAACATGGTGAAACTTGGTCTCTACTGAAAATACAAAAATTAGCCAGGTGTGGTGGCAGACACCTGTAATCCTAGCTATTTGGGAGGCTGAAGCAGGAGAATCATTTGAACCTGGGAGGTGAAGGTTGCAGTGAGCTGAGATCACGCCACTATACTCCAGGCTGGGCAATAGAGCAAGACTGGCCGGGCGCGGTGGCTCAAGCCTGTAATCCCAGCACTTTGGGAGGCCGAGACGGGCGGATCACGAGGTCAGCAGATCGAGACCATCCTGGCTAACCCAGTGAAACCCCGTCTCTACTAAAAAATACAAAAAACTAGCCAGGCGAGGTGGCGGGCGCCTGTAGTCCCAGCTACTCGGGAGGCTGAGGCAGGAGAATGGCGTGGACCCGGGAGGCGGAGCTTGCAGTGAGCTGAGATCCGGCCACTGCACTCCAGCCTGGGTGACAGAGCGAGACTCCGTCTCAAAAAAAAAAAAAATAGAGCAAGACTTCGTCTCCAAAAACCAACCAACCAACCAACCAACCACACACTGGGGTACACGTGACCACACCAAAGAACCTCCCCCCACTCCCAGAAGAATGTGAGTCAGAACTGTCTATATGGCTTTCTTAATCTTTTTCAACCTAACAAGCTCAAGAAAAGCCCTTGTGAAGAACAAAAAACAATAGAGGTTCTATTAGAGTAAGGTCACCATCATATTGGTCAGCCATAAAGTTTGTTACATGACTATCTAGGATTCCACTGACACTGAAGTCTGAGGTGATTAAGAAGCAAGGAGGGGCAATGGGGTTATTCTATTGCTGTATTCTGGACAGATACTTGCGTAACAACATACCTGTTAGTTAGAATCTAACAAAGCCTGAAATCTTAGCATATTTTGCCAGCAAGATTGTCCTGAGGCACTGGGCCCATACTCAAGTGAGTAACACCACTACAGTACATTCTAGCACCAATAAACACAACCATCTGCTCAGTTCTACTATTATTTATTTTTTTAAATATTTTTGAAAAAATATAATTTTTTTACAATATTTTCAACTTAAACGCTATTCACACTGAACACGTATGGCAGCTTAACCTACCCAAATATGAAGTTTAAGAAGCCAAAACTGTTCTAGCTTTGTTAAAAGAAAAGTTGTGCTGCAGACTCTTGTGATGGTTAACAAAGCAAGGAAAAGCACCACTCAAATCATAATGTTACAGTAACTTTGTTCAGCTGGATTATGGGTTGGCATTGGTCATATGTTAGACTCTATACAGGCATAGCTATGATGCAATGAATCCCTTAGAAGTTACAATTCTCAAATTACATACTTCCTCAGATGTAACATTATAACTCAGTATTTCTAACACAATAATGTACCAGAAAAGCCTGGAATGGCACTCATCTGCTGACTACCTTGTAGCCTCAGTAATATGACATACTCGTCTATAACAAATTATCTCTGACTAATAGACCTTCAGAAAATGGAGATTCTTTTTGATGGGGACATAATCAAATTTAAGTCTGAGAAAGATGCTTAACAGTAGGAACTCAAATTAAATTTACTGATTTTAAAGTTTAGACATTAACAAGTGTTAGTTAACCCTAAGGGACCAGTTTAGCCTCAAAAAAAGACAATTTAGTAAGGTTTAGGTCTTTTAATTTGGTGCTTGTTCACAACTTGACTGGTGCTTCTTTCCTTGCTGTCTTCACATCAAGCCATGGGGCCAATTCTATTTTCAGTAAGTGTTTGACAGCTTTTTACTTAATAACAGTCTCAGCACTTTTATTAAGCATGCAGGACTAACAAAAACTTTGGCAATGCATAAGTGTAACACAGTGACGAGAGAGCTTTTACAATTAAGTCTTCTAATACTGCCTTCACAGTGTGGAAATTGTGCTACATCCACCAAAAGAGGGCCCCGTCTACTCAAATATTTCAGTACTTCACCCCAGGAACAAACTCCTTTGCATTTGGATTCAGATTGCTCTTGACCTGGAAAATAAGCACATAAAAAAGCAAGTTCATTAACATAGTTTCAGGTACTAATTCAACCTAGATCCTCATGCAAAAACATCTTCCAAACAAAAAAGACAAAAGGGCTGGGTGTGGCGGCTCACGCCTGTAATTCCAGCACTTTGGGAGGCCAAGAGGCGGATCACGAGGCCAGAATCAAGACCATCCTGGCTAACACGGTGAAACCCCATCTTTATTAAAAATACAAAAAATTAGCTGGGCATGGTGGCGAGTGCCTATAGTCCCAGCTACTTGGGAGGCTAAGGCAGGAGAATGGCGTGAACCCAGGAGGCGGAGCTTGCAGTGAGCCGAGATCGCGCCACTGCACTCCAGCCTGGGCAAGAGTGAGACTCTGTCTCAAAAAAAAAAAAAAAAAAAAGACAAAAGAACTCAGTCTGTAAGACTATACGTAACCCCAAAAAAACCCAAAAAGGAGGAACCAGATGTAAGCTATACATCATATCAAATTACATCAATTTTTTCTTTTTTCTTTTTTTTGTGACGGAGTCTTGCTCTGTAGCCCAGGCTGGAGTGCAGTGGCATGATCTAGGCTCACTGCAACCTCTGCCACCTGGGTTCAAGTGATTCTCCTGCCTCAGCCTCCCGAGTAGGTGGGACTACAGGCACGTGCCACCACACCCAGCTAATTTTTTGTATTTTTAGTAGAGATGGGGTTTCACTGTGTTAGCCAGGATGGTATTGATCTCCTGACCTCATGATCTGCCTGCCTCGGCCTCCCAAAATGCTGGGATTATAGGCATGAACACCGTGCCGGGCCTAAATTACATCAATTTTCTAAAGAGAAAGTAGGAACTGAAATTCAGTTTGCTTAAGTGTAACCAGAAATCCAGTAACTTCACATAAATTAAAGGAATAGCACTGAACAAGGAATTCTGTTAATCAAACTATGGTATGTAGCTTTCTTTAAAGACTAAACACCAAGGAAACATGTTAAACAAGTGTTGAAATTATGATTAAAGTAACTGGGGAATTGTTGATGGATTAATTTTACTTTAGAATCCTCGCTAAAAATGTGGAGTTGTAAGGCCGGGCGCGGTGGCTCAAGCCTGTAATCCCAGCACTTTGGGAGACCGAGGCGGGCGGATCACGAGGTCAGGAGATCGAGACCATCCTGGCTAACACGGTGAAACCCCGTCTCTACTAAAAATACAAAAAACTAGCCGGGCGCGGTGGCGGGCGCCTGTAGTCCCAGCTACTCGGGAGGCTGAGGCAGGAGAATGGCGTAAGCCCGGGAGGCGGAGCTTGCAGTGAGCTGAGATCCGGCCACTGCACTCCAGCCTGGGTGACAGAGCAAGACTCCGTCTCAAAAAAAAAAAAAAAAAAATGTGGAGTTGTTTTTCTACAATTGCCGTCTTCTAATTCCCACAGGAAGCATGGTATACAACAGGAAAAGAAAATGACATGGGGAACCAGAAGACCTAAGTCTGAAATCCCAGCCCTGCCCCTAACTAACTTCTATGTAAACTCAGATAAGTCATCTTTCTCTGGGATTCAATTTTTTGCATCAATTAAAAAAAAAAACGCCGTGGGTGGGGGGAGATAGGCCAAAGTCTGAGTCTTAGAGACTCGTACCAATGTTATGCTATGTCTCTAAATCTTTACTCTCCTAAGCAGACCTGTCAGCATCTAGGAAGAACACCTAGAAATTTTCCTCTGTGGTATTTTAGACTGCAAATTGATAAAAATAAAAAGAAATGAGGACAGGTTCCAGGGCCTGAAATGTAGGTATGCTGGAAGGCTTTTACATTGAATTTGACCCTACATCACTTCAAGACTAA
Source organism: Macaca fascicularis (assembly GCF_037993035.2). Classification (NCBI taxonomy): domain Eukaryota; kingdom Metazoa; phylum Chordata; class Mammalia; order Primates; family Cercopithecidae; genus Macaca; species Macaca fascicularis. The sequence goes on along the minus strand of NC_088380.1, from coordinate 145,862,157 downwards.
TGCATAATATTAAACATGTTGAAGAAATAATTTTAGTTTCGTAATTTATACATAGCAGTTTCTTTGGACAGGATATAGTCTCCATTCCAGCAAGGGAAATAATGTATCTATACTTTAAAAGTATGAAGTTTAAGGAAAAAAAGCAGCATTCCTGTTCTCTTTGAGACAGGGACTCGCTCTGTTGCTCAGACTGGAGGGCAGTGGCACAATCACAGCTCACTGCAGCATCGGCCTCCTGGGCTCAAATGATCCTCTAGCCTCTGCCTCCCGAGTACCTGGGACCACAGGCCGGTGCCACCATACTCAGCTAAGTTAAACTTTTTGTAGAAATAGGGTCTCCCTTTGTTGCCCTGGCTAGTCTCGAACTCCAAAGTGATCCTCTCACTTTGGCCTCCCAAGGTGATGGGATTACAGGCATGAGCCACCATATCCAGGCACAGTGTTCTTAAATGAACTATCTTTCGGAGCGACAGAAGAATAAGAATGAAACAAAGTAGTATCACATAGACTGAGAAGAACAAACCAGCTTCTGTACTATGGAATTATACTGGGTCCTGATTAAAGCTATATATTATGCTCAGCCAAGAGTGTTACTCTGCAGGGTAACTGGGATTATTTACGGTGACTAATGTAGCCATAAGTCATCATACCCCACAGACTATTCAGATCATACGGCTGCTCAAATGGGTTACCATCACTTACTGCAACAAAGGCTATACCACAATGTAAACTTCAGTGCTCTCTACACCATTCCTTAGAAGAATGTTTTCCAAATGCCCAACTCAGGCAGGTTGGCTGTATAATAAATCCTCTGTAATCCTTTTAAAAAATTAACATGCTCAGACAACTGAGCATGTTGGGATGCAAGTAAAGAACTGGTTTTTGTATTTAATGCTTCATAGGTAATTACAGTGTACAGATTAGTTCAGTGGACCCAGCCAGTTCTCACTAGTGCTGATGTTTAGTTGTAACAATTTTCCCCTCTTCCCCAATTTTTCTTTTCTTTTTTTTTTTTTGAGAAGTCTCACTCTGTCTCCCAGGCTGGAGTGCAACAACGCCATCCTGGCTCACTGCAACCTCCACTCCCCGGATTCATGCGATTCTCCTGCCTTAGCCTCCCGAGTAGCTGGGATTACAGGCATGTGCCACCAGGCCCAGCTAATTTTTGTATTTTTAGTAGAGATGGGGTTTCACCATGTTGGTCAGGCTGGTCTCGAACTCTTGACCTTGTGATCCACGTGCCTCAGCCTCCCAAAGTGTTGGGATTACAGGCATGAGCCACTGAGCCCAGCCAAAATAAGATTAAAGAGCAAAACTTCTCCATCGAGCTACTTTTGTATAGGCAAGTAACGTGATAATATTGTGTGTGTTTTTAAATTATTAATTCTTTAGGACATTTAAGTACCCTAGGGCAACATCAGGACTAAAAGCAGGGGCTAGAAGTCCATTTAAGACTAGCTCCACAGTGTTGCCAGAAGTGATTCCATGTCATGAGACTCTGCTTCCATCGTAAAAAGCAGCACAATTTCTTTTTCCTTTTTTTTTTTTTTTTTGTGAGACAGAGTCTTACTCTGTCACCCAGGCTGGAGTGTAGTGGCACGATCTCGGATCACTGCAACCTCTGCCTTCCAGGTTGAAGCAATTCTCCTGCCTCAGCCTCCCAAGTCGCTGGAACTACAGGTGCCTGCCACCATGTCCAGCTAATTTTTGTATTTTTTTTTTCTTTTTGAGTCAAGAGTCACTCTGTTGCCCAGGCTGGAGTGCAATGGTGCAATCTCCACTCACTGCAACCTCCGCCTCCCAGGTTCAAGTAATTCTCCTGCCTCAGCCTCCTGAGTAGCTGAAATTACAGGCATGCACCACCAACCCAGCTAATTTTTGTATTTTTAGTAGAGATGGGGTTTCACTATGTTGGCCAGGCTGGTCTTGAACTCCCAACCTCAGGTGATCCACCCACCTCGGCCTCCCAAAGTGCTGGGATTAAAGGCATGAGCCACCATGCCCAGCCAATTTTTATATTATTTATTTATTTTTTTTAATGGAGTTTCGCTCTTGTTGCCCAGGCTGGAGTGCAATGGTACGACCTCGGCTCACCGCAACTTCCATCTGCCAGGTTCAAGAGATTCTCCTGCCTCAGCCTCTTGAGTAGCTGGGATCACAGGCATGTGCTACCATGCCCGGCTAATTTTGCATTTTTAGTAGAGATGGGGTTTCTCCATGTTGGTCAGGCTGGTCTCAAACTCCTGACCTCAAGTCAACCACTTGCCTCGGCCTCCCAAAGTGCTGGGATTACAGGCGTGAGTCACCACGCCCAGCCAGAAGCAGCACAATTTCTGAAGGGGAAGAAGATGCAGAATTCTTAAATAGATGGGAACTGGCTTTTCCACTTATGCAAAAGTTGCACTAGGTCTTAAAAGATGAAAAATAAGTTTTTACCACAAGATCTTCCAGAGAAGAGCCATCACTGATAACAAGGTCATTAAACTGGTCTTGGATTTGGTCCATAGTTTGTGGGAGATCTCGAGCTGGAATAAACCATTCATGCTCTTCTTCCTCTTCCAGCATTTCTTGGAAACAGCGTTCAATAAATTCTTCTTCCCATAACTCCTCTTCTATCTAGATTTATAATAAAGATAATTTGTAGCACACTTGGTAGATATCACCAGGAATGGCTTAAAATATCTTGAACTAAACCATTTAAAGGCACAAGGTCACACTTTCTTTTCTGCTTCTGTGCTAAGGAAAAAAATGCTTACCATAATGACCTGCGAAGATCTGTTTAGGGTTTTTCTGTTTTTACTTTTATTAGTAGAACATTCTTTTTTCCATTGAGAGTGGCAGGGAAGAAGTAAAAAGAGATGCCTGTCTCTTTTTTCTGTGCCTGTCTACTCCTGACTCCTAAATTCTCTTGACTTTCACAGCAATCTGACTGGTGTATCTGACAGGCGTAAGGCAGTGGTTTCCAAATCTGATTGCTCACTGGAACCATCTGGGAGCTTTGAAAAAGTTTTCCAGGCTCCACCCTCATCCTCCTGATTCAGAATCTCTAGGGTGGGACCCTGAAACAAGCTCCCCAGGTTATTTCCATAAGCAGTTAAGCCTGGTAGTAATCAGCAGCCAAATAAGTAGGAGTGGTGGCACATCAGTCTACATACTTCATACATAAAGGACAAGATAAACACATTTCACGGACAAGTACAATCATATTGAGGGCCGGAATGGACTATGAAAAAGAACATGTTTGTACAAAAAACTAACTTGTCTGTTGAATTCTTCTTCATTTTCCATCCACATGTACTCTGCAAATGGATTGTCATCTTCATGAGAATGACCGTTAATAATCACATCTTCATTGATGATGCTTGGGCTAGTACTGCTGCGACTTGGATCTTTCATGGCTGATGTTGGTTGTCGTTTTTAACCTTAAAAGAACAACAACACAGTTAATTTACTTACTTATTCAGGGTTTTTTCTTTTTGAGACAAGGTTTCACTCCATCCAGGCTGGAGTGCAGTGGTGTGATCATGGCTCACCACAGCCTTGATCTCTTGCCTCAGCCTCCCAAGTAACTGGGACTACAGGTGTGCACCACCACACCACCCAGCTGAATTTTTTTTATTTTTTGTAGAAACAAGGTCTGTGTTACCCAGGCTGGTCTCGAATTTCTGGGCTCAAGTGATCCTCCCCACCTCAACCTCTCAAAGTGCTGGGATTATATGCATGCGCCACCGGGCCCAGCTGATTCTTTCAGTTCTTAATGAGCATCTGTTTATTAGCAGGCATCATGAATAGGTGTTAGAGGCAGATGATACACGGTAAGTTGCACAATTGGAAAGCTTCATATTTTTTTTCCAAATGATTTTAATGTTTTAATAGGAGAGGATAGCTAAAACATCTAATGTTTTCCTTTTTGTTGTTTTTTTTTTTTTTTGAGATGGAGTTTCACTCTGTCACCAAGGCTGGAATGCACTGGCATGATCTTGGTTCATTGCCACCTCAACTGCCCAGGTTTAAGCAATTCTCCCACCTCAGCCTCCCAAGTAGCTGGGATTACAGGCACGTGCTACCATGCCCAGCTAATTTTTTGTATCTTTAGTAGAGACAGAGTTTCACCATGTTGGCCAGGCTGGTCTTGAACTCCTGACCTCAGATGATCTGCCTGCCTTGGCCTCCCAAAGTGCTGGGATTACAGGTGTGCACCACCGTGCCTGGCCACAGCTAATGTTTTCTGATAACAGTAAATGAAGTACATCAGTTGCTTACATGGGACTCTCCAAACCATCCAATTTATATTTTATATTACATATCACTTGCTTTATAAAGCAAGCATGGTCGGCCGGGCACAGTGGCTCATGTCTATAATTCCGACACTTTGGGAGGCCTGGGCAGGTGAATCATTTAAGGTCAGGAGTTTGAGACCAGCCTAACATGGTGAAACCCTGTCTCTACTAAAAATATAAAACAGCACTTTGGGAGGCCGAGGCGGGTGGATCACCTGAGGTCGGGAGTTCAAGACCAGCTTGACCAACACGGGGAATCCCCGTCTCTACTAAAACTACAAAATTAGCTGGGGTGGTGGTGCATGCCTGTAATCCCAGCTACTCGGGAGGCTGAGGCAGGAGAATCGCTTGAACCTGGGAGGCAGACGTTGTGGTGAGCCGAGATCAAGCCATTGCACTCCAGCCTGGGCAAAAAGAGTGAAACTCCATCTCAAAAAAAAAAAAAAAAAACAACTAAAAATGAAAAAATTAGCTGGGCATGGTGGCACATGCCTATAGTCCCAGCTACTCAGGAGGCTGAGGTGGGAGAATCACTTGAACCCAGGAGGTGGAGGTTGCAGTGAGCCGAGATCGCACCACTGCACTCCAGCCCAGGCAACAGAGTGAAACTCCACCTCGAACAACCACCACCACCACCGCCGCCGCCGCCAAACACAGTCTGGAAGACTGAGGCATCAAGTCATCAAGTGATTAAATGATGAAGAGCAAATTCAATTTTTAAAAACTGACTTCAAAAAGTCCAGGGATTGAAAGTGAAAACAGATTTTTTTTTTGAGACAGAGTCTTGCTCTGTCGCCCAGGCTGGAGTGCAGTGGTGTGATCTTGGCTCACTGCAAGCTCTGCCTCCCAGGTTCACGCCATTCTCCTGCCTCAGCCTCCCGAGTAGCTGGGACTACAGGCGTCTGCCACCAGGCCCGGCTAATTTTTTGTACTGTTTTAGTAGAGACGGGTTTTCACTGTGTTAGCCAGGATGGTCTCGATCTCCTGACCTCGTGATCTGCCCGCCTTGGCCTCCCAAAGTGCTGGGATTACACACGTGAGCCACCATGCCTGGCCTAAAACTAACAGATTTTTAATAACCTCTCAGGTTCTTCAGGTATAGTTCTGATCTCTCCTTCATAGCCCATTCTGTGTCTGCTTTTTCTCTAGGTCCATGTCAAGTTCTGCCATGTCTGGATTTCCTCACTGTACAGTGAGTTTCAGGCATCTAGTATCTTTTTTTTTTTTTTTGAGACAGGGTCTCATTGTGTCACCTAGACTGGAGTGCAGCAACCTCCGCCTCCCAGGCTCAAGCAATTCTCCTGCCTCAGCCTCCAGAGTAGCTGGGATTAGAGGCGTGTGCCATTATCACCCAGCTAACTTTTGTATTTTTGTAGAGACTGGGTTTCACCATGTTGGCCAGGCTAGTCTTGAACTCAAGACCTCAAATGATCCACCTGTCTCGGCCTCCCAAAGTGCTGGGATTACATGCATGAGCCATCGCGCCCAGCCCAGTCCAGTATCTTTTCATCTGAGTATAAGTTGTATCAAATATAAGCCTGATGTCTTATACTACTCAATAGCTGATAACATGATCTAACCTAATTGATACATTGCAGGCTAAATATTTGAAGCACAAGGTTTCACATTCTAAAATATTCCAATTCATTAAGTTTGAAATCGCTAAAAATAGGTTTACATAAAACAATTCACCTGTACATAAACTCAAGCAGTATTGTGACTTGTGCCAAAGAAAGGTCTAATGAGGTCTGCTTAGTTCAAATTTATCATAATCAAGTAAAATACTAAATCTAAAATCTCCTACTGGAAATATATGTATTTTTTTTCCCTCTGGGATACATTTCAGGGAAAAGACTAGTCCTATGTGTGTTGCCTGGCCCTTTAAATTTTATGGATTTACCCTTAAGAGGACATAAGCGTAATAAAAATCCAGAGCTGTTCATGTAATATGACAAATACTAGATACGAATGACAATAGGATCACAGTGGTGAAAATTTTAATTGTTGAGAGGTCATCAACTAAAAATTTCTGGGAACTTCTGTACTAGCTATATTATGTATGTCTACAAAAGAAACGCAGGCCGGGCTCTGTGGCTTACTCCAGTAATTCCAGCATTTTGGGAGGCCAAAGCAGCCGGATTGCTTGAGCCCAAGAGTTCGAAACCAGCCTGGGCAACATAGTGAACCCCATCTATGTACTACAAATACAAAAAATTAGCTGGATGTGGTGGTGCATGCCTATAATCCCAACTATCTGGGAGGCTGAGGCAAGAGAATCACTGGAACCTGGAAGGCAGAGGTTGCAGAGAGGCGAGATCACACCACGGCATTTCAGCCTGGGCAAGAAAGCAAGACCCTGTCTCCAAAAAAGAAAAAAAAAAAAAAAGAAAAAAAGAAAGGCAGACAGAAACAAGCTGGGCACGGCTCCCGCCTGTAATCCCAGCACTTTGGGAGGTTGACAGGGGTGGATCGCTTGAGCCCAGGAGTTTGAGACCAGCCTGGGCAATATGGCAAAGCCAGGTCAGTGGTGCATGCCTGCAGTCCCACTTGGGAGGCCAAGGTAGGAGGATCTCCTGAGCCTGGGAGGTAAAGGTGGCAGTGAGCTGAGATAGTGCCACTGCACTCCAGCCTGGGCGGCAGAGCAAGACCCTGTCTCGAAAAACAACAATGCAACGAAACAAAAGAAAGGCAGAAACAGACTCAGAGTTATGTGCTACGGTGATGGTAGAAAGAAAACATGAGGCTGGGCGCAGTGGCTCACGCCTCTAATCCCAGCACTTTGGGAGGCCAAGGTGGGTGGATCACGAGGTCAGGAGTTCAAGACCAGCCTGACCAACAGGGTGAAACTCTGTCTCTTCTAAAAAAATACAAAAATCAGCTGGACATGGTGGCGCATGCCTGTAATCCCAGCTACTCGGAAGGCTGAGGCAGGAGAATCGCTTGATCCCGGGAGGTAGAGGTTGCAGTGAGCCAAGATTGCGCCATTGCACTCCAGCCTGGGTGACAGAGCGAGACTGTGTCAAAAAGAAAAAAAAGAAAAGAAAATGATAGTATGATTTGTTAGGAAATTGAGGCACTTTAGCAGACAAGACAGAAAAAAGACAATGAATATTATTTTTATCATTAAACTTGGATGAAAAACTGTTTTGATAGCAAGTCTTGACTAAATAATCAGTTCCTCTAAAGAAAAAAAGGCGGCTAGGTGTGGTGGCTCACGCCTGTAATCCCAGCACTTTGGGAGGCCAAGGCGGGCGGATCACGAGGTCAGGAGTTCAAGACCAGCCTGGCCAATATGGTGAAACCCCATCTACTAATAATTAGCTGGATGTGGTGGCGCATGCCTGTAATCCCAGCTACTGGGGAGGCTGAGGCAGGAGAATCACTTGAACCTGGGAGGTGGAAGTTGCAGTGTGCCAAGATTGTGCCACTGCACTCTCCAGCCTGGGAGACAGAGTAAGACTCTGTCTTAAAAAAAAAACTTAGCTGGGTGTGGTGGTTTACGCCTGTGGTCCCAGATACTCAAGAGGGTGAGGTGGGAGGATCACATGAGCCCGAGGTTAAGGCTGCAGACAGCCATGATCGCACGCCACTGCATTCCAGCCTGGGCAACAGAGCAAGACCTCATCTCAAAAAAAGAATTTACTATTTTAAAGTGTTTGATTCAGTGGTTTTAAAACCACCACCACTACCTAATTCCAGAACATTTTTGCCACCCCAAAAAGAAACTCCATACCCATCTGTAGTCACTATTTCCCAAGGCCCCCAACAGCAGGCAACCACTAGTCAGTCTACTGTCTGTCTCTATAGATTTGCCTATTCTGAACATTGCATATAAATGGAATCATAAAATATGTGTCCTCTTCTCATGTCTGGCTTCTTTCACTTACTACAATGTTTTCAAGGTTCACCTATGTTGTAGCAGGTATCAGCATTTCATTCCTTTTAATTGCAAATAATATTCCATTATATGGAGATACACATTTTGTTTATTTACTGTGATTAATGAACATCTGCGGTTGTTTCCACTTTCTGGAAATATTACACATAAATATTGCTATTATCGCTATTTATGTACAAGTTTTTATATGAGCATGTTTTCAGTTCTCTTGAACCCAGTGTGTTCAATGCTAGTCAGTCTTTTAGCTATACATTTTCTTTTTTTTTTTTTTGAGATGGAGTCTCACTCTGTCACCCAGGCTGGAGTGCAGTGGCATGATCTCGGCTCACTGCAACTTCCGCCTCCCTGGTTCAAGTGATTCTCCTGCCTCAGCCTCCTGAGTAGCTGGGATTACAGGCGTGCACCACGCCCTGCTAAGTTATGTATTTTTAGTAGAGGCGGGGTTTCATCATGTTGGTCAGGCTGATCTCGAACTCCTGACCTCGTGATCCGCCCGCCTCTGCCTCCCAAAGTGCTGGGATTACAGGCGTGAACCACCACTCCGGGCCTCAGCTATACATTTTCAACTGTGACAGAAACAATGAGCAAAAAAGGTGGCTGACTCCCTCCCTACCACCAGACACAATCCTCACTCCAAATCCTTTTCCCAAAAGTAAGCACTGCTAATATTGTATACATTTTTCTTAAAAAGTAAACACATATTCAACAATAGTATTGTATTTAAGGGCCTTACAGTCATCATCTATTTAATACTCACAAAAGTCCTGTGGTTGTAGGGATTATGGCCAAATTCATTTCCATGACAAAGAACTAAGTCTTAAGTAACTTGTTCCAGGTTACACAACTACTGAACAGTGGAGTTGAAATTCAAGTCAAGTAGCCTGACTCTAAAACATGCACCAGGGCCCAGCACTTTGGGAGTCTGAGGTGGATCTCCAGACCCAGCTGTTCAAAACCAGCAGGGGCAACATAGCGAGACCCCTATCTCTACAAAACTACTAAAAAGAACTGCCAATGCAATGACAAACTTCCAAAGAAATGCTTAAGAAAAAAAAAAAAAAGTTCAATTCTGGTAAAATACCTCTGTGGTATTTTAAACTACCCTGGTGCCATCTCCCACTTGGAGCTTGGTAAGCCTTGAAGACAACAGCCTGTGTTCTTGGTACAAGTTGGAGGTAGCAATATAAATATTATTTTTATTTTTTTTGAGACGGAGTCTTGCTCTGTTGCCCAGGCTGGGGTGTAGTGGCATAATCTCAGCTCACTGCAACCTCTGCCTCCCAGGTTCAAGTGATTCTCCTTCCTCAGCCTCACGAGTAGCTGGGACTACAGGCACGTGCCACTGCGCCCAGCTAATGCTTGTATTTTTAGTACAGACGTGGTTTCACCTTGTTGGCCAGGATGGTCTCGATCTCTTGACCTCGTGATCCGCCAGCCTCAAGCTCCCAGAGTGTTTGGATTACAGGCGTGAGCCACAGCGCCTGGCTGCAATATAGTATTAACAAAGAACTCTGGTTGTTTTGACCTGGCTCCCTGAAGGACTGGCTCAAGAGTTTGCTGTGGGGAGTGGGATGGGGCAGTAGCACACATATTTGTCAATAACAGTTAAGGGTAAATATAGTAGCAATAACAGGGCAAACAATCAACACAGTAAAAAGCCTGGGAAGAAAGGCTGGTGAAGGAGATGCTTTGAGAGTAAGAGCTTTGAAAAGCTCCCACATATTCTGGTAGTCCTAGAAAGCCATGGGCATGTCAGTGCTGAGCAGATATTCAGAAAAGACCTGAAAATGCCCTAAGTTTTCACCTCTGGCTGAATTTCAGGCTCTGCCCATGCAGCAAGCGAAGGCAAAGGCAGAGTTGTTGAAGGTGTGCCTCAACACATCCACAGGACCCATATGCCAAGACTAGGGGAGTTGCTTTTTGCTTCAAGGCATTTTAAAAAAATCTGTCAAATTACTAGCTGACCACTAAGCTAATGGAAGAGAGACTTCAATGGCCACACACACAAAAAGAATACAAATTTTACTAAACTCTTTCAGAAAAGGTACTAAAATGACAACTACAATAAGTGGCAACAAACCTGGGGAGAATCTAATTTCCAGAATCGCCACATTATATCATTCAAAATGTCATTTTTTTTTCCTTTTTTTTTTTTTTTGAGACGGAGTCTTGCACTGTCACTCAGGCTGAAGTGCAGTGGCTCGATCTCAGCTCATTGCAACCTCCACCTCCCAGGTTCAAGTGATTCTCCTGCCTCAGCATCCCGAGTCGCTGGGACCAGAGGCGCGTGCCAGCACACCTGGCTAATTTTCTGTATATTTTTAGTAGAGACGGGGTTTCACCATGTTGGCTAGGCTGGTCTCGAACTCCTGACATCAAATACTCCACCCACCTTGGCCTCTCTCTCAAAGTGTTGGGATTACAGGCGTGAGTCACCGTGCCCAGCCCACAATGTCATTTTCAACAAAAAGTATAAAACATGCAAAGAAAAAGTATGACTCATACACAGGCAAAAAATAAATTAATAGAAACTGTCCCCAAGGGAGCCCAGATATTAGATTAGACAAAGACTTTATTTATTTATTTATTATTTTTGAGGACGAGTTTTTTGCTTTTTTTGCTCAGGCTTGGCGTACAATGGCGTGATCTTGGCTCACTGCAACCTCCACCTCCTGGGTTCAAGTGATTCTCCTGCCTCAGCCTCCCGAGTAGCTGGGATTACAGGTGCACGCCACCACGCCTGGCTAATTTTTGTATTTTTAGTAGCGATGGGGTTTTGCCATGTTGGTCAGGCTAGTCTTTTTTTTTTTTTTTTTTCTTTTTTTTTTTGAGACGAGTCTGGCTCTGTCGCCCAGGCTGGAGTGCAGTGGCCAGATCTCAACTCACTGCAAGCTCCGCCTCCCGGGTTCACGCCATTCTCCTGCCTCAGCCTCCCGAGTAGCTGGGACTACAGGCGCCCGCCACCTCGCCCGGCTAGTTTTTTGTATTTTTAGTAGAGACGGGGTTTCACTGTGTTAGCCAGGATGGTCTCGATCTCCTGACCTCGTGATCCGCCCGTCTCGGCCTCCCAAAGTGCTGGGATTACAGGCGTGAGTCACTGCGCCCGGCCGGTCAGGCTAGTCTTGAACTCCTGACCTCGTGATCTGCCTGCCTCGGCCTCCCAAAGTGCTGGTATTACAGGCATGAGCCACCATGACCGGCCGACTTTATTTATTTAATGTATTGTTTTTGAGACAGAGTTTTGCTTTGTCACCCAGGCTGAAGTGCAATGGCATGATCTCAAGTTCATTGCCCCCTGGGTTCAAGTGATTCTCCTGCCTCAACCTGCCAAGTAGCTGGGATCACAGGCATCCACAACCATGTCTGGCTAATTTTTGTAGTTTTTAGTAGAGACGGGGTTTTCACCATGTTGACCAGCCTGGTCTCAAACTCCTGATCTCAGGTGCCTCCCAAAGTGCTGGGATTACAGGTGTGAGCCACCGCACCCAGCCTATTTATTTATTTATTTATTTTTTGAGACAGAGTCTCCCTGTGTTGCCCAGGCTGGAGTGCAGTGGCTTGATTTTGGCTCACTGCAACCTCCGCCTCCCAGGTTCAAGCGATTCTCCTTCCTCAGCCTCCCAAGTAGCTGGGATTACAGGCACCTGCCACCACACCCAGCTAATTTTTGTATTATTTTAGTAGAGACGGGGTTTCACCATGTTGGCCAGGCTGGTCTCGAACTCCTGACCTCAGGTGATCTGCCCGCATCAGCCTCCCAAAGTGCCACTGTGCCTGGCCAAAGACTTCAAATCAAGTATATTAAATACGTTAAAAGAGCTAAAGGAAACCATGTAGAAAAAAATAAAAGGAACCATAGAATGATGTCTCACCAAATAGAGAATATCAATAGAGACAAATAATGGGCTGCGGTGGCTCACGCCTGTAATCCCAGCACTTTGAGAGGCCAAGGCAGGCAGATACCTTACGTCAGGAGTTCGAGACCAGCCTGGACAACATGGTGAAACCCCGTCTCTACTAAAAATTCAAAAAATTTAGCCGGACATGGGGGTGAGTGCCTGTAATCCCAACTACTTGGGAGGCTGAGGCAGGAGAATAGTTTGTACCCAAGAAGTGGACACTGCAGTGAGCAGAGATCGTACCACTGCACTCCAGCCTGGGCAAGGCAACAAGAGTGAAAACTCTGTCTCCAAAATAAATAAATAAATAAATAAGTAAAATTAAAAAAAAAAAAAAAAAAGACAAATAGAAATTCTAGAGTTTAAAAGTACAACTGGGCCAGTCGTGGTGGCTCATACCTGTAATCCCAGCACTTTGGGACTCTGGGAGGCCGAGGTAGGAGGATCACAAGGTCAGGAGTTCAAGACCAGCCTGGCCAACATAGTGAAACCCCGTTTCTACTAAAAGTCCAAAATTTAGTCAGATGTGGTAGCACGTGCCTGTACTCCCAGCTACTCAGGAGGCTGAGCCAGGAGTATCGCTTGAACCAGGAGGTGGAGGTTGGAAGTCATAGTGAGCTGAGACCATGCCACTGCACTCCAGCCTGGGCAACAGAGCAAGACTCCATCTTAAAAAAAAAAAAAAAGGTACAACTGAAATGAAAAATTTACTAGAGGGGTTCAACAGCAGATATGAGCAGGGAGAAAAAAGAATCAGCGAATTTAAGGAAAGGTCAATTGAGATTTATCCAGTCTGAGAAGCAGAATGAGGAAATGAAGAAAAATGAACAGAACGTTGAGAGACCCAGGAGACATCGACTGTGCCAAAATTTATATAATGGAATTCCCAGAAGAGAATAGGTCAGAAACATTTGAAGAGATAACAGCCTAAAACTCCCCAAATTTGATAAAAAGACACAAATCTATGTATCTAAGAAGCCCAATTAACCCCAAGTAGGATAAATTCAATATGACCCATACCAATACACAATACAATCGAATTGTTGAAAGACAAAGAGGGCATCTTGAAAACATCAAGAGAAGCAACTCATTACATACAAGGGATCCTCAATAAGATTAACAGCTGATTTCTCACCAGAAACCATGGAGGTCAGAAGGTAACATATTCAAAATGCTGAAAGAAAAACAATCGAACCAAGAATTCTTTATCTGGCAAAACTACCCTTTCAAAAATGAAGGAGAAATTAAGTCATTCCCAGATAAGCAAAAATGGACAAAGTTTGTCACTAGTAGACCCGTCCTATAAGAAAAGCTAAAGTGAGTCGTGCAGGCTGAAAGAACTCAATAGACATTAAACTGAATCCACACAAAGTTAAAATGCCAGTAAAAGTAACTTATACAGGTAGACACAAAAGTCTGTAATAACATATTTTGGCTTATTACTCCTCTTTCTTTCTACATTATTTAAAAGACAAGGCTGGGCACAGTGGCTCATGCCTGTAATCCCAGTACTTTGGGAGGCCGAAGTAGGTGAATCACCTGAGGTCAGGAGATCGAGACCAGCCTGGCCAACATGGCGAAACCCCGTCTCTACTAAAAATACAAAAAAATTAGGTGGGTATGGTGGCAGGCACCTGTAATCTCAGCTACTCGGGAGACTGAGGCAGGAGAACTGCTGGAACCCAGGAGGCAAAGGGTACAGTGAGCCGAGACAGTGCCACTGCACTCCATCCCAGGCCAACAACATTGAGACTCTGTCTCACACACACACACAAAAAGACAAATGCATAATACAAGAATTATAAATCTATGTTAAAGGGCATACAATGTATAAACATGTATTTTGTAGTAACAAATTACAAAATACATGTAATTGTTTTGTAATTACAAATGTAATAATGGTGGGGGACACTAAGCTATAGTCTTTTGGATACACTTGAAACTAAGCTGATATTAACGCAAACTGAATTGTTACAAACTAAGATGTTAATTATAATCTCCAGGGTAACCCTTAAGAAAATAATACACAATAAAAATATGTACAACAGCTGGGGTATATTATCATCCTATTCAGAAAAAGCCAGAAACAAATGGCTTCAATATCCCAAGAGTCAATAAACTCAAACCTATATATGTTGAGGGTCTTCCCTGGCTGAGAGAATGCCTTTTTCCAGAACAAAAATAATTAAAACTTAGAAGAAATGCTGGACACACAAAAGAAGGAACTAATTTGCTTGAATGACCTTTAAGGACCAAAAGCACGTAATGACTTAACAATATAGTAAAAAAACAAACTCTAGTACAAATAAGTCACAGAGGAAAACAAAAACACAAAACTGAGAAGTCGACTATAGTTATCTGTTACTTTTGTTTTTTTTGAGACGGAGTTTCGCTCTTGTTGCCCAGGCTGGAGTGCAATGGTGCGATCTCAGCTCACCACAACCTCCACCTCCCGGGTTCAAGGGATTCTCCTGCCTCAGCCTCCCGAGTCGCTGGGATTACAGGAATGCGCCACAATGCCCGGCTAATTTTGTATTTTTAGTAGAGACGGAGGTTTCTCCACGTTGGTCAGGCCGGTCTCAAAACTCCCAACCTCAGGTGATCCACCCGCTTTGGCCTCTCAAAGTGCTGGATTACAGACAGGCGTGAGCTACCGTGCCGACCTCATGTGTTACTATCTTATCTTTGGCTCATGCCTCATTCTGACCTGCTATACCACTGGCAGGCAGGCTGGGCGTGGTGGCCCACGTCTCTAATCCCAGCACTTCAGGAGGCTGAGGCAGGCAGATCACCTGAGGTCGGGAGTTTGAGACCAGCCTGACCAACATGGAGAAACCCCATCTCTGCTAAAAACACAAAATTAGTCGGGTGTGGTGGTGCATGCCTGTAATCACAACTACTCGGGAGATTGAGGCAGGAGAATCACTTGAACCCAGGAGGCTGAGTTTGCGGTGAGCCGAGATCGCTCCATTGCATTCCAGCCTGGGAAAAAAAAGGCAAAACTCCGTCTCAAAAACAAAACAAAACAAAACAAAAAAACAAAAAAAAAAAACTGGCAGGAATTAACCGAGAAAGCCAATAATTTTTCCCCAGGTTTCTTACATCCTGTATTTGTTTCAAGGCATATTATGCTTTAAAACCCTAAAACTGTCAGAAAATATATCAAAAATAAAAAAGATCAGTATTAATCTCATGCAAAGGAGATAACACGTTTTGATAACACAGCAAGACTAACTCAGAAAGACTAGTTTAATGTATCTAGTAGTCATTAAAATATATGTAAATCAGATTTTCCTAGTGAAAATCACAAAAGAAGTATGGAGTACCTCTTACCCAAAATGCTTAGAACCAGAAGTGTTTTGGGTTTTTTTCAGATTTTGGAATACTGTATTATACTTGCAGTTGAGCATCCCAAATCTGAAATTCTGTGTCATGTTGGCATTCAAAAAGTTCTGGACTTTGGAACAGTTCAGATATCAAATTTTCAAATCGGGATGCTCAATCTGACATAAACAGTAATTTTTCACTTTATGCTTTCAGTATTCATTTGAAAATTTTTGGACAGCGGGGTCTTTGCACAAATTTAGGATCAATTTGTTAGGAACGCAAGCATTGATGTGCAGGCCGATGCGGGAGGATCACTTGGGATCAGGAATTCAAGATCAGTGTGGGAAACATACCAAAACCCCATCTATACAAAAAACATTTTAAATTAGCTGGGCATGGGGGTGTGCACCTGTAGATCCAATTACTTGGAAAGCTGAGACAGGAGGATTACTTGAACCATGATTGCACCACTGCACTCCAGCCTGGGTGATAGAGCAAGACCCCATCTCTCAAAAAAAAAAAAGTGACAGGGATGAATGTAAAAAGTACATGCTACCTACAAAAAAAGAAAAAAAAAAAAAGAAAAAAAAAGTTAGGTGTACAAATGTCTAAAGTGTATGTATTTTTTCCCTCTCCATCTCTGATCCTATCATACAGGTGATTCATCAATGTTAACAGCTTAATATGTATCCTTTCATAATTGTTTATATAAACATGCATAAAGCATTTCTGTATTTTAACAGAATTATATTAAATATATTACATACAATCTTCCCTAGTCAACAGGTATTGGTATACTTAACTTTTTTTTTTTTTTTTTTTTTTTTTGAGACGAGTCTCGCTCTGTCGCCCAGGCTGGAGTGCAGTGGCCGGATCTCAGGTCACTGCAAGCTCCGCCTCCCGGGTTTACCCCATTCTTCTCCTGCCTCAGTCTCTGGAGTAGCTGGGACTACAGGCGCCCGCCACCTCGCCCGGCTAGTTTTTTGTACTTTTTAGTAGAGACGGGGTTTCACCGTGTTAGCCAGGATGGTCTCGATCTCCTGACCTCGTGATCCGCCCGTCTCGGCCTCCCAAAGTGCTGGAATTACAGGCTTGAGCCACCGCACCCGGCCTAATTCACTTTTTAATGGATACAACACCACTTACTGAACCACCTCCTTCTGATGTACACTTACGTTCCCACTTTTTGCCATTACACACAATCCTGCTAAGATCACCTTTTTTTTTTTTTTTTTTTTTTTTTTAGTAGAGACGAGGTAATAGTGCTTCCTATAGGATATATTCCTGTAAGTGGGAATAACTGTGTCAAGGGCCATGTGTATTTTAATTGTAAGAGATGACAAATTATTTATAAAAATGTGGCAATATGCATTCCTATTATACTATTTGGGTGCATCCCTTCTGCTGTATCTTCAACAATTTCAGATATTATATATGTATTGTATTTTATTTTTGCCATCAGATGAGCTAAAAATGACATTTGTTTTCCTTTACAGCTTCTGGAAAGTCTTTTCCATAATGAGATTACATTTCCTGTATTTTCTCTCAGTATTTTTATAGTTTCAAGTTTTTACATTTAAATCTTTAGTTCATGTAAACATCTGAGTATGTGAAGGATCTATATTTTTCCATATAAATTACATCATCCCCCACTAACTAATGAGAGCTTATTCCTCATGTTTATCATAATTAAATTCCCATGTCTGTATCTATTCTGAGATTCTTTATTCCGTAATTGTGTATTTCTATACCAATATCAAAAAATGAAAGAATACAAGGAACACAAACCTTTCATCTAGATTCATCAAACAGCCTTTTGCCTGTTTTCTCTACTTTTTTTTTTTTTTTTGCTTAACCATTTGAGAAGTTGCAGGCATGATCTTTCAACCTCAACTATTTCAATTTTTTTATTTTTATTTTATTTTATTTTTTTTGAGACAGAGTCTCACTCTGTCACCCAGGCTGAAATGCAGTGGCACGATCTCGTCTCACTGCAACCTCCACCTCCCAAGTTTAAGTGCTTCTCCTGTCTCAGGCTCCCGAGTAGCTGGGACTACAAGCACATGCCACCACGACCCACTAATTTTTGCATTTTTAGTAGACATGGGGTTTTGCCATGTTGGCCAGGCTGGTCTCGAACTCCTGACCTTGTGATCCATCTGCCTCGGCCTCCCAAAGTGCTGGGATTACAGGTGTGAGCCACCACACCTGGCGTGTGATTTCTATTTCTAAAGTACAAGAATGATGTATATATATTACACTCATCTTTTTTACTTGATCTGTTCAATTCTGAAAGTGGTTTATCCAAGTCCTCCACTACAGTAGACAGATTATGTGACCCAGTCTGAGAATTGTTGTCTCATAAGGAACTTTTTTTTTTTTTCTTGAGACGGAGTTTCCCTCTTATTGCCCAGCCTGGAGTGCAATGGCACGATCTCGGCTCACCACAACCTCCACCTCCCGGGTTCAAGAGATTCTCCTGCCTCAGCCTCCCGAGTAGCTGGGATTACAGGCATGCGCCACCATGCCCAGCTAATTTTTGTATTTTTAGGAGAGACGAGGTTTCTTCATGTTAGTCAGGCTGGTCTCGAACTCCTGACCTCAGGTGATCCACACACCTTGGCCTCCCAAAGTGCTGGGGTTACAGGCGTGAGTAACCCCAGCACTTTTTTTTTGAGATAGAGTCTCGCTTTGATGCCCAGGCTGGAGTGCAGTGGCGCAATCTCAGCTCACTGCAATCTCTGCCTCCTGGGTTCAAGCAATTCTCCTGTCTCAGCCTCCAGAGTAGCTGGGATTATAGACCCCTGCCACCACACCTGGCTTTTCTTATTTTTATTTTTATTATTATTTTTTGAGATGGAGTCTCGCTCTGTCACCAGGCTGGAGTGTAGTGGCGCATTTCAGCTCACTGCAACCTCTGCCTCCCCAGTTCAAGTTATTCTCCTGCCTCAGCCTCCTGAGTAGCTGGGATCACAGGCACGTGCCGCCACGTCCAGCTAAATTTTGTATTTTTAGTAGAGATGGGGTTTCACCATGTTGGCCAGGATGGTCTTGATCTCTTGACTTCGTGATCCGCCTGCCTCGGCCTCCCAAAGTGCTAGGATCACAGGCATGAGTGACTGTGCCCGGCCTTTTGTATTTTTAATAAAGACCGCGTTTCACCATGTTGGCCAGGCTGGTCTCGAACTCCTGACCTTGTGATCCGCCCACCTCAGCCTCCCAAAGTGCTGGGATTACAGGCGTGAGAGACACCCCGCCCAGCCAGGAATTAACATTTTTGATAACTGATACTTTGTCTTATGTCTTTCACCATAATTTCGTGTTTACTTTTCTTATGCTTTTTCAAATGTTCTATTAACTACTTCTTTCCTATGGTGTTTATTTTCCTACACTTAATAGCTTTAACTATTTTCCTAACAATTAAAAACGTACTCCAAGAGCCTCCCGGGGAGGCAGTGGCTTATGCCTGTAATCCCAGCACTTTGGGAGGCTGAGGCGGGTGGATAACAAGGTCAGGAGATCGAGACCATCCTGGCCAACATGGTGAAACCTGGTCTCCACTAAAAATACAAAAATTAGCCAGGTGTGGTGGTGTATGCCTGTAGTCCCAGCTACTCAGGAGACTGAGGCAGGAGAATTGCTTGAACCCGGGAGGCGGAGGTTGCAGTGAGCTAAGCCGAGGTTGCAGTGAGCTGCAGGTCGCAACAGAGCGACACTCCATCTCAGAGAAAACAAACAACAACAAAAAACAACTCTCTACACCCATTTAGAATGCCTTTCCTTCTCCAATATACCCAACCCAATGCCTGCTCTGAGCCAAGGCAAGCCCTTTAAAATTATTTTACTTACACACTTCTTCCCTCTCAATCTTCAGTTTTGTGGAATTTAGCACTGGTAGATTCCTACTATTAGGTTTTCTCTTACTATATGTTTTAAAATAATTTTTGAATACTTGACACTTCACATTATCCATTTATATTTTACTAAATTCATCACTCAGGACAGGCACGGTGGCTCACACTTGTAATCCCAGCACTTTGGGAGGCCAAGGCGGGCAGATCACCTGAGGTCAGGAGTTCAAGACCAGCCTGGCCAACATGGCAAAACCCTGTCTCTACCAAAAATACAAAAATTAGCTGGGTGTGGTGGCGGGCACCTGTAATCCCAGCTACTGGGGAGGCTGAGGCAAGAGAATTGCTAGAACCTGGGAGGTGGAGGTTGCAGTGAGCAGAGACTACACCCTGTACTTCAGCCTAGGCAATAAGAGCAAAACTCTGACTCAAAAAAAAAAAAACAAAAAAAAAACAAAAATTAGCCTGGTGTGGCCGCGTGCAGTGGCTCACGCTTGTAATCCCAGCACTTTGAGAGGCCGAGACGGGCAGATCACGGGGTAAGGAGATCTAGACCATCCTGGTTAACACGGTGAAACCCCATCTCTACTAAAAATACAAAAAAAATTAGCCAGGAGTTGTGGTGGGCACCTGCAGTCCCAGCTACTCGGGAGGCTGAGGCAGGAGAATGGCGTGAACCCGGGAGGTGGAGCTTGCAGTGAGCCGAGACCATGCCACTGCACTCCAGCTGGGGCAACAGAGCAAGACTCCGTCTCAAAAAAAAAAAAAAAAATTAGCTGGGCATGGTGGTGCTCCCTTGTAGTCCCAGCTACTCAGAAGGCTAAGGCAGAAGAATTGCTTGAGTTTGGGAGGCAGAGGCTGCAGTGAGCCAAGATCACGCCACTGCACTCCAGCCCGGGTGACACAGCAAGACCCTGTCTCAAAAACAAGAATAAATAAATTCATCACTCATAATTGTTTCTCTTTTTTTGACATGGAGTCTCACTCTGTTGCCCAGGTTGAAGTGCAGCTGCACGATCTCGGTTCACTGCAACCTCTGCCTCCCGAGTAGCTGGGATTACAAGCGTGTAACACCATGCCTGGCTAATTTATGTATTCTTAGTAGAGATGGGGTTTCACCATGTTGGCCAGGCTCGTCTCGAACTCCTGACCTCAGGTGATCGGCCCACCTCAGCCTCCTGAAGTGCTGGGATTACAGATATCTGCCACCATGCCGGCCACTCATAATTGTTTCTTATATTCATCATCTTCCCCTAACTTCCTATCTTTGTAAAATAGTTCCAAAGGCTACCTGAGGATTTATCATTCTAAGCCAGTGTCCAAAATATCTTTTGTCTTCATGTTTGAATAAAAATGTTAGTTGTATGGCCTGGCGCAGTGGCTCAGGCCTGTAATCCCACCACTTTGGGAGGCTGAGGTGGGTGGATCATTTGAGGTCAGAAGTTCTACAAAAGCCTGGCCAACATGGTGAAACCCTGCCTCTACTAAAAATACAAAAATTAGTATTTTTTGTATTGGTGGCAGGCACTTGTAGTGTCAGCTACTCAGGAGGTTGAGGCAGGAGAATCGCTTGAATCCGGGAGGTGGAGGTAGCAGTGAGCCAAGATCACGCCACTGCATTCCAGCCTGGGCGACAGAGAGCAAGATAGTCTCAAAAAAAAAAAAAAAAAAAAAAAAACAAAAAAGTTGTAACACCAATATTTCCATGTAAATGTGCTGGAAAAAAAAAAAATAGCTGTAACAGTATTCTCGGGCGGCCGAGACGGGCGGATCACGAGGTCAGGAGATCGAGACCATCCTGGCTAACATGGTGAAACCCTGTCTCTACTAAAAATACAAAAAAACTAGCCGGGCGAGGTGGCGGGCGCCTGTAGTCCCAGCTACTCAGGAGGCTGAGGCAGGAGAATGGCATAAACCTGGGAGACAGAGCTTGCAGTGAGCTGAGATCCGGCCACTGTACTCCAGCCTGGGTGACAGAGCGAGACTCCGTCTCAAAAAAACAAAACAAAACAAACAAAAAAAAGTATTCTGAGACGTCTGTTCTTCCTGTCAATAATCTATTGTCAATAATTCCAACTTTCAATGTTGCAGAAAATCAATTTTCTTTCCTTTTAAAAATCCCGTTCTAGGCTGGGCGCAGTGGCTCATGCCTATAATCCCAGCATTTTGGGAGGCCAAGGCAGGTGGATCACTTGAGGTGAGGAGCTCGAGAGCAGCCCTGGCTAACATGGTGAAACCCCATGTCTTCTAATACAAAATATAAGCCAGGTGTGGTGGTGCACAGCTGTAGTCCCAGCTACTCAAGAGGCTGAGGCAGGAGCATTGCTTGAACCTGGGAGGCAGAGGCTGCAGTGAGCTGAGATGGTGCAACTGCATTCCAACCTGAGCAAAAGAGTGAGACCGCATTTCAAAAAAATAAAAATAGGCCGGGCACAGTGGCTCACACCTGTAATCCCAACACTTTGGGAGGCCAAGGGGTGCGGATCACGAGGTCAAGAGATTGAGACCAGCCTGGTCAACATGGTGAAACCCCATCTCTAAAAACACAAAAATTAGCTGGGCGTGATGGCACATGCTTATAGTCCCAGCTACTGGCGAGGCTGAGGCAGCAGAACCACTTTTGGGAGGCGGAGGTTGCAGTGAGCCAAGATTGCACCACTGCACTCCAGCCTGGTGACAAAGCGAATCTCCGTCTCAAAAAACTAAGTAAAAATTTAAAAATCCTGTTCTAGATGACAGCTTAAGATGTTTAACACTTAAATTCATATATTTCACCAGATTTTGGTTAGGTAAGGGCAATTTTTTCCCAGTACTGCTGCCTGGAAGTCAGCAAACCCTTTCAATTTATCAACTTAGGGCTTTATTGTGTCTTCAGCTGTTTTCCCTCCTGAAATGCCTCTTAAGACATATTGGTTTCCAGCAGCGTCCTTTTACATTGTCTATGGAAGTTTAAAATAAAGAAATTTTTAGGTTTTACAATCTTTCTCCACTAGTTTCATCTTTTAAGAATTCTCATTAAAATTCAAATACAGTTCTCTTCTGTTTCTTTCATTAATCTACCTCCATAGGCACCATCTTTTCTCATTCCCTTGGACTCTGTTTTGAACCACTGTGATCCTTACCTTGTTTGCATATATATATTTAATCGTATTTTATGCATATAATACGTTTAAGCATACTTCCTTTGGCAGTTAGAGGATCGCAAAATTTTTCAATTGGTCTGTTTTCCACACTGAAGTCTGTGAAAAGCACTGAATTTTTTGTTTTACTATTTGGTGCAATAAGGTAACGATTAAAAAACATGGGCTCTGGGCTAGGGCAGTGGCTCACACCTGTAACCCCAGCACTTTGGGAGGCCAAGGTGGGCGGATCACGAGGTCAGGAGATCGAGACCATCCTGGCTAACACAGTGAAACCCCGTCTCTACTAAAAATACAAAAACAAAAATTAGCTGGGTGTGGTGATAGGGCCTGTAGTCCCAGCTACTCGAGAGTCTGAGGCAGGAGAATGGTGTGAACCCTGGAGGCGGAGGTTGCAGTGAGCCGAGATTGTGCCACTGCACTACAGCCTGGGTAACAGAGTGAGACTCCATCTCAAAAACAACAACAAAAAACCATGGGCTCTGGAACCAGGCTGCTTTACTGTGTGACTATGGCAAGTTATTTAATCTGAGTCTCAGTTTCCTCATCTGTTACATGGGAATTAATAACTACCTAGTTAGAGAACCTGGCACATAACAATTAGCATTATCTATCTCGGTGATTAAACGTTTAGGGCAGTTAAAGGTCTCTAGACCAAGGGACAAGGTAAAAATCACAGATCTTAAACCTATAGAGATGAAACAATGTCACAGGAAAATCCCAAAGTCTACCCTAATCTCAATGGTAGTGTAATAAGGGTAATTAGGTGAGAGCAAGGATGGATCATCCTTACTGATAAAAGCTCCGGTACATTAGAAATGTCACCCAAATTTATACAAACTGATAAAGGAAGCAGAGGCAATTCAAATCCCCCAAACTTGTGCCCCTCCAATATGGTGGCCATCAGCTACATAGATCTATTTAATTAAAATTTAGTTCTTCATTTACACTAGCCACATCTCAAGTGCTCATAACTACACACAGTACCTCATCATTGGACAGCACCACTCTATAAACAATGAAAAAATTAAGAAAAAAGGGAGTTACTGGAACTGAACCTTAGCCTATGTCGAATGCAAACTATTCATGCACCTGTGCAACAGGTGGTCTAGATCACAACGGCAAAGACTTGGACAACTTTAATTTAGATCACAGTCAGAAGACCTTAGACCACAGAAGACTGTAGGTTCAAATCCCAGCTATGCTACTTAACCACCTTAAAGTACCCTAGACTTGTCACTAAATCACACAGCACCACATAATGGTTAACAGCACACAATCTCTGGACTATGTGGATTTGAATTCCGACTATCATTAGCTATGTGACATTGGGCAAGTTACTTCACATCTCATTTGTTATCTTCATTTTATAGTAGGGCCTATCTTCTAGCTATGTTGTGGATCAAATTAGTTAATATTTGTAAAAGCAATCAGAACAATGCCTGGCATTATTAAGTGTTACATAAATATTTGCTACATAAAAATAATCTCTCAAGCTTCTATTTCCTTAATTCCCAAGTAGGCAAGATAAAACTTGCTCTTTTGGGAGGCCAAGGCGGGAGGATCACGAAGTCAGGAGATCGAGACCATCCTGGCTAACACGGTGAAATCCCATCTCTACTAAAAATACAAAAAATTAGCCAGGCGTGGTGGCGGGCGCCTGTAGTCCCCACTACTCGGGAGGCGGAGGCAGGAGAATCGCTTGAACCCGGGGAGGCGGAGGTTGCAGTGAGCCGAGATTGCGCCACTGCACTCCAGCACTCTAGCCTGGCGAGAGAGACTCCATCTCAAAAAAAAAAAAAAAAAAAAAAGTTAAAAGAAAAAAACTTGCTCTGCCCATTTCACGTTTCATGGTAATGAATGAATAACAGGATGTAAATTACAAGAAAATGTTTTAAAAGCACAAAACGTTATTAGATTACAAGGCAGAGGTCTTGCCTTCCACATTCTTTAATCTCCCACAGTATCAACCAAATTGCTAAGTGTTGATTTAATAAATTTAAAATTTTTCACTAAAACTGGAGCATCACACTCGAGTCATAAACGGATAAACCTGAATAAGGTGCAGAGTGCTTAAGGAAAAACCTGCTATAAACTCATTCTGACCCAAAGAGGGTGAAATTACCTCAATTTGAGTTCCTAAGGAGCAATATGCACAGCCTTGAATCATTAGAGGAAATCTCCATTCCCTAACCTCCATTCCTTAAAGAAACACAAATGGGCTCTATAGTTATTGTCAAGTTACCTATCCTGTGATATTTTTTGGTGAAAAACAGTTTTCTTCAAGTTCACAACTGACAAGTGGTATAAACAGACTAATTTTCCCCAAATATCCTGTCTTTCACTAACTGGAAACAGAATGACAAAAGCAAATAGTGGAGTCTCATTAAAAATTATTATAGAGAACTTTTACTTATTGCAAACCTAACCTATGCCAGATGAAATTTCAAAAGCGACTTAATGAAAATATAAACCAACGTCTGATCTAACTGCTCTAATGAAAACATTAGCCAGCACACCCAACATGAGCATCTGCTTTCCGTTGGAATAAACGTCAAAGGCTGTCAGCTGCTACACCTTCCAAGGCAAATTGGAAGCCAAATTCTTTCTAGAGTTTGGGGTTTTTATGAGTTGATACGGGTGCCAAATCAGAGAAAAGAGAAACAAAAGGAAACAGGTAAGACCCCTTTTAAGAGTCACTAAAAGGCCGGGCGCGGTGGCTCAAGCCTGTAATCCCAGCACTTTGGGAGGCCGAGACGGGCGGATCACGAGGTCAGGAGATCGAGACCATCCTGGCTAACACGGTGAAACCCCGTCTCTACTAAAAAAAATACAAAAAACTAGCCGGCCGAGGTGGCGGGCGCCTGTAGTCCCAGCTACTCGGGAGGCTGAGGCAGGAGAATGGCGTGAACCCAGGAGGCGGAGCTTGCAGTGACCTGAGATCCGGCCACTGCACTCCAGCCTGGGCGACAGAGCGAGACTCCGTCTCAAAAAAAAACAAAAGAGTCACTAAAAAATATCACTGGTGGCTGCTGCAACAAATGTTTACAAGACATAAGTTCACCACAAGCCTTATTTATTTTTGGTGGCGGTGGCGGGGAAGGAGAGTAAGCACAGAAAATTATTAAAAGGTGAGAGGACCTTACAGTTCATCTAACTCAACGCCCTCCTAGGGTAAGGGTTCCCAGTATTCCAAAGGTTCCTTTTTCCAGGACCTGAGCTACAATACAACCAAAAATAAGGGGTCGGGATGGCAAAGAAACGGGAGAAAGACGATCATCTGATCAGGCCCGTCGACGGTGGCAGCGTTCCCCCAGGACGCCAAGAGTCCGCCAGTTCCTCCGCCCCTCTCCCCCCAAACCCCAGCCTCGGCTAAGGCGCGCACGCGCAGCAAGTAGGGGCTGCGCGTGGCGACGCGCAGGCGTAAAGTGGGTAGAAACAATGAGCTTTGTTGCCGAGGCGGTGGTTGGGGGCAGGGGAAAGGGTACCCGGCGGAGGGAGAAAGGACCGGGGAAATAGGCAATAAAGCGAAGTGCTATCCCGGCAGCCCTCGCGCCACTGAGGACCCGGATAGAGAGCTGCGAGATCCAAATCATTAATAATGACAATGAAAAAAAAAGCGACGGCCATGTCTCAGAGAAGAGAGACACGAAGTCGGCCCAAGCTAATCCCTCAGACTTGGTGGAAAGAGGCAGTGAACAACCGAGGCCGCAAGGGACTCGGTGGCCAATCACCCAGGGAACCCTTTAGGCCCCTCTGCCGTCGCCGACGTGCTGTCGCTCGACCGCCGCACCCCTATCGCCACTCCGCCCGAGGGGACCCCCTCACCCAGTGCACAGCAGCGGGGACGGCAGCCAACGAATCCTGTCGGCCTCCGCGGATCTCCACAGGCAGCGCCGCTCCCCCGCTCGACGTGCGCTTCGCCCGCCGCCTCCCTTCTCCAGTCCAAACAAACACCCTAGCCCGGAAGTGACTTCACTTCCGTCGCCGCCAGCCCCGCCCTCTTTTCTGTCAGCTCTGCCCTCCGAGGCCACTAGAGGCCGCGCGCGAGAACGCGCGACCCCGAAGGCTGTCTCGAAGGCTGTCTCCAAGGCTGCACACGGGTGCACGCGCAACGGCCTTTTAGCGTGCCCCTGCGGCCGCCTGCCGGGTGTACCGGGAACGCTGTCGCACGCTCTCTCTGAGAGGCAGGAATGGGGGCGTACCACTGTTCCCACACCCGCCCCTCTTCCGGGAATGATGGGATGCAATGAGTGAGGCAGCTGGACACTGAAGAGCACCCTGACAAGACACACAGGCGTGGACTTTTACAGACGTCACACACACACCCCAAAAAAGTAATATTTAGATGACATAGCACACACACACCCATACACACCCCAAGAATGATACACAATGTCACACAAACAGCGACATGCACCGAGTCACATCAAGATCCTGACACAGAAAAATAATAAACTAAGGGTAATCACAGAGGCGTACTAAATGATATGCAAACACCCGCACTCAGACACGTGCAGGCACAAAAACACACTTTTTGAAGCTGGATGCAAACGCAAAATACAAATACATGTGCAAACTTCTTTGTGGCTAAAGGAGGAAATGCTGTTTCCACACAGGATAGAGGAGTGTGACTTCTGGGTTCAAGAATTTCCTAGTCCGTGGCCGGGCGCGGTGGCTCAAGCCTGTAATCCCAGCACTTTGGGAGGCCGAGACGGGCGGATCACGAGCTCAGGAGATCGAGACCATCCTGGCGAACACGGTGAAACCCCGTCTCTACTAAAAAATACAAAAAACTAGCCGGGCGAGGTGGCGGGCGCCTGTAGTCCCAGCTACTCGGGAGGCTGAGGCCGGAGAATGGCGTAAACCCGGGAGGCGGAGCTTGCAGTGAGCTGAGATCCGGCCACTGCACTCCAGCCTGGGCGACAGAGCCAGACTCCATCTCAAAAAAAAAAAAAAAAAAAAAAAAAAAGAATTTCCTAGTCCGTGATTCTGGGTGCACCGGCCCCATAGTTATTCTTACCCATGCTTCCTTCCCGTCATCGTTGAGAAGCCCCAAGATACATTTCTAGCGACACTAAGCAATGTAAAGAAGAGAGTATGTGTTTTTGTTTGTTTGAGACAGAGTCTGGCTCTCTTGCCCAAGCTGAAGTGCAGTTGTGCCATCTCGGCTCCCTGCAACATCCACCTCCCGGGTTCAAGCATTTCTCCTGCCACAGCCTCCCGAGTAGCTGGGACTACAGGTGCACACCACCACACCCCGCCAATTTTTGTACTTTTAGTAGAGATAGAGGTTTCACCGTGTTGGCCAGGATGGTCTCGATCTCCTGACCTCGTGATCCACCTGCCTCAGCCTCTCAGAGTGCTGGGATTACAGGTGTGAGCCACCGCACCCGCCCAAGAGTATGTGTTTTACAAATCTGGATGTTCAAATGTGTAGACACTATCTTTGAAAGAGGGACATAAACTAGTTTCTTCCCTTTGGAGAGGGAAAACGAGCGACTAGGAAACGGGTGCAAATAACTGTCTTTTTACTCTCCTGAAAAATTTGAATCTTTTAAAAACAATATGTTTGTAGTATTTACTAAGACAAAAAATTCCCTCCATGGGAAGGCTTGAATTTAGAAACAGGGTTGTTTCTCTTCAGAGCTATTTCATTCACTGAATACTGTTCTGGGCCAGTCCAAAGCCCCAAAGAAATGAATGCAGGTGGTTCTACCCTAGCTCCTGGGTCAACCACTTTGGCAGCACTTACAGGTCTATATTCTAAACTGTGAAGATAAGCTATCAACCTGAGGCTGCAGGAAGTCTGAACAGAACAACATAGGTATTTATATAGTCTGAGATGACCCAGACACTCTTCTGAAGACACAGTCTTGCTCTATCACCCCGGCTGGAGTGCAGTGGCATGATCACAGCTCACTATAGCCTCAACCTTCCTGGCTCAAGCAATCCTCCCACCTCAGCTTGTGAAGTAGCTGAGTACCACCATGCCTGGCTAATTTTTGAATTTTTTTGTAGAAATGAGGTTTTGCCACATTGCCCAGGCTGGTCTTGAACTCCTGGGTTCAAATGATCTGCCCACTTCAGCTTCCCAAGGTGCTGGGATTACAGCTGTGAGCCACACGGCCTGGCCTAACCCAGACTCTCTTAAAAGGTAAACACGAAGCCGGGTGCGGTGGCTCACGCCTGTAATCCCAGCACTTTGGGAGGCCGAGGTGGGCGGATCACAAGGTCAGGAGTTCGAGACCAGCCTGGCCAACATGGTGAAACCCTGTCTCTACTAAAAATACAAAAATTAGCCAGATGTTTTAGCACACTCCTGTAGTCAGCTACCCATGAGGCTGAGGCAGGAGAATCGCTTGAACCTGGGAGGGAGGTGGAGGCTGCAGTGAGCCGAGACCATGCCATTGCATTCCAGCCTGGGTGACAGAGTGAGACTCTGTCTTAAAACAAACAAAAAGGTAAACATGAGATAATTGAATTTGTTATTTAGTAACACAATCCACTTAACTGGTTATAATGGTAATAAAAAATATTTGATAAAACATGTGAAACACTCAAAAGACCAATGCTGTTTTTCCCACACAAAGGGGTTAAGATCTCAATTTCCAGATCGCATTGAGAGTTCACCACTGTGGCTAAGCGTCAGGAGCCCAGTATTTCCTTGGCATTCTCTAGACACAAGGACACTGCTCGATTGCAAAATAAACTTCAATGTAACAATATTATGCTTGGATAGTGATGGTGATGATCTATAAATGGAAAACAAAATAATGAAGGCTAACAAGTTTGCTAATGATAAGGAAAGACACTGCAATGGGACCAACAGAGAGATCCAGTTTTAAAACACTGAAAAAATTTACGTAGCTGGTTCACATAGTAACCATCTTAAGATGGAGGTTGAAGTAGAAATCAGAAGACCCAGGATGGCTATGAGTAGGCCCCACTGTAAATCATCACCTTCCTACAGACCTCTCATTTCTCATCAATGTAAAAAGTATGTACCTTCTTACCCCAACACTCCAAATATAGGAATCTACCCAAATGGACAGATGTAAAGAGAGACATGTAAGAATATAGCCTGGTTATAAAACCCAAAAGATCAAAATGCCTAACAGGAAATTGGTTAAATGAATAATGATGCATTAAAATAAAATCATTTAAAATATGTATATTCATTGATATAGAATATATCAATGCTTTTTAAAAAAGCAGGTTGCAAAACAGCATGTTTGTACAATCTTTCAAAATTTTATATGTAAACAGGCACGAGTAGATATAAATGCCAAGTATCCAATAGAGTGGTCATCAAAATGTTAATAGTAGTATTTCCAGGTGGTCAGATTTCAAAGGAATCATTATTTTCTGAATTTTAAAATAGTCTAAATTCTCTAGGAAAGCTTGAATTGCATATTGCATTTATAAACAGGAAAACACCCCCTTCCCCACCCCAAAATGAACTCTAACATAGGTTCCTGTAGTGCTTCGGTAATGGTCTTGTCCCTATGCTCCTTTGTATTAAGCTAGGCAGAGAATGTAGCTAGCTAGGGCAGGTACGTAGGGTTGAGTAAGGGCCTAACACTACAGGGTAAGCAAAGGTCCCTGCTCTGAATGAGGTGAGGCGATAAAGTATTATTCAGCTTTTAAAATGCCTACTTATGTCTGCACTGATCTAGGCACTGAGGATACCACAGACAGTAAGTGGTAGGTTTTCCTAAAAAAGTTGTTTAGTGAAGTTTAAAACTCACCTGGCCTTAAAGAGCCAAACTTGTGTAGGTTGAATAGGCAGCATGGTCAGGATTTGGAAAACAATGTGTAAGTGTAGAATAGGTAAACGTTTTTGCAGAATCATCATGTGTGCCTACAGATGTGCTGAATAACTGGAAAGGCAGAAGCAATTCCTCTCTTCCAGCTGGAAAAACCCTTCCCTGCTGACTTTGTGCAGCTCAGCTTTTTGTTTCCATGTCCTCCCCATGTTCGGCTCTCTAGAAGCTTGCCTTTTAAAATAAGATGGGCCAGAGATACACTTGGAGTTTCAGCAGAAGCAACCAAAATCAGAAAAATGAACTAGGAAGTATCATGAAAGTCTCCCTATCCATTACAGCAATCATCACTTAAACTGCAATCCTTTTCCACAGGCTCTCACACCATAAAGCAGGTTTCCCTATTCAAATAGGGCATAGGCTAGGTTCTGTGGCTCACACCCATAATCCCAGCACTTTGGGAGGCTGAGGCAGAGGAATGCTTGAGGCCAGGAGTTCAAAACTAGCCTGGGAAACTTACCAAAGCCCCGTGTTCACAAAAAATTTAAAAAAATAGCTAAGTGTGGTGGCACATTCCTGTAAATCCCAGTTACTCATACGCTGAGGCAGGAGGCTTGCTTAAGCCTAGGAGTTCGAGGCTGCCATGAGCTATCAGTGTGCCACCGCATCCCAACCTGGTAAGACGGTGAGGCTGTCTCTAAAAAAAAAACAGGTGGGGGTGGGCCAGGTACAGTGGCTCACACCTGTAATCCTAGCACTTTGGGAGACCGAGGTAGGCGAATCACTTGAGGTCAGGAGTTTGAGACCAGCTGGGCAGCATGATGAGACCTCTGTCTCTTCTAAAAGTATAAAAATAAAAATTAGCCAGGTGTGGTTGCACACCTGTAGTCACAGCTACTGGGGAGGCTGAGGCAGGAGAATCACTCGAAACTGGGAGGCGGAGGTTGCAGTGGGCTGAG
Organism: Macaca fascicularis; assembly: GCF_037993035.2. Lineage (NCBI taxonomy): Eukaryota > Metazoa > Chordata > Mammalia > Primates > Cercopithecidae > Macaca > Macaca fascicularis. The sequence goes on along the minus strand of NC_088380.1, from coordinate 145,831,037 downwards.
ATCACGGCACTGCACCCCAGCCTGGGTGTCAGAGCAAGAATCCCTCTCAAAAAAGAAAAACAAACAAACAAAAAACTAGGGTTTATGCAAGTGTAGCAAAAAAAGTAAAATGTGCCGGGCATGGTGACTTACCCCTATAATCCCAGCACATTGGGAGGCCTAGGGGGATCTCTTAAGCCCATGGATTTGAGACCAGCCTGAGCAACATAGCAAGACCGCATCTTCTAGACACATACACACACAACCCCTACAAAAATTAGCTGGGCATGGCAGCACATGGCCGTAGCCCTAGCTACTTGAGAGGTGGAGGCAGGTGGATCACTTGAGTCCCGGAGTTCGAGGCTGCAGTGAGCTATTTATTGCCTGGGTGACAGCGCCAAAGCCCGTCTCAAAACAAAAACAAAACAAAACAAAACAGAGTTGATAGTTATTAAGTAGCTAGGATCTGATTGCTCTGTGATGTTTCAAATTTTCCCATCATGTAGGAAAACAAACTCTTCCATTTAAATCTCAAAAGCCAAATGGCCAATAAGCAGCAGCTACTTCTTATTTAACAACCCTGTCAAAGTTGAGCCAACTGAAATTGGTCCCGTTTTTGATAGGCAGGGGCAAGGAGTGAAGCTTGAAAAGCATTTCGTCCTAATCAAAGGTAGGACTCCTGCTGCTCTTTGTGTATACTCTTTTGGATCAGGTCCTTAGAAGAAACTTCTCATAGGCCGGGCACGGTGGCTCACACCTGTTATCCCAACACTTTGGGAAAACAAAGTGGGCGGATAACTTGAGTCCAGGAGTTTGAGAGACTAGCCTGGGCAATATGGCAAAACCCCTCTACAAAAAATATAAAACTTAGCTGGGTGTGGTGGCGTGCACTTGTAGCCCCAGCTACTGTGGAGGCTGAGATGTGGGAATCACCTGAGACTCGGGAGATGGACGCTGCAGTAAGCCATGATTGCACCACAGCACTCCACCCTAGTGACAGTGAGACCCTGTCTCAACAACAACAAACAAGAAAACTTCAAAGGCAGGAGAAGACCAAAAACTTTAAGAATAAATCCTTTAAAATTAATATAATTGGGCTGGCTCACATCTGTAATCCCAGCACTTTGGGAGGCTGAGGCAGGTGGATTGCCTGAGGTCAGGAGTTCAAGACCAGCCTCGCCAACATAGTGAAACCCTGTCTCTACCAAAAAAAAAAAAAAAAAAAAAAAAAAAAGAAAAAATAATTAGCCGGGCGTGGTGGTGGGCACCTGTAATTCCAATTCCAGCTACTTAAGAGGCTGAGAATAGTTTGAATCCGGGAGACAGAGGTTGCAGTGAGCCGAGATCGCACTATTGCATTCCAGCCTGGACAGCAAGAGTAAAACCATGTCTCCAAAAAAAAAAAAAAAAAAAAAAAAATTCTCTTCAAAATTAATCATGTTACTTCTCGACTGTTCTCATCAAGAATTTTTTCAACTAACCTCCATAGGGAGTTATTTGGACAAAAATTCTCTCAAGTTTCAGGCTATTACCCAATTACCAGTGCTTTAACTGAGATCCATCAGCAAGTTAGATCTGCCAGAGTGACAGAATTAACCATTTCCACTTTTCCATTCTCATTAAATTTCAGCAAACTAGCTGTTACCAAGCATCATCATTAGTTCCTATGTAAAGCTTGAGAGGTGCAAAATAAAGGAAAAACAAAGATAATAAACCGCTTGACCAGGCAAAATGGCAAACTCCTGTTGTAGTTCTATTCCACTAACATTCCTTGCAATTTCTTACCATATCCCCAACAAAATTACAAAACTTTGTTTGGCTAAAAATAAAGGGTAACAGTATCTACGGCTCTGAAAGAGGTTGTCTCCCATAAATGATTTTTTTTAAAAAAGGTGACTATATAGTTTTTCCTTTAGTTTTAGCTTTGGAAAGAGTAGCAAAACCAGTACCTCAGGCAATAGTAACCAACCAAGCCAGGTAGGATCTGGTTACAATTACCTACCACCAACACATCTTCAGTTACAGGTAAAGTTCTCAAAGCTTGATCTCACTGACATTGCCATCACCTGGGAACTCGTTAAAAATGCACATCAGGTTGAGTGCGGTGGCTCACGCGAGAGCTGAGTGGGAGGCCGAGGCAGGAGGATTGAAGTCAGGAGTTTGAGACCAGCCTGGCCAACATGGTGAAACCCCGTCTCTACAAGAACTACAAAAACTGATTCAGCTGATCTGGCTGGTTAGGTAGGTGTCCCTTTACTCACTCACTGCTCCAAGTGTGTCCCTCCTGACCCTCCTGAAGCTGTGCAGTGTGTTGAAGAGGACAACCATCACCAATGGAGGACCGACCGGTCCTTTAAGGGTATACATGTAGCTGGGTTTCCATTAAAACCTCCAAACAAAACCTCCAAACAATCTCTCAAAAACGCAAATTATCAGTACTCATCCCAAACTTAAGAAATTAGAAAACATGGCAGGGAGCCAGCAATGCTTTAACCTGTAGGCAATTTTGATGCATGCAAACATTTGAAAACCATTTTTTTGAGACAGTCTCACTCTGTCGCCCAGGCTGGAGTGCAGCGGCACCATCTTGGCTCACTGCAAGCTCGGCCTCCCAGGTTCACGCCATTCTCCTGCCTCAGCCTCCCGAGTAGCTGGGACTACAGGTGCCCGCCACCACGTCCGGCTAATTTTTTGTATTTTTAGTAGAAATGGGGTTTCACCGTGTTAGCTAGGATGGTCTTGATCTCCTGACCTTGTGATCTGCCCACCTTGGCCTCCCAAAGCTGGGATTACAGGCGTGAGTCACCACACCCGGCTGCAAACAATTCGTTTTAAAAGAAAATAATTCCCATAACTATTTGTGCATGAGTGTTGATTCCAAGAATCTTGACCTTATCACCTAATGGTCGAAGTGGGAGAGTACTTCAAACCCAGCTAGCTCAACAATGAGGTGAGGGTCCTCTGTCAGGGTATAAAACCACCTCAAACTCATTAAACACTGAATACCCAGGCTTTCAGCTACACTATGATGGAAGGCAACCAACAGACTATACCCAGAGCTGCTTCTGTCCTAGTGCAAGTTATCTTAAACAGCCCATATGCTGCTCTGCAGTGTCCCAACAGATTTCTATTACATACCATGAGCTGCTTTTGTCACAAACTTTAGGCTGAAAAAAAATCCACTGTGAACAAAGCTAAAGTAACAAATTTAAGTACACTCTTCTCCCTGTGTAACCTTACTACATGCCACAACTTCCATAGTTTACCATTTCCTTTTCCAGTCCCCATCACCTTAAAAAAAGGTGGCAGGGGAACCTGTCCTTAGGGAACTCAAATAATGGCTATTCCTAAAAAGCTATACAGAATGTTACCACTTAAAAATCACTGGAGGGGTTGGGTGCGGTGGCTCACGCCTGTAATCCCAGCACTCTGGGAGGCCAAGTAGATCACTTGAGGTCAGGAGTTTGAGACCAGCCTGGTCAACATGGTGAAACCCCACCTCTACTAAGAAAAACAGAAACATTAGCTGGGCATGGCGGTATGCACCTGTAGTCCCAGCTACCTGAGAGGCTGAGGCAGGAGAATTCAGCCGAGATCATCCCACTGCACTCCAGCCTGGGCAAGACAGTCTCAAATAAATAAATTTCTAAAAGTATTGACATACACACACGATGGTTGGAAATTCATACTCTTGAATAATATTTCAAATGAACTTATTTTTAGAATACTCAAAGCAATACTACAGCTATCCAATTAACGTCTTATAAAGGACACTCTCAGATCCCAAATTTACTAGCAATGGGTCAACAAAGAAGAATTATGAAACAAACCCAAGGTACTTCTAAAAGCTTCATTCACTTTTGTAGAATATACGATTAAACTAAGGGCTGAAATAGCTGTAGGAAACATGTTCTTAAACTTTACAGCAAACTTAAGTGGAAACATTCCTATTAAAAAGAAGTTTTCTCATAATCTGAGGGCTGTTATAGATTTATCACTAACAGCTTATTATAACAATTTCTGATTTCTAAATGCTCTCAAATGTAGATAATAAAGTAAACAAAGCATTATTTCCTTCAACTTGCTAAATCCAACAAAGTAAAAGCTATGAAAAAGCCATCACCAACAGGAAACACTGAAGAACTCCATTGTGCACATAGTGCTTTCTGTACTTGCTGTTAGTTAAAAATGGGAATTAAACAGAAGTGGGTAATTAGTAAAGGCTAAAATTGCAGAAGTAAACTGGCAAGGATTTTTTGTGCATGTCACATTAAAATCATCACCTGCTTTTCAACGGGAGAGACCATAAAATTTATCCAACTATTTGAAATATCCTTTAATGCATTTGGGTCTGAACATTTGAAAGACAATGCCTATCCTATTAAAACTTTGTTTCTTGGCCAGGGACAGTGGCTCATGTCTACAGTCCCAGCACTGAAGTGAGATCACTTGGGCCCAGGAATTCAAGACCAGCCAGGGCAACATGGCAAAGTCCTATCTATACAAAAAAACAAAAATTAGCCAGGCATAATGGCATGAGCCTGTAGTCCCGGCTACTCGGGAGGCTGAGGTAGGAGGGTCATTTGAGCCCGGAGGCTGAGGTTGCAGAGAACTATGACTGTGCCACTGCATGCAGTCTGGGTGACAGCGCGAGACCCTGTTTCAGGGGGAAAAAAAAAAAAAAACCTGTTTACAACAGATGATCCAATATACCAAGAAGCCCTACATAATTATTTTGAAAAGTTGGCAGAACTAATTCTTGCTCATCCATATTATTTCCAATTGTACTGTTAAGTCAACAGTATGTCTAAACACAAGCTTTTGCTGTTTGTTCACCTGCAGTATTTTTAATTCATAAGGTTTTTAAAAACCACAAATGGCCTCACTTTTAGTTATGTAACAGGAACAAGAAATCCACCAGCAGCAAAATTTTTAAAACTCAGACCTTTAGCGGTAGTCTTTAGAACATTCACTCTAGATTTAAAAGTAATAAATTGTTAAAGCATGCACAAAGTTTAAGAGCGAATAAAAACCACAACTGACAAATATGTTGGTTAACATTCCAAACATGTATAACCAATGAACATAGCCTAGGGTTTTCTTTTTATTGGTATTCACTTCAGTAACTTGAATCCACAGATATAAGCAGTATATAACCAGAAAGTTACAAGTAAACACAAATTATACATGCAAATTTCTGTTCACAAAGGTCACATGTGCAGGTACATGAATTAGAAGCGTGCATCTAGGATTATGGCCAAACTGTTTTAAAAATGCAGAAATGTAAAATTACATCTTGAAAATATGAAGAGATGGTCTACACACTTCAAAAATCAAATGTTGCTTATACCAGAGATGTATGACAATTACGGGATTCAAGTGACAAGCAGTAAGATCTCAAAAATTAATACTGGTCAAAGAGAACGGGAATATTTTTACATTTCACTGAAAATACATTGACTACTAGAATACGAAATCTAGCAGGAACTCAGGGAAAAAATTACAAAATCTAAAGCCAATTACTTAATATTTCTTATTACCTAAACAACAGCATGACATTAACAGAAAACTGCACCTGCATTTGAATCGCCAATCTCACGTTAATGAAGTTCTCCAAAAATGAAATGCAACCAAAACAGGTTCAAACTCCAAATCAAAGTCTGCAAGGCTCAGATTAAAACATGGAATGTTTCAGATGAAAGTAATAAAAATACTATTGGTTTTGTTCTTTATTGAATGGAATAAAATGTTGACATTTCTTTGAAACTTGGAACTACTAAATTTCATTTTTCCAAATGGTTCTACATTTCTTTCTTAGTGGTGCAAGTTGTCTTAAGTAGCTTAGGAAGTCAATCTCTACAAAGTATTTCTGTCCGTTGCCATTTTGATAAAACAAAAACTATTCATTAACTTAACCATGTGTATTTTTTTTTTTGCTATAACACTTAACACATGAACAGACATCTATTATTTCTCCACTAAAACAAAAGAGTACAATAGTTTTCTTCTAACTATCAGTATTGTATTTAAAAAAGGTTAACATTAAAAACGAAGAACCATTATTTTCTTTGAAATCATTAAATCTTCTTGCACATCTTAAGTTTCCTTCTTCTGTCTGCGTTCTTCTGCCAATTTATTCAGAAATTTCTAAAAAGAGAGAGAGAATTAAAGCCATTAAGTCACCTTAGAGAAACACAGCAAAATGGATTAATTCCAAAACCAAGTATCTTATATCCAAGTTTAGGGACTTAAACTATAATTTTGTCAATATTTTCAACAATTAGTTAATCCTTACTAGCACACAAAAACTGTTTCAGGACATTACAATAAGGCATGGGGAAAAATGCTAAAAGGTTAAAAAAAAAAAAAAAAAAGGGAATTCGAATGTTATAATTAAGCCTACATTTTAGAGATAAGAAAACAAAGACCACAGTCACACTGAACTGACACTACCCCAAGAACTATGGGTCTAAATGACATGCATTTTTATTTTATTTATTTATTTTTTTTGAGACAGAGTTTTGCTCTGTTGCCCAGGCTGGAGTGCAGTGGCGTGATCTCGGCTCACTGCAACCTCCACCTCCCAGGTTCAACTGATCTCCTGCCTCAACCTCCCAAGTAACTGGGATTCCAGGCACCGGCCATCATGCCCAGCTAATTTTTTTGAACTTTTGGTAGAGACAAGGTTTTCACTGTGTTGGTCAGGCTGGTCTCAAACTCCTGATCTCAGGTGATCTGCCCGTCTCCACCTCCCAAAGTGCTGAGATTACATGCATGAGCTACCACATCTGGCCTCAAGGCACTATTCATTAAATCACCTGAACAAACATTTTCTTGCCAGGCCAGCAGTAAATATTTTAGACTCATTGAGCCATTCAGTCTTAACTACTCAATCCTGCACTCCATTATAAACTAAAACAACTATAGATGACACTTAAATGATTATGGATGTGGGTTCTAGTAAAACCTTACAAAAGCAGATGACTGAGCAACAAGTGTAGCTTGCTGACCCCTGCCATTAAACCTGGGACTTCTAGAGTCTCTAGACACAGGAGCTCCATTAAGACACTAATGGAAGTACAAAAGACATATTCAAAAATCTAATCTAAAATGTCCAAAGTATCTTTCCATCTCATTGGAATTTATCAACTTAATATAGTTAATGAAAAATAGTACAAATTAAAAGCCGTTATATCCTTTAAAGAAAAAAAAACAAAACACCCCACAAACATCCAGTTAGGAAATTATGAATATACCATTAGCAAGTTACTGTATTGCTTAATAGTTTCTTGATGAAGGTGACAAAGTTTCTTTAAAATACAAGGAAATAATAGGCCATCACGCCCGTAATCTCAGCACTTTGGGAGGCTGAGGCAGGCGGATCACTTGAGGTCAGGAATTCGAGACCAGCCTGGCTAACATGGTGAAACCCCGTTTCTCCTAAAAATACATAAAATTAGCTGGGTATGGCGGCATGTGCCTGTAATCCCAGCTACTCGGGAGCCTGAGGCAGGAGAATTGCTCGAATCCGGGAGGCAGAGGTTGCAGTGAGCTGAGATTGCGCCGTTGTACTCCAGCTTGGGCAACAAGAGCAACTCCGTCTCAAAAAAATAAATAAAATATAAGGAAATAATAAAAGGAGCCACAAGAAGCACCAACCAACCTTTTATATTATTTCCATATTCTTCTCAACAATACATACAGTTTTTGACCCCAAACAGCTTAAAATCAAAGCAGATAAAAATATTTGTACCAGGGCAGGCACTGTGGCTCAGGCCTGTAATCCCAGCACTTTGGGAGGCCGAGGCAGGCGGATCACCTGAAGCCGGGAGTTCCAGACCAGCCTGACTAACATGGAGAAACCCCATCTCTACTAAAAATACAAAACTAGCCAGGCGTGGTGGTGCATGCCTGTAATGCCAGCTGCTCAGGAGGCTGAGGCAAGAGAATGGCTTGAACTCAGGAGGGGGTGTTGGGGTGAGCCAAAATCACACCACTGCACTCCAGCCCTGGGCAACAAGAGCAAAACGGTCTCAAAAATATAAAAATAAAATAATTGTACTACATTGCTGCTACCATTGCAAATAACCACGATTCTTTCTTCATATACAGCATGGTAAGAGACATATAGGTGGCAAAGAGCAGTTACATTAAAAAACAACAACAACAACAACAAAACAGACGATGATACACAGCCAGGAACCTAAATTATTTCCAAAGTTAAAGATTACATTCATCCATTTAGTCAACACAGAACATATCTAAAGATTGTATAACTATAGTTAACTTATTATAAAGCAGTGTGAAAAACCAAGGTATCTATAATTGAGTTGTTTAGCAACTACTTTTAAGTTTCAGTCATTATTTCAACAGGTAGTCCAAAGAGGCTGATAATTACAAAAACAAACTTCAATATATCTCAACAGGAATTATTCTTTAGTGATGTTGTGGTTTATATATTTACGCCTTTGATCTTTATATTCTTTTGGTCATAAAAATAACAAGTGTCATTATCAATAATTTCAATATTAAAAAATTATTTAATATTAATGGTCATGCGACTTTTAGTATTCAGACTCCCAGCATCTTCCAAATTAGAGATACAGCCCAACAACAATTTGAGAATACCTGAGTAAGTTTAATTCTATCACAGAATTTATAACATGGTTAGAAAACACTAAATTGTTATGTAACAAGGGTAAACTATGACAAGAGGCTCAACAGATGTTTCCATAATCCATCCATCAAGAAAGAAAGAAAGGGCCGGGTGCAGTGGCTCATGCCTGTAATTCCAGCACTTTGGGAGGCTGAAGTGGGCAGATCACCAGAGGTCAGGAGTTCAAGACCAGACAGCCTGGCCAACATGGTGAAACCCTATTTCTACTAAAAATACAAAAATTAGCTGGGTGTGGTGGTGTATGCCTGTAATCTCAACTATTGGGAGGCTGAGGCAGGAGAATTGCTTGAACCCTGGAGGTAGAGGTTACAGTGAGCCAAGATCACACCATTGTACTCCAATCTTGGCGACAAGAGTGAAACTCTGTCTTAAAAAAGAAAAAAGCAAATAAAAAGTTATCTTCAGGATAAAGCACTGCATTGAGGCTAAAAACTATACACATTTTACTTATATATCCCACTTACTTCCATAACTTAAGTTTTCACAAAAGAACTCTCGTTTTACATTCAGCCTTACCTTTAATTTCTGATAATGAGGAAGGCTGCTGCAATGAGTATTCTTTGCAACTTCTTCATTTGTATAAAAGAGGGAACACAGCTTACAGTAAAACCCTGTTTTAGGTATCACATAGTCTATACCTAGAAACACAAACATACATTCTTACAAATCAAACTGAAGATTTTATTTAGTATTCACAATTTTACCTGTCAACATAATTTAAATGAAACATGTTTCTGAGAAGTTCAATACAGCCTTAGAAAACAAAAACAAAAACAGAACCATATTTTGCTTTTACCTAATTGATGTTTGAGGTCCCACCTAACTGTATTCTTAAAAAGAAATATAATACAGAAAAACAACACAGAAAGGCAAAACAAAAGCATGTGCAACTTGCAGGAAATTTTATGAGGAGAAAAGGGAACACATTGTGGGATGACAACAGAAAATAATACAAAATCAGAGACATGTATAAGAGGAAAATATGTCAATTAAGATTTATAAATTGTTCCCTATAGAAACAAAGGAAATTTAAAATGCTATCACAGTTTATATAAGACCAACTTTAAAAACTTATTTTAAAACCTAAGAGTTTGTTTTGAGGACAGTGAGGAAGGTGAAGAACAAAGACTTAAATCTCACCAACAGGAACATTGGGCTGATATGGTCCAATTCTATACTCATCTGGGATTGTATAGTCCTCCTTGTTCTCATCACTTTGACCATCTGCGTTTTCACTTGTATCTTTGTTGGGATCATCAGCGTTCTCAGCAGATTCAGCACCTGGTTCTGTGTTTTCCTCATTTTTAATTCCATTTTCCAACGCTGCTTCGTTTTCTTGATCAAGTTCCTCGATCTTGTCCACCTTAATTTCAACCAAACCATCATCATTTTTGTCACCAGATTTAAATGCCATGCCCGATTTACGAAGTTTCTGAAGTTCCGAATCTTCCTCATCACCAACCTCATCTAGAGTGACAAAACCTTCCATACTCCCTGGGAAACGACGCTGTTAAGAAAGACAAATTTACTCTGCAACAATTATCCTGCAGCATCCCTTCCATCTGCTTTACTTGAAGGGAAATGGATAGCGTCTTTGCCTTTTTTTTTTTTTTTTTTCCCAGACGGAGTCTCGCTCTGTTGCCCAGGCTGGAGTGCAGTGGCATGATCTCTGCTCACTGCAAGCTCCTCCTCCTGGGTTCATGCCATTCTCCTGCTTCAGCCTCTCAAGTAGCTAGACTACAGGCCCCTGCCACCATGCCCGGCTAATTTTTTTGTATTTTTAGTAGAGACGGTGTTTCACCATGTTAGCCAGGATGGTCTCAATCTCCTGATCTTGTGATCTGCCCGCCTCGGCCTCCCAAAGTGCTAGGATTACAGGCGTGAGCCACCACGTCCGGCAGCGTCTTTGTCTTTATTCATTAGCTCAAAATAATAACTTCTTCCTTTCTCCCAAAAAATTACTGATAATTTGAAAAATAATTTAGTTTATTTTAAAACTAAAAAATGGAAGGTCTGCCTCACACAAAGAGCAGAAGTTAAATTAGGTAAGAATATTCATATTTTATCTTTTCTGAGACTACAATGCTGCTAGTGAATGTGTAAAAAACTTGATTTGGTAAAAGTTGAGCAACGTCCTTTGTAAGACAGTATATTACAAATACCTACTCTTTAGAGCAAACGCTCAGTTTCAAATAGTGTAATGGCTAAAAAACCAAGCTCTGGGCCAGGCACAGTGGCTCACGCCTGTAATTCCAGCACTCTGGGAGGCTGAGGTGAGCGGATCACCCTGAGATCAGGAGTTCAAGACCAGCCAGGCCAACATGGCAAAACCCCATCTCTACTGAAAATACAAAAATTAGCCTGGTGTGGTGCTGGGTGCCTGTAATCCCAGCTACTTGGGAGGCTGAGGCAGGAGAACTTGAACCTGGGAGGTGGAGGCTGCAGTGAGCCGAGATCATGCCACTGCACTCCAGCCTGGGTGACAGAGTGAGACTTCGTCTCAAAAAAAAAAAAAAAAAAAAAAAAAAAAAAAAAAAAATCATGCTCTGAAGAATAACTGCCTAAATTTTGGCTCTGTGTCTTACAGGATTATTTAACTTCTCCATACTTCGATTTTCCTCGTTTATGGAATGGAGATAACAACAGTACGAGCTACATATGGTTATTGTGAGGATTAAATTAATAAATGTGTGTATATATATATATATATATAAAAAGAACTTAGAAAAATGTATGGCATTAAATGCCATTAAACGTAATTATTAGCATTTATAAATGTAAACATAATGATAAGCTCTAGTTAGAAAAATAAAGGAAGTTATTTGACCAAGCCATCAAATAAAAACCCAGAGGTAAATACTGGTTTTGAGCTGAATGTTACAGAAAAAGAACCAACGGAATATGGAACACGATGGCAAAAATTTCATTTCACTCTACTTGTTCTTCTTGAGACAGAGTCTCGCTCTTGTCACCCAGGCTGGAGTACAGTGGTGTGATCTTCGCTAGCCTCCCAGATTCAAGCAATTCTCCTGCCTCAGCCTTTCTGAGTAGCTGCTACAGGTATGTGCCACCACACCCGGCTAATTTTTGTATTTTTAATAGAGCTGGGGTTTCACCATGTTGGTTCTGAACTCATGGCCTCCAGTGATCTGCCGGGCCTCCCAAGGTGCTGGGATTACAGGCATGACCCAATGAGCCTGGGCTGACTCCGAAATTTTATGAGTCATTTAACATAAAAAGTTTGCTTCAAAGGCATTTTAATGCCCTACTCCTTAAGCAAGGCAGGCAGCACAATGTGGGTCTTTTGTTTTACTCTTCTTTACACCGTGTGTATTTCTATATTTATATTCACTTTATATGTGTCTTCTAAATGACTTACATATTCAAATAATATTGTTTTAAAAGATACTAGAGTATCTGACCAGGCCAACATATCTCAAATAGGAAAAATTATTCAATAATTTTTGAATGAGTGGCAAAAGTTTTAACTATCTTGGGTCAATTAACTTACTGCAAACTCATGTCCTGTATTTTTTTTTTCAAAGCTACACTATAATGCTGCCTACCTATATGCTACCACAACTATTTTTTTTAAAAGCTACACTATAAGGCTGCCTACCTATATGCTACCACTACAATACAGAAGCATGTATTTTGAGTCCTTCTCCCTCATTTTTACTAAAAAGTTTCCTCTTTGAGCTGATGTTTTTTGCCAACTATAATAAAATGTCTTATTTAATTATTTATTGCAGAGTTTAGATTTAAATATTTATATTCTGGTTCATATCTATTTTTGATTTAAATCATGTAATTCTCTTTATCTGACACTGCTTAGGTAAATAACTTGAAACGATGATCTGATCTAATGTTCTACTAAAACAAACCAATATTATTTCTTTACCTTTTTAAGCTTTTTCTTTGCTGCTGCTGAAGCACTTGCATCTTTTTTCACAGCTTTATCTGAAGGTTCCTTTTTCCCATCAGAAGCCACATCACCTAAATTAGCAAGATCGGTCTCATCTCCCACTGAACTGCCACTTTCTAGCAGGGCTGCTGCTTCTTCTTCATCTACAAGTAGCTCATCTTCAGATTCAAGCAGCATATTAGGTTCCTGCTCTGTCTGGTCATCCTTTGTGTCTTTCTCACCATCTTCACCGGACTTCTCTTCTTGTTCTTTACCTTCGGTTGAACTTTCAGTCTTCTGGGAACCATCAGTTTTGGACTTCTTATCACTTGGAGATTCTTTGCCGTCTGGAGAGTAAGATCTTTTTCTGAAATCAAAAGGACACACCACAATTAATTTGTCATCTGAAAAAGTTAAGTTGAATATACTCACATATATGAAAAACAAAATGAAATTACCGGGATTTATCTTTTTTCAGTAAATCAATGCCTCTGTTTGGAATCTAAAAGACAAGTTTTACAGAAGTTAAATAATACATTTGCAGAATACACAATTATCCAGTGAATTAATAATTGGAGATGATCCCTATAATCAACTCAGCTTATTCAATCCCCATAACCTTATCCAAGAACCTAAGCTGCCTACAGTCAGACATTCATCATTATGACCATACCAACAGAGAAGTGGAAAATAAAGCATTCTGGTAGCAGAAAGCTATTAAAAACTTAAACAGATAAGAGCAATGAAGGTGTCCTCTAGGGAAGACTAGTTCTGCCATTAAAGACCAGAAAAAAAAGTTGCTCTTTTTCATTAACTAGTTTCTTTCAATAGATTTACCTCTTTCAATAAACTTACATTTCAAGAATCCTGTATTTTTTAGCATACAAAAATGTTTAGAAGAATGTTGTGGCTTTAAATATGTAAAAACAGGCTGTTAAATGATGACAAATCAAACACTACATACCCTCAGTACCAGTTTTTTATATTTCTCAGACAGGTCAACCTTCACACATCTCCCCTGAAACCAAAGGGCTTTTTTCAAACAATGGTCAACCATTGCCATTGCATCTTCTCTTGTCTCCATCTCAATAAAAGCCTTGAAAAGAAAAGAACACAAGAAAAGAGAGACCACAAAGCACATTATATTTTATAAAATTGTATAAAACCTTATTATGTATTCTACCTACTGGTTAGAAAATCTTCATTACTTTTTTTCTTTTCTGAGACAGGGTCTCACTGTGTCACCCAGGCTGGAATGTAGTGGCACAATCTTGGCTCACTGAAGCCTCGTTGTGCTGAGCCCATGTGATCCTCCCACCTCAGCCCCCCAGTAGCTAGGTCTACAGGCATGCACCACCATGTCTGGCTAATTTTTGTATTTTTTGTAGCGTTGGGGTTTCACCATCTTGCCTAGACTGGTCTCGAGCTCCTGGACTCAGGCGATCCTCCTGCTTTGGCCTCCCAAAGTGCTGGGATTACAGGTGAAAGCCACCACACCCGGCTAAAAATTTTAATCTTTAGCACAGAGTTAAAAAGTCACGGAATAGGGCTGGGCACAGTGGCTCACGCCTGTAATCCCAACACTTTGGGAGGCCACAGTGGGTGGCTCACCTGAGGTCAGGAATACCGAGAACAGCCTGACCAGTATGGTGAAACCCCATCTCTACTACAAATGCAAAAATTAGCTGGGCCTGGTGGAGTGTGCCTATTGTAGTCCCAGCTACCGAGGAGGCGCGAGGTTATAGTGAGCCAAGATGGCGCCACTGCACTCCAGACTGGGCAACAGAGCGAGACTCCATCTCAGAAAAAACCCAAAAACCAAAAAACCAACCTGTCAGATTCACAAAATCCCCAAGAATCACCGTAGTGCCAAATACTAAACCGTCTATATACACTATTTCTGCAAAAAAGTAATAAGCCTAGAAGAATTAAAATATTGTAAGAAAAATAAAAGTCTGAAAGAACACAAACTTGCAATGCTGAATTACAGAAGTGTTTAAAACAAAAAAAGAAAAACAGAAAAGATGTTCTTCTCATTCTTATTTCCTTTTTGAGATAGGCTCTCACTCCACTGCCTATGCTGAAGTGCAGTGGCACAATCATAGTTAACTACAACCTTGGACTCCCGGGTTAAGTGTTCCACCCAACCTCAGACTCCCAGAGTAGCTAAAATTGTACAAGCATGCCACTTTGCCTGGTTAAATTTTTTTTTTTGTACAGATATGGCCTCAGTATGTTGTCAGGGTAGTCTCAAACTCCTGGGCAACTCCGGCCTCAGCCTCCCAAAGTCTAGGGATTTACAGGCATGAGCCAATGCACCTGGCCTAACTCTAATTTTCTTTTTTTTTTTTTTTGAAATGGAGTCTTGCTCTGTCACCCAGGCTGGAGTGCAGTGCGATCTTGGCTCACTGCAAGCTCCACCTCCCGGGTTCACGCCATTACCCTGCCTCAGCCTCCCCAGCAGCTGGGACAACAGGCGTACGCCTGGCTAAGTTTTTTGTATTTTTAGTAAGAGACGAGGTTTCACTGTGTTAGCCAGGATGGTCTCGATCTCCTGACCTTGTGATCTAGCCACCTCTGGCTCCCCAAGTGCTGGGATTACAGGCGTGAGCCACCGTACCTGGCTAACTCTAAATTTTTTAAATAAAAGAACAACAACAACAAAAAAAGGATGAAATGAAACAACTCGTCCTCCAGATTTCATCACTAAAAATAGGGATACACTTTTTTTTTTTCTTTTTTCTTTTTTTTTGAGTTGGGAGTTTTGCTCTGCCACCCAGGCTGGAGTGCGGTGGCGCAATCTCAGCTCACTACAACCTCCGCCTCCCACGGTTAAGTAATTCTCCTGCCTCAGCCTCCCCAGCAGCTGGGATTACAGGCACGCGCCACCACGCCCAGATAATTTTTGTATTTTTAGTAGAAACAGAATTTCACTAAGCTGGCCAGGTTGGTCTCAAACTCCTGACATCAGGTGATTCATCCACCTTGGCCTCCCAAAGTGCTGGGATTACAGGC
The DNA here is from genome assembly GCF_037993035.2 of Macaca fascicularis. NCBI lineage: Eukaryota > Metazoa > Chordata > Mammalia > Primates > Cercopithecidae > Macaca > Macaca fascicularis. The sequence continues at coordinate 145,815,462 of NC_088380.1, read as the reverse complement.
GTGAGGAACCACGCCCGGTCACATACTGAAAAATCTTAAAGGATTTTAATAAATTATCTTCTCTAAAACTTCCTTATGTGTATTACCTGACTTTTCATCCTCATCAATATGTAGTTCTTTATTTTCCCATAAGGCTCAGCAAGCTTGAGAACAGCACTATCAGAATAGCCAGAATGGGGCAAATTGCTGAGATGTATCACACGTCCAAGCTCTTGTTTTTGATCAAACTTCTGATCTGGCTTTCCTTCAGGTTTCTTTAACAAACAACAGTAACAAAAGGAAAAACATGCAATAATTATTAGTTAACAGTTAAAAACATCCTAGTCTTTACCAATTATTTTATTTATTTTTTTATTTTATTTAATTTTTTTTTTTTTTGAGACGGAGTCTCGCTGTGTCGCCCAGGCTGGAGTGCAGTGGCCGGATCTCAGCTCACTGCAAGCTCTGCCTCCCGGGTTTTTACGCCATTCTCCTGCCTCAGCCTCCCGAGTAGCCGGGACTACAGGCGCCCGCCACCTCGCCCGGCTAGTTTTTTGTATTTTTTAGTAGAGACGGGGTTTCACCGTGTTAGCCAGGATGGTCTCGAACTCCTGACCTCGTGATCCGCCCGTCTCGGCCTCCCAAAGTGCTGGGATTACAGGCTTGAGCCACCGCGCCCGGCCCAATTATTTTATTTTTATAGAGACGAGGTCTTACTATGTTGCCCAGGCTTGCCTTGAACTCCTGGGCCTCACATAATCCTTCTCACCTTGGCCTCCCAAGGTGCTGGGATTATAGGCGTGAGCCACCACACCCAGCCTTAGCAGTAATTTTAAAGAACCAAAGTTAATAAATATTAAAATGATTTGTTAAACAGATACACAGCTTGCAAAAATAAACATTACCTTTATTCTTTTATACTTCTGGGATAAATGAACTCTCACTGGCTTGCCAAATACTAACGCTGGTGTGGTTGTGTAATAATCCACTGCAGCTTGAGCATCCTCTGTGGTTGCCATTTCAATAAATGCCTGAAATTGTACAAAAAGTTATTTCTCTGTTTTTTCCAATCAGCCTTCTCACACTGAACTACAGATATTTCTTCCTAAAAAATAACAATGCCCCAAATCTTTCCAGATATATTTAATCACTAAGTAGAAAACACTTTCAAGAACTAAAAAACCAAAACAAAAAACAGGCCAGGCCCAGTAGCTCACGCCTGTAATCACTTTGGGAGGCCAAGGCAGGCAGATTACGAGGTCGAGAAATTGAGACCATCCTGGCCAACAAGATGGTAAAACTCTGTCTCTACTAAAAATACAAAATCAGCTGGGTGTGAGGGCGCACACTTGTAGTCCCAGCTACTTGGGAGGATGAGGTAGGAGAATCACTAGAACCCAGGAGGCAGAGGTTGCAGTGAGCCGAGATTGCGCCACTGCACTCCAGCCTGGGTGACAGAGCAATACTCCGTCTCCCAAAACAAGGAAACAAAAAAACCCCACAAAACAATGTTGCCAATTTGCTATTTTATTATAAGGACCACCTCAGATTAGTTCATTCTACTGCATTACTTTATTATTTACTATGCCTATTGGACTAAAAATAATGACTTGAAACCATCATTTTGGTATAGATCTGAAATGGCTTTCCACAGAATTTTCCTTTTACAGCTTTTATAGTAGTATAATGACAATTACTACCTAAGGATCATAACTTATAGTTACTAATAATCCATGAGCATTCTATTATTATTGACATTTATCACTACTGGTCTTTTCCTCTACGACATTCCGCATTTGATAAACTTAAGACTACCTTGAGTTTTATTTTTCTAATACAAAATCATTTAATTCTTATAGAAAATATATTAGTGGCATGAATAAATGAATAATACCATTATTTTAATTCATACCTCATTAATTTTATTTAGAATCAGATGATTTGAAATGACTCCAAATGGTTCTACCAGCTGTAATAGCTGGTATCTCAAGTTTTTCCCTCGTTGAAAATCCATGATGTGAACAACTCTGCTAGTTTCCTGTCCATTAGGGGAAAAAAAAAAACAAGCAATTAAGTCTCTTTAAAGCAGTATGAAACCAATTACACATTAGGACTTTTTATAATCTATAATTAACCAGGGGAGTGTAAGTAAAACAACAACTCATAACATTCTAGCGAATTTTAAAACTACACATCAAACATCACTGGATAAGCTCTTTCTGACCATAGCCAAATGGTTAAACTACTTCAAAGTGTCAAAACATAGTCTCTGTAATGATTTTTAAATTAAATATTGTACACATAACTGGACAGCAAAGGTTCCAAGATGCTGAATCAAGGTGAGCTCACTGGACTATGGGCATATAAAATTTAAAGTTTTAATTATTATCAAAGCCATATAAAAACCTGATGGTTTTCAAATTATAGCAATCATCCCATAAGGACCATGATACATATTCAACTAGTAAGGATTTAGGACAAATCATATTCCCCAAAATCGTAAATACAGTAAAAGCAAAAGCTTCATTCATTACTGACCACTCTGCCTTTTTGCATGTGTCTAGGTCCTTGCAGGTTTCCATTTCCAGCACCTTTATGGGAAGAGAAAGTTTTTAGTCTTGTAATCAATATACTTGCTTAAAAAAGCAATTTTACTGAAAAATGCACATCTTCCAAACACAAATGAAAAGCTCTTACAAATATGTGATTACCATCACTTTTCATGCAATGTTATTTCTGAGTAATATTTAAATGAGCCTTCTTTCGCCTATAATCATTGCCTTTAATTTTTAGAAAGGGACCAGGTGTGGTGATTCACACCTGTAATCCCAGCACTTTGGGAGGTTGAGGAGAATGGATCATTTGACGCCAGGAGTTTGAGATCAGCCTGGGCAACATGGCGAAACCCTTGCCTCTACCAAAAATACAAAAATTAGCCGGGTGTGATGGCACATGTTTGTAATCCCAGTTACTCAGGAGAGGCTGAAGCATGAGAATCGCTTGAACCAGGGAGACAGAGGTTGCAGTGAGCGGAGATCGCACCATTACACTCCAGCCTGGGAGAGACAGTGAGACTGTCTCAAATAAAGAAGCAAAATTTGCAGCCTGGCACAGCTGCTCACACCTGTAATCCTAGCACTTTGGAGGCCCAGGTGGGTAGATCGCCTGAGGCCAAGAGTTCAAGATTAGTCTGGTCAACGTGGTTAAACCACATCTCTATTAAAAATACGAAAATTAGCTGGGCATGGTGGCGAGCACCTGTAATCCCAGCTACTCGGGAGGCTGAGGCAGGAGAAATGCTTGCACCCAGGAGGCGGAGGTTACAGTGAGCCAATATTGCGCCACTGCGCTCCAGCCTGGGCAATAAGAGCGAAACCTTGTCTCAAAAAAATAAACATTTTCAGTAAGGGCTCTGTAAGGAAAATTAACATGAATTTTATATAATTACCCAGATTTCCTCTTGGTCCAACTGCTGGTCCCCCAAGATGAAACGAGGGAGGTGGCGGTCCCAGAATTCCTGGTGCTGGATTTGTAGACTGCTGCAACATGAATGGATCACCCCTAGTAAAGTGAAGACATAAAATATAAATCATAATAAAGAGGTCCATTGGAAATAATTAAGATTTAATGCTAAAGCACCCCAACATATGACCACAACCACTTCAATCTTTCAGGGTATCTGTGAAGTAACTAGATCAAAGTCTACATTAACAATAAAAAAGTACAAATTACTACATAATATATATTCTAAAAATTGTTAACCGAAGTGAATTTTATCCGAGTCTCATTTTCAGTAAAGAAATTCTGAAAATACTTTATGAAATGTTGAAAGTTAAACCTGAATTCCTTACATTGATCTCCTTTACAAATGGTAGCTTAAAAAATTTAACTTACATTGTGTGTCCTGTATCATTGTCAGGATTCCATTCTGGGTAGCTTTAAAAAGACCAGAAAATTAACTTTAAAATAAAACTGTCCTTTTCACAAAACAACCTTGTTTGGCCTCTAAAATAGAGATTTATTAGTAAAGTTATCTGAGAGTCTAAGTGTTAGAAACATAGTTTTAAAGCATTTCCTATAGATACTTCAAAATAAAAAACTCAGAACTTCAAAATAATCCACGAGAATAAACTTGTTTTATATTGCTTGCAAATGTAGATAATGTTGAAATTTAAGTTTTTCCTCTATTGGTTAAATTGTAAGGAGGAAGTGCTGCACAAAGAATTAGAAATGTGGGTTACATAGAAACAAGAACAGAGCACAGATTTTCCTTCTCCAATATTAATACCAAGAGCACAGTTGAGTTGTGACATTAGAAAGAATAGCCCCAACAGAGTTAGGCATATGTGAAAATTCCAACTCCAGTGAACAATGGGCACTGTGTGCTGCCTAAGCAGGGAGTTTTCTTTAGGAATTCCATTTCATGGTAGCAGCCTGAACTCAAAAACCAAAGATCTCAAAAGCAAAAAAAAAAAAAAAAAAAAACCAAACAAAAAAAACACCACCAAGGATTTTCCTGAACAAAGAATTAGAATCTTTTAATAACCTACCCTCTTTTCTGTATCTTTTGCATTTTTAAAAGCACGTATTATTAAAAATGTTACTGTGAATCCACTCTATATATCAAATACTATCTTTCACTATACCTAGTAAAAATCATCAATTTCTGTAATGACCAATGTGTATGTATCCTAGAAATATTAAATAACAAAATATCATTATTACTGCATCTAATATTCAATATGAAATTTCCAGATCTAAACATTTTACTTGTAAATAGTATTGCCCATACAGTACCACTATGTGATATTAACATTGTGAATATTACAAGTAAATGATAAACTCCCAAAAACCAATAATGGCTGATTCTGATTCACGATAAGGACGTTTTAAAGGTATTTCAAACTCCTACATTTCAAGAAGAAGCTGGCATCGACGACTGTGACTTGCTCCATTGATATGTTGACTCCACTCCTGCAGCAAAGTAAATTAGTAGAATTAACAAAAATAAAGCTAAAATATTTTCATCTGAACCATTCAAACTCTAGGACATTAATGTCTATGCAGTATTATAGGCTGTACAAACACCTGCCCATTCACTAAATCACACTGATTTAATTTAAAACCATTTCTCTGAATCCTTGAGGCTTGATCCTGCCCTCAAATACGCTATGCACATTCTTGGAAAAACTGGATTAACTTGTCAACATACTTAAAAGATTTGACAGGGAAAAGATACAGAGTTAATAAAGATCAAGAGTAGTAACTAACCTTGAGATTAGCAAGGCTTATTAACTTTTACTGTGGACCAAACTGAAGTATTCACTGTATGCTACTTTAGAGTACTCTGAATGATAAAACATCCATGTTTCTATCTACTTTTCTAGAAACTATATACTATAAATTTGAACAATTAGTTAAAATAGAATCTTTTAGGCCAAGCTCGGTGGCTCATGCCTATAATCTCAACACTTTGGGAGGCTGAGGTGGGTGGATCACTTGAGACCAGGAGTTTGAAACCAGCCTAGCCAACATGGCGAAACCCCATCTCTACAAAAAATACAAACTTTAGCCGGGCGTGTAGTCCCAGCTTCTTGGAAGGCTGAGGCAGCAGAATCTCTTGAACCCAGAAGGCGGAGATTCCAGTGAGCTGAGATTGGGCCACCACGCTCCAGCCTGGTTGACAAAGACTCCGCCAAAAACAAAACAAACCAAAAACTTTAATCACATCCAGCTTTTGAGGATGTTCCAGGTTTACTACCTATTAAATACACAGTGAATGAAAAATGCACCATGATTAGCATTACCATAAAATGCTAACATGATTCAACAGGAATGGCTTTTCTAGAAAATGAATCCCATTTATCAAAATATTAAGCTTTCTTTATATTTCCCCAAAATAAAGAAGCAAATTTAAGGAATGCCTCAACAAATTTAGGGAGGGAAACATGACATTCTATCGCTATTCACTCTTTCGTGGTTTATTTTAAATTGAAGAAGTAACTCTTATTTCAAATAATTTCTTTAGAAAAAAATGCAGATATAAATGAGTTAACTTTTTAGGCAATGTAAGAATGAAGAGTCAGGAAAACTGGGCTCTGCCTAGACTGCCTAGGTTCCATTCCCGAATTACAAAGATGTGAATCTTTGGTCCCTGTTATTTAAATTCACTGGGACAATAGTCTCATAGGGTTGTTGTGAAAAGGTAAACTGCTTATCAGACCCTTTCGAGGCACATGGAATGTGCTTAAAACAAAACAAAACAAAACAAAAAAACCGAACTGATTATAAAGCAGTCTTGTTTTACAATTCCTGCTTTACAACTCTTATGGATGTTTCACAAACTCCCACAAATTGTAATTTCTGTAACACCCACACTACCCAATACAATTATATTTGGAATATAAAACATGGTCAGGCGATGTGTTTTTAAAGGGGGGTAGCTCACTGAGAGCTGAACTAAATTAAAGTAAGGTACCAAATTACAAGATACATGCTTTCAAAAAGTTGCGGATTGGTATTTTATAAATGGGATTCTTTTTTAAAAAAAAAAAAAAAAAAAAAACGGGTTTATATTTACATGACAACAGTTTAGGTACATTCCTCTGCTCTAGAAAAATTATCTAAAATCCTGTGAAAGGCCGGGTGCAGTGGCTCAGGCCTGTAAGTCCCAGCACTTTGGGAGGCCGAGGTGGGAGGACCAACTGAGGTCAGGAGTTCGAGACCAGTCTGGCCAACATGGTGAAACCCTATCTTTATTAAAAATACAAAAAATTAGCCGGGACTGGTGGTGGGTGCCTGTAATTCCAGCTACTTGGGAGGCTAAGACAGAGGAATAGCTTGAACCTAGGAGGCGGAGGTTGCAGTGAGCCGAGATCATGCCATTGCACTCCGGTATGGGTGACAGCAAGAAACTCCATCTCAAAATAAATAAATAAATAAATAGAATCCTGTGAACTAAAATGGAACTCATCCAAATAGAATGGTACCTTTCTTAAAATGCTGAAAGCTATAAACTACTTCCGGGTCTCTTTTTAAAATAATGGCTAATAGTTAAGGAACTCAAGATCTCTCCAGTTGGCTCTACAATCATCAGCTATTTGGGTTATCTAAAGTTTCAATTGGAAAGTAATGGACCACTGACTTCTAGTTGGAGACCATTTTTAAAATGGCTGTAAGGGCCAGGTGCAGTGGCTCACGCATATAATCCCAGCACTCTGGGAGGCCAAAGCAGGCAGATCACTTGAGCCCAGGAGTTTGAGACCAGTCTGGACATCATAGTGAAACCAGGTCTCTTATCAAAAAAACCGGCAGGTGTGGTGGTACGTGCCTCACTTGAGCCTGGGTGGTGGAGAGCGTAATGAGCTATGATCACGTAAGTGCACTCCAGCGTGGGCTACAAAGTGAGAGACTCTGTCTCAAAAATATAAAACAAAATAAAATAAAATAAAATAAAAATGGCTGTAAGCCAGAGGAACCACAGGTAAGTTCACAAAATTTAGAAGCCTTGGCTTGGCATGGTGGCTCATACCTATAATCCCAGCACTTTGGGAGGCCAGGGTAGGCGGATCACCTGAGGTCAAGAGTTGGAGGCCAGCCTAGCTAACATGGTGAAACCCATCTCTACTAAAAATACAAAAGAAAATTAGCTGGGCATGGTGATGTACGCCTGTAATCCCAGCTACCTGGGAGGCTAAGGCAGGAGAACTGCTTGAATCCGAAAGGCGGAGGCTGCAGTGAGCCAAGATCGCGCCACTGTACCCCAGCCTGGGACACAGAGTGAGACTCCTCCCAAAAAAAAAAAAAAAAAAAAAAAGGATTAATTAAACAAATACCCATTAATGACTTAGAATTCTCTGAACTAAAAATATTCAGATTTTACTTAAAATATTCTTAAGTTCTGGGAGAGGAATAAATGTTATCCTACTAGCCATGCTTCTATTTCATAGGAGCTAGAAAGGATACATAGCTGAACAGAAATTATATACAATCCTCCATGTTCTTTAAAGGTTCAAACTTACAGGAAAAGTGTGTCTGCTCTTTCAAAGTGATAGAAGGCAGGCCAAAATCAAAAAATCAGTCATGTACCTCCCAAACTCACCCATGACTAATGTGTACTACCAATCGATTGCTGGTTGGTTTACGGTGAGGACTAAGTGAAAGAGTTTTATAAAAATCTATATTCCTGGACTCTACACTGAGGTAACTCCTGCAAAATCAGATTAATAAAGGATTTACACACCTTTTAAAGTCAGACATTTCTGTAGGAAAACTACATTCACCTTGATGTATTTGAGATACCTTAAACTATAGACAGAAAAAAAGAATTTGGGAAGCACTTACAGAATGGCAGAAAAAAGAGTTAACTTAATATAAACTCAAGTGACAAGACAGCCAAAGTGCTATAGTGGATAATTTTCTTTAAGTGAAAGGAAGCTGAGAAGCTTGAGATTGCACAGAAAAGCAATCTGATGGCTAGGTGCGATGGCTCACGCCTGTAATCCCAACACTTTGGGAGGCCAAGGTGGTGAATCACCTGAGGTCGGGAGTACGAGACCAGCCTGACCAACGTGGAGAAACACTGTCTCTAAAAATACAAAATTAGCCGGGCGTGGTGGCACATGCTTGTAATCCCAGCTACTCGGAAGGCTGAGGCAGGAGAATCGCTTGAACCCAGGAGGTGGAGGTTACAGTGAGCTGAGCCGAGACTGCGCCACTGCATCCATTCCAGCCTGGGCAACAAGAGCAAAACTCCATCTCAAAAAAAGAAAGAAAGAGAAAGAAAAAGAAAAGCAATTTAAGCAATTTGATGATCTAAAATGACCTAGAAAGAAATAAAACAACACCATCACTTTAAGTCACCTAAAAATAATGACACTCCATGACAAATTAAATTATTTTCTACTTAAGTTTTTTACTTCACAGTAAGAACTTTTGATCATGTAAACTATTTAACAATACCAATAAGTAAAAAGAACAGATTTTCCAAGTTATGCAGCAATACCAGAGAGCAGGATTAAATGTTTAAAAATTTTTCATTATCTACTTCCATCACAGAAATTTTCTCTAAGGTCATTTCTATAGAGGTTATGGAGGGTCCACTGCTAAAGTGAGTATTTAAATATTTTTTCAACAGAATGCATATACGTAAAAAACATAGTAAGGCAACTAGAAAACTAGAAATTCAGATAATCCATGTGTTTAAACTTCTTAAAGTTGGTCCAATTTACACATTTAAACCACAGAATTAAACAAAAGGCCTCTAAAATACTTCTCAAATGTACTCAGTATATTGACAGAATACCAAAACTGGCTAGGACCTAAGCATTTTTACAGGCGAAAAGTACCTCTTGCACTAGGGTAGGGTATCTTACTCTTGAATCCATAGTTTCATCAAAATATGTAAAAACTGCTCTTTTGTTAATTTAGATCCATTTAAGTTATTAGCCTTCTTCAGGAACTAGAAGGTAGCAAAATTTGGAGAAAAAAAGCATAATCATACATAAAAACAGAAACTTTTCTCTAAGTCCTCTCATGGTTCCGTTGTGTTCCTTTATGATGTCCCAACAGCTTAATGACTCCAGTAGCAAAGATTTTTTAAGCCCCTTAACATCACTCTCATTTGAGACACTGTAACTATCTATTTTCCTCAGAATTTAGAGATCCTTTCTGAGAATACTGGTCACATTGCCATTTCTGCTATTATTTCCTTATAAACAGGCAAGAAATAACGTAGAAAAAATTGGAGTCACCAATGTTTAATGGACCTTTTCGTTCTATCAATTCACACGGGACCTAAAATTTAAAGTTTAGTGCTGATCAAAAACTAAAATGAATTCCATGATATATTTAGTAGAGCCAACAAATTTAGGAAAAGGTAACACCCAAAACATATACCAATTAAAATTTGCTGGCTTTTGTGAGTTTGGGGTTGTATTTCTTAATGAAAATACATCTTCTTAAATGTTTAAATAAACCTAAATTTAGTATTTATGTTAATTTACTTTGGTACAGATTAAAGATTAAACGACAAAAATACTGAGATCCAAACATAAGGAAAGGGAGTGACTGGTAATACTCTTTAACAGAATATTAAAAACAATGGTATGATTTAGTCTACTAAAAAAAATCCATACTCACTTACTAAAAAATGCTTATCAAAGGATTAGCTATGAAAAGAAAATGACCCTTCCAGATGTTACTGTAAAGAAAAACCCTGTAACAGTAACCATCAAATCAATTTCATGGCAGCAACTTGTTCCAGTTAAGTAGAGCACATCAGGAAAAATGGATGGTCACAGATTATAGATCAAGCTAGTGGGGTGCTATAACGATGACTTTAAGTCAACTGCACCATATATTGGGGGGAAAAAAGTCAGAATGAGTAACACTGAAAAAGTTGAAAGAGAAAGGACAACATATTTAAAAGGGCATTTTGAAAAAGTTCCCATTTTGGTAGATGTTATAATTAAAGCAAAGGAGAATTAGATTTTCTTTTCAAATGACTATATCAGAAGTCTAAGCCTAACTCAGAAAAAGAATTTGTTTATGAGGAACACAGAGCAGGATACTGTAGTAGTTGATTTGTCCAAGTCTCTAAAGGGATAGATGTAATATGGGATAATAAAAAGTGAGTTCTGAAGTATGTTTAAGAAAGTTGTGGAAAAGGAGAAAAAAAATGATGAAAAATTTCAGTCATAGTATGAAAGTTTGTGTTAAAGGGAAATTAAAAAAGGAAGAATGAACTAATCTAAAATATGAAACATACTGAAACAAACACCAGGGCTCTACATTAACTCTTTCCCTGTAGCCACAGATAAGGAAAAAAAGAGAATTGTTCAAGAATACATCTTTACTACATACAAATCAGCAATCAAGACAGATGGAGAGCTGAAATCTAGCATCCTGAATGGCAGAGCACATTGACTGCAAAAAAAATACTTAATTCAACAAAGCAGACAAAAAAACCTGCTTAAATATATGATTAAGAAGAACATATTGATGCCAAAAACCAACAAGATAATCTCAGTGGATGACAGCTTTGTGGCCAGAAGTAATCTAGGCAGAATACATTAATGTAAAGCCCTGGTTTAAAATGCTCAAAAACAATTACCTTCCAAATAAAGTGTTCTCAAAAGTTTAAAAATGCTTGATCAACTCAATGTCATCAGACTACAGAATTAGAGTCAAAGATATAGGTAAATAGGCACTACAATGTAAAAGAAATTAGAAGCATCTGTTGCGTTAACTCACCTTATTAGAATGAACTGGCAAATCACATATAGAGCACAGATGGGGATAACCCTTCGGTAAGAGTCCATGGAAGTCTTCAATATTGCTACTTGGAGGAGCGCCTCTCTTTTTCTCAAAGAGAGATCTCTCTTGTAAGGGGCCAGGACCACGTCCCATTCTCTCATACTCACTGTCAAATTTATGATAGTTATGCGAGGTCTCACCAAAAAAAGAATCATCCCTACACCTTTCTCCATCTCTTAATCTGTCATCTTCATAATCCATTCTGTCATAATAACCAGATTCTTGAGAACGACTTCCATGGTCATAATCAAGCACTGGGTTGAGACTAGGACCACGATCATCAAAACTATCTCTTCTAAAGTGCCTTTTTTCTTCCCAATCATCCCTAGGTACTCTGTATGGTGGCTCCCGTGTAGCAGATCTGCCATCTCTACCATAACTCAAGGTAGGGCCTTCTTCAGTTCTCCTCCTTTTAAGCTGTAGAAGGATTTGGGGCAAATTCTCAGGAGTAATCTTGTCCTCTGGATAACGACTCAGTTCATCTAAGTCTCTAGCAGACAGACCAAAGCTGGCCAAAATGTTACTGGCCTGGTCTGCATCTCCACGGTGTTGAGAAGATAAAGGGAGTGGACCTCTACTTCCAATGTTAAATATAGACTGCAAATTATGGGAAGAAGTACTAGCAGAAGACAGTGCACTATGAGCTCCTTGTTGATTCAATGAAGAACTCATTCCAAGATTCATTAAACTAGCAAGGCGTGCAGTACCCTGGTTCATCCTTCCAAGAGATGCTGGCATACTTAAAGACTGGGTAGCAGCAGCAAGAAGGCCTATTCCTGCCGCAGACAGGTCACGCCCATGACCCTGTGAGTCCCTACTGAGAGATGACTGCTGGAATGACTTGGACATTGTAGAACTAGCTCTTGTCTATTTTATAGATTAAAAAAAAAATTTTTTTTTAAGACGGCCAAAAAGAAAGCTCAAACTAGAAAGCTAGGTTAACTTTGCTTCAAAAAATGGTAACGCCAAGAAAAAGGATCAATAAGGACTGCAGAATCTTCTTCAAGCTGAGAACCAGCAGACAACTCTGTAGAAAAATAAGCAATTTTAGTCATAAATCCCTTTAAGCAGATGCCGTTTTTTTAAGAAAAAAAAACTTATGCATCATGTTGATTTAAAAAAAAAAAAACATTTAAGATCTCAAACTTACAAGGAATTTATTACATATCTTAAACAGATTCCTGATGTATGCAGAGCCTGCATATAGATATTTAAAAAGTAGTATTTCACGCTAAAGCTTAACTATTAAAGGGACTTTCATACTGAGTTTAAAAACATGTAAATTGAAAGGTTAGATGTCTGAGTACATCAAAATTTTGGTAAAAATATAGATGGGTTTCTTCTTTTAGAAGAATAAAAATACACCCTATAGTATGATGCTTAAGTTCCAGGAGAAGACTAAAAACAAAAAAAATCAAGGTCAGCAAGTCAAAGATGAATCAGTTGTATTGTGCTTTGGAAAATGAGACCTATTATCACTATCAGAAAGAACCAAGTAAAATCATAAGTAAATGAAGCTTAGGTTTCAAGTACCTAATATAAGATATAAGACCAAACATAATAGCTGAGACCTTTATACAGCAAAATCAATTTGAGGTGAAGATAGATGTGAATAAGAAAAATAAGTCATTTCCTATAGTTTTAAGGATTGCTGCCCAAATTTAAGTTATATAACTAATTGCCTTCTTACTGACCATCCTACATCAGGCAGTGCTTTCTTCATATCTAATCTTTTAAAGTAAGGAGAACTAACTCTGGTCAGTACAGGAATAGGAGCCCTCCCAAGAAAAAACCTAGGTACAGAAAATACAGGTGATTAAAAGAAGGGAACTCCTCAATTAGCATCCATCAGTACTCATTTAATGCTCAGGGCTACAGCATATCTACAGCACAAAACAGGAAAAATGAAAATGAGATCTTGGTTACACAGTTTCCTGTAAACTTTTCACAAGAATAGCCCAAATCACCTGGTAAATTTATGTTCTGATTATGATTCCCCAAGACGTGTTTCTAGATGAAACTGTTTTCTTTCTTAAATCATTATTGTACCTCAGAAACTGTCACATAAGAATTTCCAAATAATTTATATCATGATTGTCATAAAACATTAGTTAAAAGATATACATAACGTCTTCAGTGAAACAATTTTATAATCACAACTACATACAGAGGCAAATCTGAAGTTGTTTCGTACAGAATTCTATGAGGCATTGTTTAAATTTTCTATTTTTTGATCACCAATACACTCAGCACTGGTAGCTTAATATGTTAAACTTTAACAGTAAAACCAGACAATATCCAGTAGTTACAAGTCTATTACAGGACCAATTTCGCCAATGATAGATTAAAGCAAGGATACAAATGGACAAATACAGTGCAGAGGAAGTATAAAAAAGTTGCAGCAAGAAAGATTTAGACTAGATTTTTAAAAATAGATATAATCAAGTTTTAAAAGACACAGAAATGCTGTAAGAGGTGGCTGGAGTTACAGGAAGATGTTTTTGCACACCAAGAAAGATGAATTTGAGAAAATACACCAAAGAAACTATCAATAGTTCTAGACAAGATCCACTATGTAAACTACTTAAGCTTTAAGATTAATAAAGACGAGAGTAAGTGGACTTCTTTGGATGAAAGTTTCTTTGATATGTCTTATAAATGCCACACAGAATGGTGGCTGAGATGCTATGTAAATGGTGGTGGACCCTCTAAATTTTCACACATATTTTAAAAATCAAAACCTTTAGAGGGTTTTTCAAAATAAAAATGTTTAAGTATCAGGGTTATTAATTGCAGCTTTGACTTTCATGTTGTAGCCAAAGCTTTGTATTCCTGAAAGTCAGTCTTTTGAACTATTTTTTCCCTAAGAGAAATTATATAATGGTATTACAATTATGTTTAAAATTTTTAAAATGGTCATATTTTAAGGAAATGTGATTGTTAGATTACAGAGCTCTCAATTACATTTTTTGGTAGCTCATAGGAAAACAGTGGATCTACAAAAGGAAAAGTTAAGAGATGCAAAGGTAAAGGATAACCTGAAGACAAACAGAAAATGGATGTCAGAAAAACTCAGAAAAGAGTCAAGACAAACAATGTAAATCCCATGACAACGTGTAATTCCATTAACAACCACCTCAGTATTTTTAAGATACTCAGTTTCAACTTAAAATGCAACTCTATCAAGGATATTAGGGTAAAATTAGTGAAAAGCAACTTAAGTTAGATTTTGGATTAAACCACAAATAAACCAAATTCTTAAAAATGGTTTTATTAGAACAAAGTTGGGAGAAACCAGATGTGGCAGCATTGTTGAAAAAGCATTTATGAAAACAGTTCCTCTATCATGTCAATGCTGAACATAAGATGTACAAGCCACTTTTAAAGGTTCATTCACATGGGACCCACTGCCTATTAGTAAAGGCAGCACAATATTGAGACATTTACTAAGATTTACAAAAGATTAGCTTCTTTTACTGTGTTTTTTCCTGTAATTATAAAATTGCCTTTTTATAGGAAACTGCACTAGAAGTTAAAACAATTTTGAATATAGTAGCTTTGGGAGAACATTTATTATCAAAATCCAATTTACCTATTTTAAATCTCTATGTAATAGTGTAAATGCCCATCAATGCAGAACCTTTCACTTCCAAAAAAGAAAGCACCTGCACACCTCTAAAAACTATCAACATTACCCACAACTTCACTTCACAAATGCCATTTACTACAATCTTGATAACCAAATTCTTTTTTTTTTTTTTTTTTTTTTTTGAGATGGAGTTTCACTCTTGATGCCCAGGCTGGAATGCAATGGCACAATCTCAGCTCACTGCAACCTCTGCCTCCTGGGTTCAAGTGATTCTCCTGCCTCAGTCTCCCAAGTAGCTGAAATTACAGACACACGCCACCACGCCCAGCTAATTTTGTGTTTTTAGTAGAGACACGGTTTCTCCACGTTGGTCAGGCTGGTCTTGACCTCACATGATCCCCCTGCTTCGCCCTTCCAAAGTGCTGGGATTATAGGCGTGAGCCACCATGCCCAGCCCGATAACCAAATTCTGAACAAATGAGCTTAAAAATTCATTTTTATAGACAACTCAAAACAAACTGTAACTTAAAACTATTTTATGATACAATTTTAAGCTGTTTAAAAATGTCAGCTTCACATTCAACATCTAAACAAATCTGAATATCATCCCTATGTATGGTTAGGAAACGTTTCAGTTAATATTCTACCTCCCATTCCATGAGAATCTGATTTTTGTTATTGGCTTTTTCTTCTCCAATTAAAAGAAACAGAGTACTAAAATATTTCTGAAAATTTTCACATACCCTGAAAATTCATGGAGAACAGAAGCAAACAGCTGTTCCAGATCTAAATTTCCTTAAAGATTACCTGTAAGTCCTTAGTCATTCTTTCAGAGGGTTATTTAGCATAATTACTAAAATAAGCACAAGCCAACTTTAGTTTCTTAGAAGGTATTAGAAAAAAATGAAAAGACTTTTAGCTGTTTTTTTTTTTTTTTTTTTTAAGACAGTGTCTGACTCCTCCATTGCCCAGGCTCACTGTAACCTCTGCCTCCCAGGCTCAAACCATCCTTCCACCTCAGCCCAACCAGCTGGGACTACAGACACACGCCACCATGCTCGGTTAATTTTCACAGCTTTGGTAGACAGGGGTTTTCACCATGTTGGCCAGGCTGGTCTCGAACTCCTGGGCTCAAGCGATCTTCCTGCCTTGGCCTCCCAAAATGCTAAGAGGTATCTACTACTCTACATGGATCTTCAGCTATGCTCTCAACTGTGTGAGATAATCAGTCATTTAAATAATTTTTCTCTGGCAGGGCACGGTGGCTCACGCCTGTAATCCCTGCACTTTGGGAGGCCAAGGCGGGCAGATCATGAGGTCAAGAGATTGAGACCATCCTGGCCAACGTGGTGAAACTCCGTCTCTACTAAAAATATAAAAATTAGCTGGGCATGGTGGTGCGCACCTGTAGTACCAGCTACTCAGGAGGCTGAAGCCAGAGAATCGCTTGAACCTGGGAGGCAGAAGTTGCAGTGAGCTGAGATCGTGGCATTGTACTCCAGCCTGGGCCACAGAGCAAGAATCTGTCTCAAAAATCAAAACAAACAAAAAAAATAAATTTTTCTCTTTTCAGTCTTTGTAGTCAGAATTAAAAAAAAAAAAAACCATACACAACTAATTTGAGATGGTTTACCCATAAAACTATAAAAGATTTATGGTTTAACCATAAAAATAGAGATATGCAGAGAAAAAAATGCCTTCATGACATTATTTTAATCCTTTAACTTCACATTGAGACTTACAAGCAACAGCTAGAAAACCAGTTTCTTGTATTTTCCTCTTCTGAACTGCAAAAAATGTTCAGATTTTCCAAATGTTCTATCAAGGCCAATCACCTTGATCATTTATTAGCTTATTCATGTGAAAATATACCAAATATGTTTTAGACAGCAATCAACAATACCAATTTAGTAGAAATGTCTTAACCCATGTCACTGGCAGATGGCAGACATAGTTGACTATCAGTAATTTCAAAGCAGCATCATTTGGAAAGGCAACTGCTTGATTTTTGTCATAAATCACACAAAAATATTGATTCCTGTGGTCATGACTTTCAAACCAAGCATCCAACTTATTTTCAATTCAAGAACAGGTTTCAGTTACTCTTTAAATTTTTCTTCATTTATTAAATTTTATAATGGTTTTATAAAGAACTTACCATAGTTTCCATTTTAAAGGTACCAGAAGTTTTCATTTTAATGTTGGTGTATATAATATTTCCTAATATATTCTGTAACAATGATTTCATTTAAGGGTTTGTTTTTTGAAGTGTGCTGAGGAACTACTCCGTTTTTTTCCTAGAGTTTCAGCCACTTTCAAATCTTATGCTAT
Organism: Macaca fascicularis; assembly: GCF_037993035.2. Lineage (NCBI taxonomy): Eukaryota > Metazoa > Chordata > Mammalia > Primates > Cercopithecidae > Macaca > Macaca fascicularis. The sequence goes on along the minus strand of NC_088380.1, from coordinate 145,798,247 downwards.
GTTTTCGAGTGTCACAATCTCATCTCAGTATGGCATGTACCTTGAGTGCCTTAAGTTTTTAAAATAGGCCAGGCGCAGTGGTTCACACCTGTAATCCAGCACTTTGGGAGGCCAAGGTGGGCAGATTACCTGAGGTCAGGAGGTTGCGACCAGCCTGGCCAACATGGTGAAACCTCGTCTCTACTAAAAATACAAAAATTAGCCGGGTGTGGTAAAGTAGCATGTGTCATCATACGATAAGAGTGTAGTGCCAGGAAGGCTGAAAAACAAGCCTAAGTATTTTCAAAAGTGCCATAAGACCATTGCTCTTAATCCATCTAACAGATGTGAAGTCAACTTCTAGTCCACTTCCTGATCCTTAGGCTAAATAATGAGTATTGCAGAGTGGCATCAGCTGCTGAGAAGATAGAACACTACTTGTTAACCAGTGTAAGAAACTCCCACTCAGACCTGAAATAATATTGTCTTCCCAGGTTTAAATTTTTTTCCCAGTGACCTTCAATCAAGCAAGAAATAGTTTCAGATTGAAACTACACACAATTGATGGAGTAAACCCGTCTTACAAGATAGAAAGTTACCCTGTTTACCTGATGATGTTCACTGTCTATTTGATCTCGACAGAAACTTGGCTCTCTACTTTCTTCTCTGCTTAAGCAAAATCAGTGATTTCTTTCAAGGCTCCATTCTGGGCTGGGTGTGGGGGCTCATACCTGTAGTCCCAGCCCTTTGGGAGACTGAGGCAAGAGGATCACTTGAGGTCAGGAGCTCGAGACCAGCCTGGTCAATATGACAAAACCCCATCTCTGCTAAAAAAAATACAAAAATTAGCCAGGTGTGGTGGCACATGCCTGTAGTCCCAGCTACTTGGGAGGCTGAGGCAGGAGAATCACTTGAACCCGGGAGGTGGAGGATGCAGTGAGCCAAGATTGTGCCACTGCACTCCAGCGTGGGTGACAGAGTAAGACTCTGTCTCCAAAAAAAAGAAAAAAAAAAAAAAAAAAAAAAAAAAAAGGCTCCATTCTGTATCCCTAAGACCCCTACTCTCTTGACTTCCATCAACATTTGTACAACTTTTATTTCATACATACTAAATCTTGGGGGCCCAAAAGCCTTCGCGTGAATCCTGGTTCTATTACAAACAGCTGTGTGACCTTGCACCAAAAAGGGTGGGGGGAAATAAAAATAATACCTACTTCATAAGGCTTTAAAGACTTGATAAATTAGGACAGGCACAGTGGCTCATGGCTGTAATCCTAGCACTTTGGGAAGCTGAGGTGGGATAATCACTTAAGGCCTCAAGCTCAAGACCAGCCTGCCTAACGTGGAGAAACGCTGTCTCTACTAAAAACACAAAAATGAGCCGGTGTGGTGGCAGGTGCCTGTAATCCCAGCTACTCGGGAGGCTGAGGCAGGAGAATCACTTGAACCCAGAAGGCGGAGGCTGCAGTGAGCTGAGATCGTGCCAATGCACTCCAGCCTGGGCAACAAGAGCAAAACTGTCTCAAAACAACAACAAAAAACCCACCAAAAATTAGCCAGGCGTGGTGACATGTGCCTGTAATCCCAGCTACTGGGGAGGCTGAGGCAGAAGAATCACTTGAACCCCCAGAGGCAGAGGCTGCAGTGAGCCAAGAATGCACCACTGCACTCCAGCCTGGGTGACAGAGCGAGACTGTCTCAAAAAGAAGACTTAATAAATTAGTCGGCCGGGAGCGGTGGCTCAAGCCTGTATCCCAGCACTTTGGGAGGCCGAGACGGGTGGATCACGAGCTCAGGAGATCGAGACCATCCTGGCTGACATGGTGAAACCCCGCCTCCACTAAAAAATACAAAAAAATAGCCGGGCGAGGTGGTGGGCGCCTGTAGTCCCAGCTACTCAGGAGGCTAAGGCAGGAGAATGGTGTAAACCCGGGAGGCGGAGCTTGCAGTGAGCTGAGATCCGGCCACTGCACTCCAGCCTGGGCGGCCGAGCGAGACTCCGTCTCAAAAAAATAAATAAATAAAAAAAATAAATCAGTCTACATAAAACATCTAAAATAGTGTCTGGCACACAGCACCATAGTAATCATCTCATTTGGTGTAATCTGATCCTCATAAAACTAGGAAGGTAAAATCTATTTTTATTTCTAGATGAGAAAAACTTTTAGAGGTAAAAGGACTGAGATCCAAAGACACTTGAATAAAGAGCTTATAAACTTTTTATCTGCACCATAGTCTCTTTCATGTGTCAACTTTAATGTCATACTAGTAACCACGTATTAGCTTTCAATAACAGATTTAAAGACTGGTAGTAACGGCCGGGCGCAGTGGCTCACACCTGTAATCCCAGCACTTTGGGAGGCCAAGGAGGGCAGATTATGAGGCCAGGAGATTGAGACCATCCTGGCTAACACAATGAAACCCCACCTCTACTAAAAATACAAAAAATTAGCCGGGCATGGTGGTGCGCACCTGTAGTCCCAGCTACTTGGGAGACTGAGGCAGGAGAATGGCGTGAATCCGGGAGGTGGAGTGTGCAGTGAGCCGAGATCGCGTCTCACTCACTGGCAGTAACTTTTTTTTTTTTTTTTTTTTTTTTGAGAGGAGCCTCACGCAAGTTGCCGGGGTTGGAGTGCAATGGTGCGATCTCAGCTCACTGCAACCTCCACCTCCTGGGTTCCCGCAATTCTCCTGCCTCAGCCTCCTGAGTAGCTGGGATTACAGGCACACACCACCACACCCGGCAAATTTTCTGTATTTTTTAGTAGAGACAGGGTTTCATCATGTTGGCCAGACTGGTCTTGAACTCCTGACCTCGTGATTCACCCACCTTGGCCTCCCAAAGTGCTGGGATTACAGGTGTGAGCCAACTGGTAGTAACTTTTAACAGGTAAGATAAAGAACAATACACTATACTGCAGTAATTCTAGTAAAAGTGGACAAACTAAACATCTTCCTTCTTCATTCTCTATTGCCAACATGTGTTTCAATCACCCTTCAACCTATCTCCCATCCAAGCACTAACCAGGCCCAACACTGTTTAGCTTCCAAGAGCAGATGAAATCAGGTGCGTCTAGGGTGGTATGGCCATACACCTTACCTTTCTATTCTCTCTGCCATAATCTTAGCCCTGCTTTTTAGCTGGCCTCCTAGCATCAAAACTCACACCTCACCATCTTTCAATAAAAACAACCTGAACCATCACTCATTTCACACTCTCCTGGCTCAAAAACCTACTACTCCCTACCACTTACCACATGAAATCCACACTATGATTTCCTTTTTTTTTTTTTTTTCTTCAAGACAGGGTCTTAATCTGTTGCCCAACGCAGCAGCACAATCTTGGCTCACTGCAGACTCAATCTCGCGGGCTCAAGTGATCCTCCCGTCTCAGCAGGGACCACAGGCACGCACCACTATACCCGACTAACTTTTTACATTTTTAGTAGAGACAAGGTCTCACTATGTTGCCTGAGCTGTTCATGAACTCCTGGGCTCAACTGATCCTCCTGACTCAGCCTCCCAAAGTGCTGAGGTTACAGGCATGAATCACTGTGCCCTGCCTCACATGTAATTTTCAATGCCTTTCATATATTGGTTCCATTCTACTTCTTTAAACCTTTTCCCCAACCATAACCAAACACCTTATAGAAACGTCTGCTTGCTATTCCATTTACAGAAACTACTCTATGCTTGTGTAAATAAAATTAATAGCTGGGATGCATCCCTCTCTCATTTCATGTAATACTAGTAATTTTCTCAAGGCCTAGCACCTCCTTTTAATCATTCAATATATTACACAAACCAATGTATATACAAATACGAAACAGAATATTAAAAAGACCTTGGAAATAAATCTACATAGCAATTTCAAATGACTCCCTCCCCTTGTTTTTAAGTTTGACTACTTAATGTATGTACCCTTAATTAATTTTGCATTGCTGAACTTTATGCAAATCGACTTAAAATTTACTGTTCTGACTTACTTTTAAAAACTGATTTATCCACAATTGTGAGTTAAACCTACATTTTCACTGCAATATAGGTATCATTATGCATGCATATGTACTTATCTATTCTGCAGATGATGAACATTTAGGTTGTTTTCAATTTCTTGCCATTACCAAGAACAATGCTAATATTTCTTGGTGTCCCTTGGTACATAACTGCAAAACTTCCTCCTCCATGGTGCTCTTCCAAAATACCACAGCCCACACAAAAACAGACACAAACATTAAAACTGATATGCTTTTCCAATCTTTCCAGTCACATATCTAAAAATCTCTCAACTCATAGGCTTTTCTCTCTGCTCTAGTTTTAATTATCCACTAAATTTTTCTACACACAAAGAATATTTGGAGTTCAAATGTTTGTATTGCTTTTCTTTTTGAGACAGTTTTGTTCTGTCACCAGCCTGGAGCACAGTAGCACGATCTCAGCTCACTGCAACTTCCGCCTACCAGGTTCAAGCAATTCTCCTGCTTCAGCCTCTTGAGCAGCTGGAATTACAAGCAAGCACACGTCATCACGCCCGGCTAATTTTTGTATTTTTAGTAGAAACGGGGTTTCAGCATGTTGCCCAGGTTGGTCTCAAACTCCTGGCCTGAAGTGATCCGCCCACCTCAGCCTCTCAAAGTGCTGGGATTACAGGTGTGAGCCACCATGCCCAGCCAAATGTTTGTATTTCTTTGACATCACTGTTCTTTCCCCAACTACTGCTTAAGTTGGGTGCTCAAATAATTGACTTTTAATTTTCACATATGGTATAGGTTCCTGTGTGTTACTATACCAAAGGGGGATGCTTACTATCCTAACAATCCTCACAAAGGAGGAAAAAACACCAAACATTTCATCCTAAAAGATCTGAAAGTTATGCATCTTCATGAACTAAATGCAGATGATACTGTTCCCTAATATTAATTAAATGATTACTTTCCATACTTGTTGCATTTACCGCTGGCCAAGACATTTACCATAGGCACTCTGTTGCTTTTACTTTTCTTATCCATCTGCATAGTTGAGAACTACTCTCACCTGCCCCACAGGCACACTCTCCTGTTTTCCTACTAACCTGTTTTTTGCCTGAGAACAGGGTATCAACAACCACACGTTAGTGAGATTCTAGATTAAAGAGAATGTCACATAAGATGTTTTTAAGGTTTGCGGGGGCGGGTAAGCAAGCATACTTTAAATTTTGGAATAGTTTTAAAATTTTTTCAAACCTAAGCTTTTATTAGTACTTCGTTTGTTTTTTTTCCCACTTCCAAAGAGCCTTGAGCTTTAATTTATACAGAGAACAGGGCTTAATGTACAACTGGAAAAGTATATCAAAGCTGCATCACATCATTGGCACTCTGCACTCCATCCACACGGAAGGGCCACAGTAATAAACTACATCCAGGTTAGGTCAGATAACAGCACTTTATCATGTAACTTTTACTGTATTACAAATAGGCTTATAATATAAACGTGTTAAAACCTAAAACTTACA